>NC_090270.1:4052500-4360000 GCF_040414725.1 Anabrus simplex
ACATGAGGTAGAACGTAGAACTTTTCCCTTTGGTGTCTGTCTGGTTATCTATCTGTTTGTATAATCCTAAAAATGGAAAAATGCTGGACTTATGTCAACCGAACTAGGTATTTGGATAGTACTCACTCAGGACTGTGTTATCAGGTGCATATGTCTTCATGGTAATCGCATGGAGTTTGTATTTACAGGAAGATTATTCTCAAATATTTTCGTTATCATTGGGTCTATCAAAAAACTGTACAACAAAGGTTTAAGAATATGTCATTTCACTTTGTTTATGCCATGTACAAACCCTATTTTCTTGCGTAACTAACACACTTTTTTGATGAAAAATACTGACGAAAACTTTGAATGCGTAAATTATTCAAGGAATTTAGATATTCAAAAATTATTTACAATTCATTTACATTTAAAAGATACAAATAATAATGTAAACACCATTGGTTCAACTCATTTGCGGTGTTGGACCAGCTGTAGGGCGAGTCTCTCTCCCGAGGCTCGTTCGCTATCCAGTCAGTTTCTGGTTCGCGTTGCTTGCTGGTGTGCTTCTAGTGCATTGTTAGCCATGTTGGAGACTAGTGGTGTTATACGATGGCTCGTCTGTAGAGCGTCGAACTATCTCAGCATTACATGTAATAGATATAATTTTGATCCGTATTGTTGATATTTGATTATAATAATAACAGTAATCTCAAACTAAAAGTAGTTGAACGGAAACAATATACTATATCGGACACACAAAGGGCTTCCAGGTCGGAGAGGATGAAAAAGTTCTGGGAGAAGAAGAAGAAGAAATTAACTCAAATGTATTGATTTCAGTGCTCCAATGTGGGCGTAAAATATGTAAATAAATAATAAATAATAACAGTAAGTTATTTATTAAATTGACCACCTAATCAATACAATAAGTCATTGTCTTGGATGATTTACATTGATATCATCATCATCATCATCATCATCATCATCATTTCCCTTTTATCCATCTGGAGCCGGGTAGGGGCAAATATGGTTCCTCTCCACTTTCTTTGGTCTTTCCACCACTCCTCCTCTAACACTGTGTCCCAGTCCAGGTTTCTTTCTATAATGCTGCATTGGATGGTATCCTTCCATCTCAATCGTGGTCGTCCACGGCCTCTCCTTCCTTGGATTTTCATTTCCATCACCTTTTTTGGCATTCTTTCGTCGCTCATTCGCTTTATGTGCCCAAACCATCTTAGTCGGCTCTTCTCTATTCCATCATTCATTTTTTCCACTCCAATTTCTTCCCGGATTTTCTCATTCCTTATTTTGTCTCTTCTACTCTTCTGTATCATACTCCTCAAGAACTTCATTTCGGCTGCCTGTATTCGACTCTCATCCTTCTTTGTCATTGTCCAAATTTCTGCTCCGTAAGTTGTTAGGGCTACGTAATACATCTTGTACATAGTATCCTTTGCTTCCGTTGGCACATCTTTGTCCCATAACATGTTTCTTACACTATGATAGAAACAACTTCCAGCTTGAATCCTTTTACTAATCTCAGCATCCAGTCAAGCATTCTCCATTAATTCATTCCCCAGGTATTTAAACGTTTCCACTACTTCCAGGGGCTTGTCTGCAAGTTTAATCTGACCTTTCCCTTCTTTCTCCCCTCTAATCATAACAAGAGTTTTACTCTTTTGTACACTTATTTTCAATCCACATTCTTCGATCTTCCCATTCACCACATTCAACTGTTCTTGAACCTTCCTGTCGTCTTCTTCCCAAATCACAATATCATCTGCAAATAACATCATGTTCATTTCTCTTCCTCCATATGCTGCTTTTGCTGTTCTCATGATGTCATCCATTACTATTGTAAACAGGATTGGTGATAGAACACTTCCCTGTCTCAGCCCACTAGTTATTTTGAACCAACTTGTCCTGCCAACTTGTGTTTGCACGCAACTGCAACATTCCTTATACAATGCCATGATCATTTTTATTAATCCCTGTCCAATTTCTTTTTGCACCAGACTGTCCCAAACTTTCGTCCTGGGGACACTGTCATATGCCTTTTCAATGTCAATGAATGTTATCACCATATCATTCCCGTACTCCCAATGCTTTTCCATTAGTTATCTCATAATGAAAATGGGCTCTGAAACCAAACTGATTTTCCTGTATCTGATTCTCAACCCTCAACCTTATTCTACTTTCCAGTATCCTTTCCATTATCTTAGCAACATGGGATATTAGAGTAATTCTCCTGTAGTTCTTCAAACCTTTCTTGAAAATTGGGATGATTATTCCTTTTTGTCAATCCTCAGGGACCTTCTTATTCTCCCAGACTTTCCTGAGAACCCGATATGTCCACTGCAGGCCTACAGCTCCAGCTGCCTTTATCATCTCCACTGAAATTTCATCTATTCCAGCAGTTTTTCCATTCTTCATCTTTCTTACTGCATTTCAATTTCATTCATTGTAATTTCTTATCCATTTCTTCATCAACTAATTGCCTTTCCTGGTTGTCCATTGAATGACTGTCATCCGATCTTATGTTCAGCAGCTTCTGAAAATACTCTCTCCATTTATTTCTTATTTCTTCTGGCTTTGTTAAACTTCATCCTTCAAAAATCTGGTGTTTACTTGAGCTCTCTTTTTGTTTCTTAAGATACCATACAGTAATTTCTTGCTGCCCTTTGTATCATCTCTCAATTTCTGTGTGAATAAGGCCCAGCTTTTCCTCTTTTCTTCCTCCACTACTTTCTTGGCCAAATTCTTTGCCTCCACATATTTTCTTCTACTTTCTTCAGTCTTAGATATTTTCCATGCTTTCCATACCATTTTCTTTTCCTTCACTTTAATCTTTACCTTATTATTCCACCAGTGTGTTTCTTTGTCTTTCACATTTCCTGATGTTCTACCACACACCTTTTCTGCACATCCAACCAGTGCTTCCTTATATCTTTTCCATTTCTCTTTAACATTCCCCACCTCTGTCCTGGGTACCAAGGGTATTATTTCCCTTTGAAATTCTTCTTGTATGCTTTTCTCCTTTGACTTCCTTACTTTAATTCTTTTCTCTCTTCTTAATTGGGGTTTTTCAATCTTTCCAACTTTCAATTTTCCTATCACAACTCTATGATCTCCACCAAAGGCTTCTTCAGGCATGGCTGTTACATCTACAAGGTTCTTCCGGTGTTCTTTCTCTATGATTATATAATCAATCATGGTCTTTGTTCGTCTGTCTCCCCAACCATACCTTGTAATCTTCTGACTGTTCTTCTTCCTAAACCAGGTGTTTCCAACGATCATTTGATTCCTCATGCAAAAATCCACCAACAACTCGCCTTCTGGATTTACATTTCCATATCCAAAGGGCCCTACAACATCTTCCTTTCCTTGTCTTTCCATTCCAACTTGTGCGTTTAGATCTCCCATCAATAGTACTTCCTTATCTTCTATCTGTCTCTGCACTTTCTCTAAGAAGTCCTCTAGATGTTCATCTATGCAACCAGTTTGTGGGGCATACAACCGAAATAGATCTTTCACGCCATTTTCAAACTGGAGTCTCATCATCATCATCATCATCATCCTATCACTGATCTATTAACTATTGCTGATCTATTAACTAAAAATGGTAAAACCGAGCTCGATAGCTGCAGTCTCTTAAGTGCGGCCATTATCCAGTATTTGGGAGATAGTAGGTTCGAACCCCACTGTCGGCAGCCCTGAAAATGGTTTTCCGTGGTTTCCCATTTTCACACCAGGCAAATGCTGCGGCTGTACCTTAATTAAGGCCACGGCCGCTTCCTTCCCAATCCTAGCCCTTTCCTGTCCCATTGTCGCCGTAAGACCCATCTGTGTCGGTGCGACGTGAAACAACTAACAAAAAAAAAGGGTAAATGTTTCGCCTAGTATGAAGGCATCATCAGCCATAGTCTTAACCTCGGAATAAAAATTTTATTTTATTTACTCGTGTCAGAAGCATACTTAATCATTCAGTTAAAATAAAGTGATAATTAGACTATTTACAAAACTTACAAAAATGGACAAACAAAGGAAAATTGACCAAATTTACTATACATCTAGATGGTGTTTTTCCAAAACTGAGCCACACCTATGGCATTGTCATCCCGCAAGCATTAAATCTTGCTCTGAACATGAAAATGGGCAGAGAGGACATGAATACATGTGGATTACTGTTTGTTTTTCATCGCAGTCGCACTTGCTGTCCTCTGAAGTGAAGCCCCATAACTTAAGTGAGGACTTAGCCCTGCCAACACCAGTTCTTAATCGGTTAAGGGACCTCCAAACACTCCAGTTTTCATTGTAACCAGTCGGAAGATGTTCATGAGGCTCCATCCATTCTTGCTGCTTAGATTTCCACAAGGAAAATCTTGCCTTATCTGGCGGTCCTTTCAAGGGCTTTGATGTCTGGAGGAAACTTTTCCTGCATTTCAGCCTTGATTGAGATTGATGATGACCAAACAGCGGGTGAGCTTCAACGTTCTCAACCTTCAGTCGTTCTTGATCAGCAGCGATTTCTTGACGAATACTTGGAGGTGCAATGCCAGCAAGCTTCTCAACAGGAGTAGGTTTCAGGCATCCTGTGATTAATCTACTAGCTTCATTCAGGGCAGGGTCCACAGTCTTGGCATGGAATAAAAATAAGCACTTGAAATAATATTTAATAAGATGAAATTGATTTTAAAAGTCTTGAAGAGACTTAAACTAAAATTAACATTCAAAATAACATTGGTTTAAAAAAATTTTTTTTTTTACAATGTGAAGAATTACAAAGGTGAAAATAATAAAAATTAATGACATAACAGTTGCTATTACAAGTAAAATGGACAAAGAAACAGACTGTGATGAACAAGTAGTAAGATTGCTAAAAATTAAGTTGACTGATTGGCGGTTACAATTAGTTTCTGACGAGAATGACAATCAGTCGTATTTAATCAAAATATAATATTGAGGAAATAATGTAGAAGGTTGGTTAGGAGATTCTTATATTCCTTTTCAGGAGACAAAAGACGAAAGTCATACGCATATGGTAGAAATGTAGAACACATTGATGAGAAGATAAAAAGTTGTAGATTGAAGGTTGAAGAACAGTGTTAAAATTGGACCTCTGTGGATCATCTCAATTTGAAGCGATGTTAAAATCTTGTGAAGAATATGAGTTTATTGACAGTTGAATCTGTAAAAGGAAACCAGAAAATTGGTATTAATTGTGTGAAAAGATTTTTTAAAATTTTTTAGCGGAGATCGTGTATACTTACCATTTGACAAGGTGAAGGTAGTTTGTACGTTATGAATAAAGTGTATTGACAACTGTAGACTTCTTACTACGAGTGTTGTAGCTGCAGGTTTGTGTTGGAGGAGGAGCTGTTTGCGGAGGCGTGATTATTGGCTTGTTCGTAGTACTTGGAGGGGAGCTGCTATTGGTGGGAGAGGAGGAGGAGAGTGTATTACTCTGTTGCTTTGTCCATTTTACTTGTAATAGCAACTTTTATGTCAATAATTTGTATTACTTTCACCTTTGTATTTCTTCACATTGTAAAACAAAATTTTTTTAAACCAATGTTGTTATTTTGAATGTTAATTTTAGTTTAAGTCTCTTCAAGACTTCTTAAATCAATTTCATCTTATTATATGTTATTTCAAGTGCTTATTTTTATACCGAGGTTAAGACTATGGCTGATGATGCTTTCATATTAGGCGAAACATGTACCATTTTTAGTTAATAGATCAATGTAAATCATCCAAGACAATGACTTATTGTATTCATTAGGTGGTCAATTTAATAAATAACTTACTGTTATTATTCTAATCTATCTCAGTATGCTTGGATAGCCTGTAAAGGATGAGGGCTTTATGCCCTCAAGTTTTGACTGTTTTCCAGGGAGTGGATGTCCACAGCTTATTTTACTATATCCGGTGTATGCAAGCATAAATGAAATTTTTACATAAAGGAAAGGAAAAAAACCAGAGAAAGGAAATTTAAAGTAAGAAAGAGATTCCGATCCCCGGAGAAAATCCCGTGGTCTAAATCCTTTTAGTGGATGACTTCACATTATCAATTCTATGTCATCCCTCATTAATAAAATATCATTAAAATAATTTTCGTAACACTTAAACCTTTTTCTTGATCCAAAACAGAAATAACATTTACAACGAAGCATCTTCTTGCAGAAAAATGTAGAGACATAGGCAGGTTTTGGAGATTTCTTGCTCCCGTACAGAGGTTTAAACTGTGCAGTCCATAAGCTGATAACTTATACATATTTCGAAATTTTAAGGTTCAATTAAACTGAAGATGAATCAAAATTGATATCCACAGGACGGCATAAAATCCGCCAATTTAAATAAGTTTTCAAGACAAGGCAGTCCAGCTCCATGAGGAAAAAAATATAAAATAAACTTGAAGAAAACCACTTATTTTAGTGCTTGGATAGGAGGTAACGCTTGGCATCAGCAGGGTACTTATTACTCACGACTTCATAAAGTCCGGTGTAGCTCGTAAAAGGAAGAATATTTTCCAGTGTCTTTACTTCATCCCACATGTCTAACTTACCTCATGTAGGCCTACCCTATTTGATTTTCAGAAAAAAATCTCTCGCCAGAATTTTACGCCAAATGACTATAACCGCCATCTCAACCACATTTTATTTTAAGTGTGGCCTTAAGATGCTTCTTGAAGGCGCTTTCTATGTGAAGTAGGTCATCTACGTGTGCTGTTCCCGACCAGTGCTGCATTGGTGGTGCAAGGTGAACACTGTTTACTTCTCAATGCTGTGATGGACTTTTGGAGAACTGCGGATATAAGAATTTGTCTTAGTGCTCATCGCATTGTTGCCAGTGTTTTGTTTGTTCCCCCTCACTCCTCTTAGTGTGTTTCTATGTACTTAATGAATGTGGACGATTTGGTTTTTATTTCTGATAAGTACCTTGCGCTGACAGTTCATATTTTTGTATGTGTGTTGATTGTACATGGAGGATGACAAAATGTTGGTACAACAAAGGTTAATTAAATAAAAAATACTAAACTTGCAGTGTTCAGTTACGCCGTAACATATGGGAATAGGGTAGTGGGCCGCAAGTATTCAGTGTTGAATGTAACGTGCGCTACTGCAGTAACAGAGAAGTGCACTTCAAGCGACCAACATGTCCCGCAAAGCATTTTGCGGATTGAAAAGCGGCAAGTTTCCGCAAGTAAGGACGATCAGCTTAAATATATGTTTTCGTTTCGCAACGTTGGATATGCCGTTTCTCACAAAATGCTGTATTTTAAAGGATGAGAAATAGCTGCAGCATATGGAATCAGTGTCTCGTATTTGAAGGTTAGCCGAGGCTGGATGATTAATTTTATGAAGAGAAATGTACTTTCTCTTCGACAAAGAACAACATTATGTCCAAAAAAATACCGAATGATTTCAACCAAAAAGTAATTGATTTTCATTGCTTTCTCATTGAGAAGCGTAAAGTGAAGGAATATTTGCTCTCCGAAATAGGAACCGCATGTGAGAGGCCAATCAGTTTCCCTATCCCACAAAGTCGAACAATCAATAAGAAAGGGAAATAGAGTGTTATCGTATGCACTACCGGAAGCCAAAAAGAATGATGTGCTGCAATGCTTATTGTAACAGGTGATGGCAGGAAGCTTGCACCTTACGTTCTTCTAAAACAAAAAACAATGCCTAAAGTAACTTTTCCGCAAGGGATCTATGTTTGCATCCAAGAAAAAGGGTGGATGGACACGTCCCTCGTACGAGATTGCATACGAACGCTTTGGGGAAATATAGCAGGGTCCTTCCTTCTTTGCTCCGCCCTTCTCATATTGGACAGTTTTTTTAAAAATTTCACTTCAGGTTGTATTGTCAGCTCATAACGGGAAGAGCAGTTTGCAGTGTCGGTATTTCAAACTCGCATGTCTAACTTACCTGATGTACCGTATTTGATATTTCAGAAAAAATCTCACGCTGAAAATTTTGCCAAATGACGATAACCGCAAATGAGTTGAACAAATTGTGTGTATACTATATTTGATGTATCTTTTAAATGTAAATAAACTGTAAATATGTTTTTAAACATCTGAATTCCTTGAAAATTTATGCATCCGAAGTTTTTGCCTGTATTTTTAGTCAAAAACTCATTAATTTCACGAGAAAATACGGTATGCTGCGTCTTCTGATTTTCTCCTGTTATGGATCCCTCAAATAACTGTACGTCTGCGAGGGTGTCATCCCTGGCTACAGAACATGAAGCCCGTAGCAAATAGTAATTTTCTTAGTCGTTTGAACATTAACCGAAATTATGTACATAACGAAAATAATTTAAAATGAAGGAGCGTTTCACAGGTTTTACATAGAATCAATAGTGTAAGAGAAAATTGAAAGAACTCTTCTGGTCTTCGTATAATCCCCAGTCTCTTTAGTGATTTCTAATGATATGCATGTTGAAACCTGCTCGTCAATGAGTAGACTCTAAATATGACATTTGCTCGAGATATATTCCATAGTGTAAGAGAAAATTGTAAAAACTCTTCTAGTCTTCATATATGCCCCCAGTCTAATCAGTGATTTTTAAATGATATGCATGTTGAAACCTGCTCCTGGATGAATACTATAAATATGACATTTGGTCGAGATATATTCAATATTAACGTTAAAAATTAAATAATTGAAAAAGAGGTTCAACTTATTCAATACATAAAAGAAAGAAATGTAGTGATTACATTCTTATTTAATAGTAACTATAAATGGGACCGGTTTCGACCCTAGTCCAGGTCATAGTCAGCCGTAAAAACATGTAAAACAATGCATATGAAAAAGAAAAAGATTAAGTGAACTCTGGATCGGTATAAGATGAAACATAAATTAACGATGGGGGTAGAAATTGTGAGTCATTTAAAAGAAAACAGTATGTAATATTAAGAATGGTAGTATGGCACACGCAGTGATAGGCGAAGTCTCACAATGTTTATGAATATTGGAGAACGGTCAAATGGGTCAGTTTCCACACTCTGTCAGGCACAAAGTCACAACACTATCAAATAATATATGAAGATCATAAATAACTTGAAGTCGCAGACGAATAGATTTGTAGAAGCAAACTGCCAGCTCCCGGTGATCAGCGCGGCACATTCAAGGTCTCGAACGCCAAAGTAGAATGGAGAATATCCTGAAGGTCCAGTATTTGTCTCGGTTGCGGGAAGTTAAGTACGTATATATAGAAATATACAACGCAAATCAGTATAATTGAATGAGTACTTGTGCTCCTGCTAAGTTCTTGGAAAACAGTTGACTTGAAAAAACAATCAATTGTAAAGAGAAAAAAATATAGTAAAAAGCGCAATATCGGAAAACAAATGAAAACTTATATGTACAGTGCGCTATTTTTTAAATTGAAAAAATTTTAGGTCATGATTGAAGTAGTCGAAGTTGACGCAAGACAAGAGTTAAAATTTGAAAGAGGAGAACCGAAATGAAGGTCGATGTTTTTTTTTTTTTTTGTAATAGAGAAGGTAGAATAAATTAACAGAGGAAGAGTGATAGTGAAATAAGAGAAAGAATAAAAGAAATTGAAGTTAGATGGTATTGAGGAAGGATAAGATAGGGATATGAAGGAGGGGTAGTTTAGGGTGGGTTATTGGAGGTAGAAAATGTGGGTGGGAACTTTGTAAGGCATGGAAAATAGAATTGGGGTTTTGGAATTTGGAATTTTTGAGAAGAAGAATTAGGAAGTCAAAAAGGATGTTGAGTTTTTCAGAAATGTCGTTTAAATTGAAATTAGGGTTGAAGAACTGGTCAAGGTGGATAAAGCAATTTTCAGTAATGTTTAAGAGGGGGCCTTTGTTAATGATTTTAAGTATATTCATGTCATTGTCAATACTGGTGAAACTATGTTTGGAGTCTTGTATGTGCTGTCCTATGGCAGAGAATCTGTTGTATTTAATGGCGTTGACATGTTCAGAGTACCTGATAGTTTGTACGATGTAGGAGGAATTGCAGTTGTTGCATTTGAATCTGTTTACACCAGATTTAGAAAAAGCATTAGACTTATTTAGAGATTTAGAGTTGTGTAAGATATCAAGATTTCTATTGTTAGTTCTAAAAGAAATTTTCATGTTATGTTTTTTAAAAATATTAGTTATTTTATAAGCATCCTGAGTGAAAGTGAAGGTGGAAAAAGCAGTTGGTTTTATTGTGTCTTTAGATAAAGTGGTTTTTGGACGGTGTTTGAATTTGTTGATGATGCGGTTTATGAAGGAGTTGTTAAAGCCATTGAATTTAGCAATGTTTCGGATGGTGTTTAATTCATTATTTAAATCTTTTTTGGACATAGGGGTGTTGAAGGCACGAAAAATTAAGCTGTTATAAGTAGCACGTTTATGAGCTTGGGGTTGCGAAGAATCTTGTCTTATTGTGGTTGCTGTTTGGGTTGGTTTTCTGAAAATTTTGTAAGATAAAGAAGAAGGATGTCCAGTAATAGTTAGGTCTAGAAAATTAAGAGTTTGGTTGTGTTCTGATTCGAGGGTGAATTTAATGTTAGAGTCTAAGTTGTTGAGATGAAGAAGTGTAGAGGCTGCGTTGGTTGATTCCTCATTTAATATTACTAATGTGTCATCGACATATCTCGCCCAAAAGAGGATGTTGGAGAAATTATTATTATTATTATTGTTATTCTTATTGTTATTATTATTATTATTATTATTATTATTATTATTATTATTATTATTATTATTATTATTATTATTATTATTATTAATTCTTGTGTTTTCTAAGAAGTCGAGGTAAATTTCAGCAAGAATGCCAGAAGCTGGTGAGCCCATAGCCAAGCCATCTTGTTGATAAATGGTGTTGTCAAAGGTAAAATAATTATTGTTGAGAACTAATTTTAAAATAGACATGAAGTCTTGAATTTCAAGTTTACTTAGGTTACTGAATTTGTTTAGGTTTTTTTTTATAATGGGGAATAATTTTGAAATTGGAATACTAGGGTACATGTTCACAATGTCAAAAGAATGGAGAGAAAAATTTGGTTGGATTTCAAAATTCTTTAATTTGTTGATTAGATCAGAAGTGTTTTTGATAGATTTGTTGGATAAAAATCGATAATTTTTTAGTAAAAATGTTTGGATGAATTTAGAAGTGTTGTATAGGGGACTGGGTCTGTAATTGATTATTGGACGGATGGGAATGTTAGTTTTGTGAATTTTAGGGAGGGCTTTGGCAGTGGGTAGTCCTGGGTTCATGTTTATTAATTTAGTTTTTTCTTGATCTGTGAGGAGAAAGGAAGCGTTTTTTAAAGTATGTTTGAGTAGGCGTTGGATTTTTGTGGTTGGGTCTTCTTTTACTATAGAAAAAGAAGGGTCACTGAAAAAGTTTTTGGTTTTATCTAAGTAGTCAGTTTTATCCATTATGACAGTAGTGTTGCCTTTATCAGATTTGGTGATAATGAGATTATTGTCATTGATTTTCTTTTTAAGATCTGAAATGATTTTATTATCTTTAATTGAATTATTATTATTATTATTATTATTATTATTATTATTATTATTATTATTATTATTATTATTATTATTATTAAGAGAAATGTTTTTGTTATTGTTAATGAAGATTTTTTCGAGTTTCCTTTTTACTTCATATCTGATTTCATCTTGTTCATCTGTTGGCATTTTGTTAATGGCCATTTCAGATTCAATAATTAAATTGGTGGCTACATTGAAAGTGTTGAGATTGGGCCAATTGTGTTTGAAGTCCTTCGAAAGAATTGAGTTTTCAACATCACTCAGAGTTGTTTTAGATAGATTTACGATGGGAGGATGGAATTGTTCAGTAGTTTTGGAGGGTGTGTTACGGTTCTTAAACTGGAATTTATGTGAAGAAGAGTTGTTCTTAAGAATTTTGAGTTTTTTCTCTAGGGTTTGTTGTTTGATTGACAGTACATGAAATAATTTATTGTCTACTTGAGTTAGGAAGAGGTTCCATTGTGCACTCGGGAGAAGATTAGCAATTTCTAGATGTGTTTCGTATAATCTGTTGTTTAAAAATGATTTCGAAATTCGTTTCTTATACAAGAAAAAATCATTTTTAAACAACAGATTATAAGAAACACATCTAGAAATTGCTAATCCTCTCCCGAGTGCACAATGGAACCTCTTCCTAACTCAAGTAGACAATAAATTATTTCATGTACTGTCAATCAAACAACTAACCCTAGAGAAAAAACTGAAAATTCTTAAGAACAACTCTTCTTCACATAAATTCCAGTTTAAGAACCGTAACACACCCTCCAAAACTATTGAACAATTCCATCCTCCCATCGTAAATCTATCTAAAACAACTCTGAGTGATGTTGAAAACTCAATTCTTTCGAAGGACTTCAAACACAATTGGCCCAATCTCAACACTTTCAATGTAGCCACCAATTTAATTATTGAATCTGAAATCGCCATTAACAAAATGCCAACAGATGAACAAGATGAAATCAGATATGAAGTAAAAAGGAAACTCGAAAAAATCTTCATTAACAATAACAAAAACATTTCTCTTAATAATAATAATAATAATAATAATAATAATAATAATAATAATAATAATAATAATAATAATAATAATTCAATTAAAGATAATAAAATCATTTCAGATCTTAAAAAGAAAATCAATGACAATAATCTCATTATCACCAAATCTGATAAAGGCAACACTACTGTCATAATGGATAAAACTGACTACTTAGATAAAACCAAAAACTTTTTCAGTGACCCTCCTTTTTCTATAGTAAAAAAAGACCCAACCTCAAAAATCCAACGCCTACTCAAACATACTTTAAAAAATGCTTCCTTTCTCCTCACAGATCAAGAAAAAACTAAATTAATAAACATGAACCCAGGACTACCCACTGCCAAAGCCCTCCCTAAAATTCACAAAACTAACATTCCCCTCCGTCCAATAATCAATTACAGACCCAGTCCCCTATACAACACTTCTAAATTCATCCAAACATTTTTACTAAAAAATTATCGATTTTTATCCAACAAATCTATCAAAAACACTTCTGATCTAATCAGCAAATTAAAGAATTTTGAAACCCAACCAAATTTTTCTCTCCATTCTTTTGACATTGTGAACATGTACCCTAGTATTCCAAATTCAAAATTATTCCCCATTATAAACAACAACCTAAACAAATTCAGTAACCTAAGTAAACTTGAAATTCAAGACTTCATGTCTATTTTAAAATTAGTTCTCAACAATAATTATTTTACCTTTGACAACACCATTTATCAACAAGATGGCTTGGCTATGGGCTCACCAGCTTCTGGCATTCTTGCTGAAATTTACCTCGACTTCTTAGAAAACACAAGAATTAATAATAATAATAATAATAATAATAATAACAATAATAACAATAATAATAATAATAATTTCTCCAACACCCTCTTTTGGGCGAGATATGTCGATGACACATTAGTAATATTAAATGAGGAATCAACCAACGCAGCCTCTACACTTCTTCATCTCAACAACTTAGACTCTAACATTAAATTCACCTTCGAATCAGAACACAACCAAACTCTTAATTTTCTAGACCTAACTATTACTGGACATCCTTCTTCTGTATCTTACAAAATTTTCAGAAAACCAACCCAAACAGCAACCACAATAAGACAAGATTCTTCTCACCCCCAAGCTCATAAACGTGCTACTTATAACAGCTTAATTTTTCGTGCCTTCAACACCCCTATATCCAAAAAAGATTTAAATAATGAATTAAACACCATCCGAAACATTGCTAAATTCAATGGCTTTAACAACTCCTTCATAAACCGCATCATCAACAAATTCAAACACCGTCCAAAAACCACTTTATCTAAAGACACAATAAAACCAACTGCTTTTTCCACCTTCACTTTCACTCAGGATGCTTATAAAATAACTAATATTTTTAAAAAACATAACATGAAAATTTCTTTTAGAACTAACAATAGAAATCTTGATATCTTACACAACTCTAAATCTCTAAATAAGTCTAATGCTTTTTCTAAATCTGGTGTAAACAGATTCAAATGCAACAACTGCAATTCCTCCTACATCGTACAAACTATCAGGTACTCTGAACATGTCAACGCCATTAAATACAACAGATTCTCTGCCATAGGACAGCACATACAAGACTCCAAACATAGTTTCACCAGTATTGACAATGACATGAATATACTTAAAATCATTAACAAAGGCCCCCTCTTAAACATTACTGAAAATTGCTTTATCCACCTTGACCAGTTCTTCAACCCTAATTTCAATTTAAACGACATTTCTGAAAAACTCAATATCCTTTTTGACTTCCTAATTCTTCTTCTCAAAAATTCCAAATTCCAAAACCCCAATTCTATTTTCCATGCCTTACAAAGTTCCCACCCACATTTTCTACCTCCAATAACCCACCCTAAACTACCCCTCCTTCATATCCCTATCTTATCCTTCCTCAATACCATCTAACTTCAATTTCTTTTATTCTTTCTCTTATTTCACTATCACTCTTCCTCTGTTAATTTATTCTACCTTCTCTATTAAAAAAAAAAAAATATCGACCTTCATTTTGGTTCTCCTCTTTTTCAAATTTTAACTCTTGTCTTGCGCCAACTTCGACTACTTCAATCATGACCTAAAATTTTTTCAATTTAAAAAATAGCGCACTGTACATATAAGTTTTCATTTGTTTTCCGATATTGCGCTTTTTACTATATTTTTTTCTCTTTACAATTGATTGTTTTTTCAAGTCAACCTTTTTTCCAAGAACTTAGCAGGAGCACAAGTACTCATTCAATTATACTGATTTGCGTTGTATATTTCTATATATACGTACTTAACTTCCCGCAACCGAGACAAATACTGGACCTTCAGGATATTCTCCATTCTACTTTGGCGTTCGAGACCTTGAATGTGCCGCGCTGATCACCGGGAGCTGGCAGTTTGCTTCTACAAATCTATTCGTCTGCGACTTCAAGTTATTTATGATCTTCATATATTATTTGATAGTGTTGTGACTTTGTGCCTGACAGAGTGTGGAAACTGACCCATTTGACCGTTCTCCAATATTCATAAACATTGTGAGACTTCGCCTATCACTGCGTGTGCCATACTACCATTCTTAATATTACATACTGTTTTCTTTTAAGTGACTCACAATTTCTACCCCCATCGTTAATTTATGTTTCATCTTATACCGATCCAGAGTTCACTTAATCTTTTTCTTTTTCATATGCATTGTTTTACATGTTTTTACGGCTGACGATGACCTGGACTAGGGTCGAAACCGGTCCCATTTATAGTTACTATTAAATAAGAATGTAATCACTACATTTCTTTCTTTTATGTATTGAATAAGTTGAACCTCTTTTTCAATTATTTAATTTTTAACGTTAATACTTTCAATACGGAACAATGAAATTTTTATCTTTAAATATATTCAATAGTCATCATCATCATCATCATCATCATCCTAAACCATCTCCAGTTTCCCGGGTGTGGTATGTGATCCTCCTCCATCTCATCCTGTCCTTGTACCATTCTTCCTCCACCAACTTGTCCCAATCATGACCACTCAGCAGTACATCGCTCTTAACTAAATCTATCCATTTCCGTCATGGCCTTCCCACGGGTCGTCTTCCGTCTACCTTTCTGTCAAATTCCTTCCTTGCAGTTCTGTTTACTGGCATCCTCTTCATGTGACCAAACCACTTCAGTCTTGATATCTTAATCTTATTGAGGAGAGAATCATCTATTCCTACTTCTTCTCTAATTTTCTCATTCATAATCTTGTCTTTCCTGGTTTTCTGGATCATAGTGCGTAGGAACTTCATTTCAGCTGCCTGAAGTTTGGAATTATCTCTATTGGTCAGTGTTGTGGTTTCGAGACTGTATGTAATAATTGGTGTGTAATAGGACTTGTACAATGTCATTTTTGTTTTCATGGGTATTTGCTCACCCCACAGCAGGTGTCTTACCTGGTGGTAAAATTGTGTTGCCTTATTGATTCGATTGTTTACCTCTTGTTTCACTAGGTTGTCATTTGATATAACGCTACCCAAGTATTTGAAAACTGGAACGCTGTTCAGTTGGGCTTCATTTAACATGACTATTGGTTCTGCTCCTTCCTCATACACTTTCATCACCACCGTCTTGGTCTTGCTGATGTTTAAACCATATTTCTTAAACTCTTCATTCCAGCTTTGCATTCTCTCTCCCAATTCCTCTTCTGAGTCTTCTGAGGCTTTGATATCTCCATGTTCTTTCCTTGTAATAGATTTCATTAATACATTCATTACAATAATAAATAGAAGTGGTGACAATGAGCTGCCCTGCTGCACTCCTCTCTTTGTTTCAAACCATTTCGACAAACCACATCCTACTTGAATACAGCTTCTATTCCCACTATATTCAAAAGTGTGAGATAAAATTGAAAAAAAAAAAAATCTGGTCTTCCTATAAACCCCCAGTCTGTTCAGTGATTTTTAAATGATATGCATATTGAAACATGCTCCTGATTGAGAAGACTCTAAATATGAAGTTTTGTAGAGATTTATTCACCCGTGATAGTTGAACAAACAAACAGACACAAAAGCTAAAAACTACTGATACGATCTTGAATTGACCTGAAACGGATAAATATACCAAAATTTGGCAAAATAAGTGACATTAAATACAACGGACCCCCTAGAATTTTATTTATAAGATAAGAGTTTCTGTCACTCCATATGAGCACTGCGGAGAGGTTCGGAATTTAATCCAGGATTTTGGCACGCAATCTAGTGATTTGAAATTGTGTACTGTAGGAGTCCGCTATAGCGAGTACGGCGTATAACGAGAATTCCGCTATAGCGATGATTGTTTTCTGTCCCTTCAATTTCCTATATTAAACTGTGTACCATCCTTCGTTTACAGCAAGAGCCCCATCACAGACGCATCCGTTATTACGAGCGATTAAGCGCGCACGATTTTTTTCTGTTACTGATATTTATGCACCCCAGCGATGATATTGCATGCGATCGATTACTTTCGATATCGTTTCCTTGCTATGTGCACTAGCAAGTTCTCTCGTCGACATTCGAAGACGATGTCGGAGTCGATTAGTAATACCCGTCGACTGCTGTTCCGTAAAAAATATTCTAAATGAAAGAGAACATATTTTCGTTATAAATGCGTAAATAATGTGTCCGATAACGCTTGTTAACTCATTCAAAATTAAGGCTGACTAAACGACCGCTTAATTTTGAGGTTAAATACTGCAATTAAGTAAGAAGTGGATACACCTTGAAATATGACAGAGTGCTTAATTGATTTCAGAAGTTAGTTTATATTTTCTCGCGTCTGGTTAAATTACGGAAAGGCTATTATGAAAATGTATAGTGAGAAGGCAATGAGCTAGAAAGAGGACTATTTCTAGCTCGCTGTGAGAAGGTTATCATTTCTTTACTGGCTCTTGAAGTGTGTTTTCATCATACGTATAGTACGGTTAGGTTGGGATAGGTGACGCCGTTTGAATAAGCAAACTGAAACCTTTGCAACAAAATGCAATAGATCATCTTCGGTATGGTATAGTTTTCTCACTTTGTGCATTTGCAAGCTGTCTCGTCAACATTCAAAGGCGATGTTGGAATTGATTACTAATACCCGTCGACTGCTGTTCGCTAAAGAAAATTTGAAATGAAA
The DNA here is from genome assembly GCF_040414725.1 of Anabrus simplex. Classification (NCBI taxonomy): domain Eukaryota; kingdom Metazoa; phylum Arthropoda; class Insecta; order Orthoptera; family Tettigoniidae; genus Anabrus; species Anabrus simplex. The sequence continues at coordinate 4,070,188 of NC_090270.1, forward strand.
GAGGATAACACGTTTTCGTAATAAATGCGTAAATAACTTGGCCGATAGCAGTTGTTAACTCATTAAAAATAATGAAGTAAACGATATCTTGATTTGAATGTTATGTACAGAAGTTAAGTAAGAATGTGATTACACCTCAAGATATGGCAGAGTGCATCACTGATTTCAGAGGATATTTCATATCTTCTCTCGTCTAGTTAAATTTCGGAAAGGCTATTTACATGTAAATTTTTCGCGAGTAGGTTATCATTTCTCTACATGCGTTTCAAAAATGTTTTCATGATACATATACGGTCAAAAATGTTTTCATGATACATATATGGTTACGTTAGGTGACGCTGTTTGAAGAAGAAAACTGAAGTATTTGCTACAGAAACCTCTGGAGTGATACTGTATTTCTCTGAATCCAAGACTTTTTTTCTCAGAATCTCGTGCGAAAACTCAAGGGTTGTCTTGCATTTGCAGCCTAACAGCAAGTTAATGGACACCACTGGCAACTACCGCGGTAACCACGCTGCTTCTTTTCACACGCGCACAAAACTCGTTGACAATAAACAACCTTCTCTTTACTATAGCCTACATCGCTATCCGTGACAACCGGTTGTACAGTGCTTGTGTGTAACATTACTGGATCTCAGGAAATAGTGAAGAGAGTAGGTATGACGTTCTATTAGCTTCTACAAAAACGTTTCTCAAATCTGCAAAAAGGCCATGGCTACTCAGTGGCAGAGTTATAATGCGTCTATTGTACTTGATGCTTAGTAAAATTAAGTTTTATAGACAGCAGGAATATTTTCGTGATGGATAGTCGTATTGGAAAGATACATAGAAAAGGTATTGCCGGCAAATTTTCAATGGGTTCTAGTCGATATTATGATGCCAATTTTATTGTAAGTTAATGGTTATTAAACACTCGTAAATGTAGAATAATTGTGCAGCCGCAAGAAAATACGGCATAGGCCTAACTAAAGCCAATATTTGGCGTTAGCGTGAAGACAAAGAGGTAAAAAAATTCGTACTGTAAAAAAAATGCATTCAGTGGTCCGCAACAAGGACGCTTTAAAGAGATCGAAGATGAAATTGTGTGGTATGTGCATGAAAAACGCAAGGGTGGAATGGCCATACCGTGGCGCAATAAACTCCTTCGTTGACTTTCAACGTCCGCAATTAGGCCTATACATCGCCAGCCGCTGAATTTGGCCAAACCCGGCAAGCGGGACGTGCGCGTAGCGGTAGCCGGTTATATCTGACGCTGAGTAAAAGTAACAGTTTTATAAACAGCAGGAATACTTTCCTGATGGATCGTCGTATTGTAGAGCCGCATGGAATAGGTATTGCCGGTAAATTTTCAACGGGTTCTCTTTGGTATTATAATGCAAATTTTAAGTTAATGGTCCTTAAACCCGCGGAAATAAAGAAAAATTGTGCAGCCAATAAAAATAAAATAAAAAAATCCGGCATGACGAAAGATAATGTTCGGCGTCTAATAATGTGTCGCCTACTGTACAACAAAGGCATTCATATGATTTTACAAAGTACTTTTTGAGCCTGATTTAAATTTTTTGAAGGAAAAAGTGGGGTTCATCTTGGATTCGGAGAAATACGGTACTATCTTTTTTTCAGAATAAAATTAAACATACACTCTCACGTAGTATCGGATTTTGAAAAATAACAAACAAGTGAGCCGGTGTGCATATCATCTGCGGAAAAAGCAAGATTTGAACAAACGTATTGCCATTTCATACCGATTTTAATGTATATGGGGGGTTTCCCGACTTTTATTACAAAATAGGATATAACGACAATCCGTTATAGCGAGTAAATTTTTCGCTGTTATGAATTCTCGCTATAACGGACTTCTACTGTATCACCATCTCCCTTACCTTTCCAGCTAACATTCTGCTGGTAAAAATATTTTCAACCAATGGGATTCAAACCGGATAACCACGGTGTCAGACCATAAATTTAACGCCTTAGCAACCAGCACAAACTGTTTGCTTTCCTGCTAATCAATGGAGATACAGTAAAACCTCGTTAAGACGTTTCTGCAGGAAACAAAGAAAAATAATTTGTTAAGTGAGCAAATGTACTACTGAATACACTAATAAAAACTATCCAACAGGGATATAGAAACACTAGATATGGTTTTTTCTGACATAAGGGGATTTTTAATACCAATATAGTTGGTCCGTTATTGGACATCATAAATTTTCCAGCTAACTCATTCCTGGTTACCAGCGTTTCGCCCCAGTGTGTTAAGTTGGGCTCATCAGTTGGTAAATATAGCACATCTACTAAGACGCGCATGGCTAGTGCATAACGTGGAGGCCACTGTGTAGGCCACTTGGAGAACAGGATTCATAGAATCAATCAATCAATCAATCAATCAATCAATCAGTCAATCAATCACTACTGATCTGCATTTAGGGCAGTCGTCCAGGTGGCATATTCCTATCTGTTGTTTTCCTAGCCTTTTCTTAAATGATTGCAAAGAAATTGGAAATTTATTGAACATCTCCCACCAGCAGTGCCCACTATGAGACACTGTCTCATTTTCAAAAATCAGATGACAAAGATATTGATTCCCATAGGGAACCTGAAATATTTGTTCCGAAAGAGTAAATTTATAATACCAATATAGTTGGTCCGTTATTGGACATTATCAATTTTCCAGCTAAGGTGATTTTATGTCGTATATCCGCGGTTAAAGTGAAACTCATTGAGAAGATGTAATCGTACAAAATTCCAACCCCACATCAAGTCTTTTTTTTGTATTTACGGCAATATTTACACCATGGTATAGGTTACATATTTATTTTGTATTGTCATTATAATTTATTTCATAATAAGAATATTGTATGTATGTATATATTAATGTATCATAAACATTATTAGGCATTGTAAGAACTCTGTCTTAAATTGGTGGCATTCTGTAGCCGAAAGTGGGAAACCTTGGTTAAGCAAGAGGACTAAATATAGAGAAAGTTGGGTAAGATGTTGGTTTGTGTCTCCCAACAGTTTTCAACGCATCAGTACGCCAATGTTGAGCGTCACAATTTCAAAAACGGCGTGTCACATATGACAGATATGGAAGATTCTGATTAGCTAGGTCAGAGAAAATCATCTGACTTGAAGAAGTTTATTTTATGGCTGGTTTGCCAGAAGGTTGGTCTTATTGGTCTTGAGTAGATAGATAGATAGATAATGCCTTTATTGGTAGCGAAGTTAGGGCTCAAGGCCCTCTCTTACACTTAACCACTTTACATAATTACAAACAGATGAAACAAACAAACAATAATAATAATAATAATAGAATCCTTAATTTTAAAATACACGAAATAAAGTACACTTAAATGACGTAACTACAGTAATTCATTCATTCATCTCATTCATTTCTTCATTCACTCAACAATTATCCAGCAAGTCAGTGGAATCTACCCAGCAAATGCTCATGGCAAGCCACTTTAAACTTGCGATGAGAGGGATTGTCTCTAATATTTGCAGGTAGCGAATTCCATGACCTGGACACAGAGATTATGAAAGAGCGGTTGTAAACAGCAGTGCGGTTTATAGATATTGCCAGGGAGGAGCCAGATCTTGTATTGTGGTCATGATAGGACAAGAGGTAAGAAAAAGATGAAGACAGATAGTGGGGGGGTATTAGTGGAAAGTATTTTGTGCAGAAGCAAAAACATGTGAAGTTCAGGGCACTGATGCACTGGAAGCCACGACAGCGCCTTATAATAAGGTGATATATGAGCATCATATCGCAGATTAAAGATATATCCTACGCAGCTGTTCAGGCTCTGGTCCAGTTTCTTGTTACTGTCGCAGGTTTTTTTCAGTCAACGCAGTATCACAGTAGTCAAATATAAGTAGTATCAGAGAGCAAATTAGTTGTACTTAAGTCAAACAGAGAATACATTACAGAACCGTTTCATTGGATATAAGCATTTATGTACTTTATTACATGTGCTTATCACCTGTTGAGTCCAATTTAGGGTCTCAGTCATAATAATTCCTAAGTTAGTCACTGAAGTAGACTAGGGCTTGATTTTATTGTTTAAAATTATTGGGGAGATATCCTGTTGCTTGAGAGAATATAGGTTTTTACTGGTGCCAATAATAATAACTTGAGTTTTATTTGGGTTTATTAATAAACTGTTTTTATTTGCATAGTCACTAAGATGTTGAATGTCGGAATTTATTTTAGTAATTGCAGTATCGATATCACTCGGTTTTGAATAATAGTAAATCTGTACATCATCCACGTACACTTGCACTTTGCAGAATTTAAGTGCTTTTGATATATCATTAATTTGGATGATAAATAACAGTGGTCTGAGGACCGACCCCTGAGAGGCACCGAGAGACTTACTTTGCCATCCTCAACTCACATTTCCAACTGTCACACGTTGCCGGCGATTTTCAAGGTAAACCCGAAGTGACACACTATTACTGTAAAATTTAACTCGCGAGTTTCTGCAGTAGTAACTGAGGGTTGACAGTGTCAAAGGCACAACTGAGATCTAATAATGTCAGTTATTATTTAGTGTATGGCTTATACAGACAAAATCAGTAACATACATATATACATATTTACAGCTGAGAAACAAAGCAACTTGTGCTTCACAGTTGAATGTCTAATTCTTCGATCCAGCGTGTAGCATCCGGAGTTAGCAGCAGGAAGTCATCCTCATCACTGTGATAGGCTCGAATCCTACATTCCCTGACGATATGACAAACAGTCTGGTGTGGAGCTGCGCAGTCACAGTCTGGATTAGGTAGCTTTTTCCACTTATGGAGAGCGGCTCTGCACCGACCATGTCCTGTTCTGATTCTATTCAGGGCAGTCCAGGTCTTGCGTGGTAGGTGGGATCCACTTGGAAGTCTGGGACCTGAGAAGAAGGTATGGAGGCGCACATCCGTTGCTGCTTCCCATATACTTTTCCACTCATCAAGAGATTTAAAATCCTTAGCATCGATGTTAGAGGCATCACGCAGAGTTGGATGGCGTGATTTTAATCTGTTAAGATTCAGAAGTGGCAGGTCACTATTCACGGGTAGACTAGGATTTCTTGAGATCTTGTGAAATTCCTTCATAAGGGCATTAGATCGGCGTAGATCAGGTGGCATTATACCAGTTAACAGTGGAAGCCAATGAAGCATTGTGGTATTAAGCTGGGCATCAACAAGCCTTGTATGATGACTGTTCATCCAAACAGATGCACAATACTCGGCACTTGAATACACCAAACCCAGGGCTGAAGATCGCAAAGTGGTTGCTGAAGATCCCCAGGTAGTTCCACACAGGTTATGAAGGATGTTATTTCGAGACTTCAACTTTTGTGCTGAGTTCAGGAGGTGTTGTTTGAAGGATAGTTTGCGGTCCAAGATGACACCAAGGTATTTTGGGTTCCAGTTATGACGAAGAATTCTCCCTCTGAAACTAACATTCAGTTTCACGTTCGCCAAATGATTTTTTAAATGAAAGCAAGACACTTCTGTTTTGCTCGCACTGGGTTGAAGTCTCCAGATTTTGAAGTAGTCTTCCAGTAAAGACAGGTCTTCGGTCAGAATCTCTTCACTCGTCTTCATTACCTGATCTTGTACAGCTAGAGCCAAGTCGTCGGCATAGCAGAATTTTCTGGATGAAGTGTCAGGAAGGTCAGAGAGATGTGACTTAACATGTTGTTAATCAGTTGAGCCATCTTTCTGCATGGTATGATACGAAGAAATTTGTAGATAAGGCCTTCCCTCCATACAGTGTCAAAGGCAGCAGTAAGATCAATAAATGCTACAGATGTTTTCAGTTTCGTTTGATATCCTGCCTCAATGAAGGATGTAAGAGACAATACTTGGTCACAGCAGCTACGTCCTGGTCTGAAGCCTGCCTGTTCAACTGGAATATGCTCTAGGATTGCGCTACTTATTCTGTTATATATCAACTTTTCAAAAAGTTTGTAGCAGCAGCTAAGAAGGGCGATGGGTCGATAGCTTTGCGTTGCTCACGTCCGTAGGTTTAACCTCTAATTGCCCTACACTTGCCTCCTGGGTGGTGGTAACTGAGCAACAGTGAAAACAGGCAGCCAGACTATCCACAGGATCTCCTGGCAATGACATATTTTCAACGAAATAATAGAAACAATTCTTCTCAGAACTGACGAGAAACATTGGTCCATCTATCAGACTCCTACAACTGAATGTCGAGGGCATTAGCAAGGCAATAATGTCGGTAGTCACGTCCCTTTGGTCCATTGCATGTCTGATATCATCTGTCACTCGTAGTAGAGCTGTTGCAGTGCTATGTCCCTTCCTGAAGCCGGATTGAAAGGGGTTGAGTAGGGAATGCTTGGTAAGGTATTCAGTAACTTGTGGATGAACTAGACGTTCAAGCACCTTGAATAAGGGTGGTAGGATGGACACTGGACAATAATCTGAAGGAGAATCTAACTTGGAACTCTTTGGGATGGGTATAATTAGTGCATCTTTCCAAACATCTGGGAACACTCCGTTTGTCAGAGAGTAGTTAAATATATGAGTTAGTATTGGCAGATCAGCTCCTAAGAAATCCTTAATCAGCAATGTAGGAATATCATCATTACCTGTGGCATTAGTTGTAATAGAGTATATCACACCTTTAACTTCATTCAAGCTGACATTTTTAAAAGAGAATTTGCTCATACACAGACTGCTGTTGAAACAAGGGTAGGGAATTTTTAGGGAAGGAGGCAGAGGCTATTCTTGGCTGTGCGAAATGATCATTTAAATCCTCTAGCGATGTGCTTGGTACATGTTGCTCTACGGCTTTACCTATACCTAACATACGCAATTTACTCCATTTTTGTCGTGGGCTCTTATTGTTCATCAGTTCCTGAAAGTATTTATATTTAGAATTTCTAATTAACTGCTTAGTTCTGTTTCTCACTATCTTGTACCGCTCAAAATCATCTGTGCTATGCGTCTGTCTGTGTTGTCTGTATAGTTAGTCACGACTGGCCATAGCAGATCTTATCTCGGCCATTAGCCACGTGGAAGAATGGTGGGTGATTGTTACCTGTTTCTTTGGTGCGTGCTTGTCAAATATTTCCAGTACCAGTGAATTGAATTTGTTTACTTCACAGTTAATTTTCTTACCATTACGTATACCATCCCAAGGCAAGTTGTATGCATCGTGGCATAGTTTATTCCGGTCCATATGTCGTAAGTCTCGTACTGTAATGTAGCGTGGTTTGTACTTTGGTATTCGTGTAGAATAACATTTGTGCAATTGGTCATGTGAAGAGATGCCAGGAGCAGGGATCTTTCCTTGCTTAATTACTTTTTGAGGTTGATTTGTCACAAGAAGGTCAATTAAGGTATGACTTGTGTGGTCAGAGTAATGAACGTGATTAGTAGCGTTGAGGGGTAAAATCGTCGTGTTTGTAGCGGGAAATAAATTCAGTAGATTGTTCGCGTCATTAGTCTGCTTTAAAAGGTCAGTGTTAAAGTCGCCCATGATTATAATGTCATCTTATGCCGAGGTAAGAATTGTTAATGGCTCTTCAAAATCATCAGTCTGTCTTATTTTAGGCGACTTGTATACAATCCCTATTAATATCTTTTTATGGCAGTCTAATTCTACAAACATAAATTCCGGTAGCAGTGTAAGTCTTGGGTCTGAAGTCTAAATTATCTTACATTTGAGGTCATTTCTGTAATAAAGTAGAAGCCCACCACCTATTTTGTCAATACCGTCATGGCGTAATATTGAGTATCCGTCAAGGTTAGATGCCGATATCTGTACGCATCCACCTTTCACTGCTTCCAATAATATGTACATTGTTAATTTCATAAACAGCCTGTACCTCTTCGAGATGAGCTAATAATGACTGGCCATTTAGGTAGCAACAGTGTAACGACCGCGGGTGGCTACTGAGCTGCTCTTGCAACACAAGTCCTGTTGAAGGTGGTAGGGATGAATGAGAAGGGGAGGGTGGGGGCTGTGGAGAGAATGCAGGTCAATGGTATTACCTTTGTACTGGTCAAGAAACATATGAAACTATGCAGTAGGAGAACAAATTAAGTAAAATGTAAAATGAGCTTACCCGAGCAACCTGGAGAGTAGAATACCAAGAAGATTACATGCTTCTTACCTTCGTATCTCCTCCGATATCGCACTGGCTTTTCATGCACTCAATCACATTCACATTCAATAATAATACAAACTTAAACTAATCCACATTGTTGTTACTTCACTACACTGTTTCACCCCCTAGCTGCTTGAATAACATTGTTATGTTCAGCTCGTGTGGTACAATTTTTTCCCATCAGAGCTAAGAATAATGATTTGTCCATCCTCAGTCCATACAGATTTCTGACCGAAGTGGTCACGCACAGTGTTTAGTAAGTCCTTTCATGTTGCTGTTCCGTTATCAGCATACCCGATCCCTTCAGCAATTTCTTTGCACGCCAGATACGGTCACGTTCGTGATGTCGCGTGAACTTTATTATGATGGGCCTTTTCCCTCCCATCACTACCTAAGCTGTTGTTTTCCTGGTTTCCCAATCCTGTGACAGCGATCTAAATTGTCCAATGTCAAGTCTATCCCTAGGTGGGATTTCATAACACCGAACACCTTAAGTCATAAATGACTTATGGTGACTATCAATACGGAATAGAAATGAAATTTATCAATCAAGAATTTATCAATCAAGACCGAACACCTTATCATAGACGTCCTCATTCGGAGCTTCAGCCACCCCGTGGAGTAATAGGCAGTCTCTCCTGCTGTACTGCTCTGCTTCGTCGATTAGGTCATCCTGTTTGGAGATCTGGTAAGTTCAGACTTTACCTCCTTGAGCTCCTCGGTGAGAGAAGCTCTGAAAGACTGGAACTCAAGGGCGAGTGTATCTAGGGAGACATCGCCGGGATTGGTAGCGCTGTAGTTGGCGGCCCGTGTTGCCTTCTTGAAACGAGCTTGGATGTCGTTTAGCTTTTCTTCGAATGAAGAAATCCGCTTGTTCAAAGTCTTTAGAGACATTGTGTAGGAATGAATCTAATCACTGAGTGTTATTTAGTAATGTAACTTGATCTAGTACACACAAATTGTAGTTAAACTTGCTGATTTGCTAGGTGGTTTACGGAGTTCTCTCCCATGCACTTCCTCACTGCTGCCATCTTATTGTGTAGTGGAAATGTTGTGATCGGCTGGTTTTCCTATTTGAAGTATGGTTTAGTCCTATTGAATGCTGCTAGTGTCTGTCTCTTGGAGATTTGTTTCGTCAATGGACGTCCGGTTGGGACACACTACAGGCTTAGATATCATCATACTTAGCTGAATATAACATGAGTATGGTTTCAATATAAAATAACAAACCACGAACTTGTCACCAAAGTTATCTGCAATTTCGGCAAGGTATGATGGCATTTAATCTCACCTTCAATCAATCAATCAACCACTACAGATCACTTTGGGATGGTGTAGCGGGTTATACGGTTGAGGTTCGTGATCCTGCTATTCGGACTAGCCAGATTATATATATATAAATCCAAGTTAATAAGATTTTGTGTATATATGTACAGTTGAGTTTAGCGTGTCAAGGGACGAAAAAAGTCTGAATATAATGTGTGATAGCAAGGTCATCGTACTAGCTAATTTAAGTCAGTAAGCATGTCACGTAAATTCAATGCTGATTGTGAATAAGAAGATACAACAGTGTATTTCTGATATTGTAATTTGTGTTATGTGTTACGGAGGTGGTATGCTATACATGTATTGCTGTGGTCAAATTTTAGTGTCTATTTGTTGCATTGTCGTTGTTGTGATGTCATGACAGACAGGATTATAGCTTGCAGGAATTGTCAGATTGGATCGTCCCAAGCGGTGGGAACGTATAGGTTGGGAAGTTTCAACTAAGGTGCAGAGAAAGAGGAAGTTGATGAAGTGGATTCCCACGATGATATTATATTCTCAACTATAGCGTTAATTACACATATGTACACTACGTACAGTAATACAAGACTTATTGCTGGTAAATCTTTAGTGAGAAGTTGTCTACTAGTCTTCCTATTCGAAGTCAAGTATGAGAAGACATTATTGTTATTACTGATTGCGTAATCGCCTTGTCGCCTGACAAGGATTCTGACTGTAACTCATCCGCAAATAAAAGGTAGAAGCCCTGAACCATTGTTTCCCTGTCCTTATATAGCCTAAGGCGCCACACCTAATTGTTTTAAAGTTAAAAACTTCATGATTGTTCCGTATTGAATAGAGAAATAAGAAGATGTACAATATTATAGGGAAGGATCCACCTTTCAATACTCCGTAGTAAGTTGAACTAAAAAGTAGTTACAACCTGTTTATTGGGACCGGTTTCAACACATTTCAAGTGTCATTATCAGCCAATTAGCGAAGATCTTAAAACAACTAATATATTGAACACAGGCAAAAAATTAACATTGTATCATATCGTTCAATATATTAGTTGTTTTAAGATCTTCTCTAATTGGCTGATGATGACACTTGAAATGTGTTGAACCCGGTCCCAATAAACAGGTTGTAACTACTTTTTAGTTCAACTTACTACGGAGTATTGAAAGGTGGATCCTTCCCTATAATATTGTACATCTTCTTACACCTAATTGTCTCGAAGCTTGTGAATATCTGCTTACGTGACTGCTGAACTTTCCGTAGTTCTGGCCAATCAGAGGCCTGTGTCCGCGGTAAAATTCTGGTATTTCTTGCTTTGTTCCTGACTTGACCTATGGCCCGGTCAGCATGAGTCACGTCCTGTATGACAAACTTCTGTGTTACTCAAGATTTCTCAACAAGTTGAAATATGACTTCTACCCTTAAATTCTCAACTTCATGAATATGAATTATTTTATAAACCTTCTTATTACCAGATATGCCTATAGGTATGCCTAAACCTGACTTCTAGCCATTATTACTGGCTGATCCCAATGTATCAGGTACAGCAATTCCTTCTACGTTCTCTGTGGTTCGATCCTCGGAGGGGATAGCTGTCCTGAGTTCAAGTCCCTAGGAGGACACGACAGTGAAGAATATTGAGGTTGGTAAGTTTGAAAGTATATTTATATTTATGTATTTTAATGGACAGTGTGTCATTTCACAAAAGAATATAACCTAGCCAGTATATCTTCATCCCCTTTTCAGTTTAGCAAGTCGTCAGGTTAGGTAAGCAAGTCAGGATATCGTCAGCCTATGACCCATCCTGGATAATAATTTATTCTCATGCTTATGTTATATTGTGTATCATCAAGTATACTGGCACCCAATCAGGTTTCTTTTTTGTTAGTTGTGTTCCATAGCATTGAATTAATTAATTACGTGTAAATGTATTAGGGAATCCAAAAGCTGTAGGTGCCACTTGGGTGCTACAGCAGTTCAGTTTTAATAATAATAATAATAATAATAATAATAATAATAATAATAATAATAATGGATGCATGAGAATTACCCTATGTAGTGTAGGTTTAAAAGCAAACGTTATCAGTTTGAGTCCTAGTAAGCTTGTGATCATGTTGTGGAGCTTGTATTTGGTTGGTACCATTGCAAAGAGACTGTTAAAAGAGGTGAAAAAACACGAGAGAACAAATATGAACACTTATTTTTGCACTGAAAAGTGTTAAAAATATCAAACAACAAATTTGAAAATATTTGAATGGGGCCCATAAAAATCGAAATATTATTGCAGATCACACTCTTTCTACAACAATTGTTAGAGAAAGCCTTTTATTTCGGACCAGTGGGTTATTAAACATCACTTTTCTGGTCACACACTTAGACAATGAATTGGAGGTTATACACGGCCATGTGCGACTGCAACAGAATTACTTTGGTCGCCATTTTGAATCAAACTAAACTTCGACCGACCAAGATTAATTCGAGTGATCAAGTAAAAACTGGAAGGTGCGAGTTTCATTATCCACGCCAACTCGGCACGCTTAAAGATGTAGATGCCAGTCGACTTGCAAACAGACTTTAATTTTAATGAACGTGTGTTTTCGTGACTCGTATTAACATAAAGAAATAAATGAACTGGATTAAAAGCCAAGCTTTCAGCCAAATTGCATTGGCTTTCATCAGGGCATGTGAAGTTTTGCCTCCGACAGTGAACAAAGAAATTCTCCGAAGGAACGTGGAAGTCATGCCCATACTATCCACGGCCTACCCCACTAACTGGACTCAAGGATCGTGGCGCTGTGCTGTGGTGGTTACTGGTGCACCGCCCTCTGTCGACAGTTTGAGTGCGTCCCGCTGTGCCATGGTGGTGTTATGCATGTATTTCTGTAGTACAGGTCTCCATGTATTTGATAACTTGAAGCCGTCTTCCCTGTTGATGTTATTTGGGCGTAGCTCTATCTCTATGGCTTCCCTCACAAGACAAGCATAGAAGTCTTTTACGATGACCTTCGCCTGGTCAAAGAGGATTTCATGGTCTGTACTGTAGAAATGTTCTGCTATAGCAGACTGGCTTATAGCGTTCTCCATGGAAGATGAAACAGCAGCATTCTTTACCGACCTGATACGCTCTTTTACCGTGGTGCTAACAAGCCTGTTCGTCATGCCAACATATGAACAACCACAGCCACATCTTGAAACACTGGGCGTATATGAAATTCCATGTCACCCATCTTGCGGATAATTTTTTCATACCCAATTCTTGGGTTAAAATATAATATACCCATTCAGAAGACATCCCTACAGCTTCAGCAATCTCCCGCACTTTCAGTCGACGATCCTTCATGACCATTTTATGCACTTTTGCGATAAATTCTGGGGTTGTAATACTTTTTGGCCGTCCACTACGCGGATCATCATCCAAGCTCTCCTGACCAAATTTAAACTCGCTGGTCCACTTGGCAACAGTTGAAAATGAAAGAACAGAGTCCCCCAGTGTGTTCTGAAAGTCAGCATGAATTTCCTTTGCTTTCATACCTTTCTTTACAAAGTAATTAATCACTGCTCGAATCTCAGTTTTTTCCATTGTCACAAATCACTACGCGGGAACAACAACAACAACAACAACAACAACAACAACAACAACAAAGAGTCGTCACTACCACACTCCTGCAGCTAGAGCACTGACGCGCCACGTGTTCACTCACAAAGGATGTGTGATTATTGTGCGGGAACCTCGTTGCTCTAGCACTGACATCTAGCGGTGATTCCGAGAACTTTTCAAACCGTCCTCGTAATTGGCACCTGAGAAACGGCAAGGCTTTGCTGATCAGTAGAAGTTATAGTTTTTAGGTTGCCGTCATATTAGTTTCCAGCTTCACTGGAACCCTTTCTGTACTTGTTAACTGTTCCTCACAAATCGCAAATGCCGTATTGCACAGTTAATGTTGCACAAAATTCGAGTTACAGCTTATTTTTTGCTTCAAGGGAGAAATATTTTCTTCGAGAAATCGAGAAACTCGTATAACCGAATTTCAAGAATAGAGAAATAAATACACGTGAAGAATAGAATAAACGGCCGGAAAATCTTATCATAGAATATAAACTTCATGGTTCTGATCCGTATTGAATTGTAATCACAATAATAATTATTAAATTAATGTCGTAATACTATGATATGCGATAATAATATACAATGTAATTCAAAATATTGCATATTATAGTATTGAAAGGTGGCCCATTATGACATTAATTTAATTATTATTGGAAAATCTAGGTTAATTCGATATACTGAAAATTCGAGTAATGGAAGTTCGAGATATCGAGGTTCGACTGTATTATTATTTGTATGTATGTGTCATAAATGAGTGATTAGGTACATTTTCTTGTGACCACTTTAATGTGTTTTTTTTTTTTTTTTTTTTTTTTTTAAGATTTTAAATTTAGTGGTCAATTCACATTGTAACTGTAGATGTGTATGCCTTTTATCCTGTCCTTTTTTCACTTAGACCGTGGTGCAATACATGTGATGAAATCCAAGAATTAAAAAAATCTTCCTATTTTTGATTTCCAAAAGTTGGCAGCTATGCCATTGCAAACAATTCTCTCGCGTTCTCTCAGGTACTGGGGCCACACCAAATGCCATCTGAACACCTTCATTTCTGATGTGATCCAGTCTAATGAGTCCCATTGGCAAACGAAGCATCTTCATCTCTGTGACATGCAGCTGTTGTTCGTGTCTCCTTCTAACATACAGTGCCACTGGTCTAATGATGGTTCTGTAGATTTTGGATTTCAGATACGTTGGCACCCTCCGATCAAAAAGGACTCCGGTGACTTGGCATCACTTCATCCAGGCAGCGTTGATTCTGCTTCGAACATCTCAATAATTATATGACATAAATGTAATATCTAAACCTGTAAAGACTGCTGGACCTGGTGGATTAAAATGAGTTTAAAGATTGTTGAAGAACATTTGGAAACAGAAACTTGTGCCAGATGACTGGGGAAAGTGTATAACAATTGGCCATAATCCAAGTCCGGTCTATCATAGCCCCGGTGTCATAAAATTCTGGCCAAATTTCTTCTCTTCGTCTTTGTAGAGATGTCCGTAACTCCTCAGAGGCTTTAGTGTTCGGTAAAGTAAAATGTATCCTGAGATCTACGAGGAATCTTTCTCTCGCCAGAAGGTAGACATCTTTGATACTCCCAATATTCATTTGATGAGGAGTATTTTCACTCTCTCTAATGTGTACATAAGAAGTGTCCAAATAATTTCAATGTCGTACATCAGTACCGGCATAATTTTAGTTCTGAATAATGTCTCAGGGCTAAACAGTGATCTCGTAGCGTAAGTAAGTGTTAGAGTGGCAAGAGGAAGACAACAAACAGGAAGAAAGCAAGGACCTAACAAGGCAGGAAGTAATTACAAAGATACTATCACTAAATATAACGTCCCTTAACCAGAGGGCAAGTGAAGTTAAGGAGCCCGAAATACAGTGGCACACAAATCGCACACCAAAACAAAGAACGCAGAATACATCAGGGAAGGAATACCCACAACAGCAGAAATTGGGGAAAAGAAGCGTTTGCAATACAGACATATCGCATGTCTTAATACATACAGTTAACATGAACTGTGGTTGCAGGCTTTATCAAATAACTAAACAACTATTAAACTACGCTAAAAGCCTCTCAAAAAAAGAGGCATATTAAAAAACTCGACAAAAACTGTAAAACCCCAATCAGTTGGATACCCATTCCTCCTGACAATGCCGGAAATAGCAGTACAGAGCAAGCCAGTGGAGTCCTGCGTAAGCTGCAAGAAAGAGTTCTCGACTGACTGTAGTGCCATCAAATGTGACGTGTGTGGAGTAGGGGTATATAGTGTGCCCTATAGACTCCAATACCCATCACGCGAATGCTGAGCATGTATCAGAAGTACTGCAGTAACGTAAAAATACCTACCTGCGTGGGTTGCTAAATACAGGTACATCTTACCAATTGTCCTCTTCTGCTCCGGCTACCCATCGGTGAATCTGCGTGTATGGTTCGTTGACTAATTAAATAAAGTTAAATAGGACAGGACTCGTTGTGTGAGTGAAGGAGGATCACATTATTACAACTATAATTTAATTTCACAAAACATAAGGTTGGATAAATATAAAAAAATGAGAACAAACAAATGAATTTACAAATATGAAACTCATATAGTCACGAGGTGGCAATATCGGTTTCCAACTGCGTCTGCGGCATGAAGTTTCATAGATGCCGAAGGTTGTAACCCTGTTTTAGCAGGCTCGCTTCTAAATATCGTTACCTAAAACGTCCAGCTGGAAATTTACATAAGTTTAGGGAGGGAATACTTCGCAATTCAAACTTACATTACACTGTTCCCAAATAATTGGAAAATATACACAAGTACACTACAGGACCATATTTTGTTTCTCCAAAGAAATATAACAAAAATATATACACTGAAGTTAATGATCAAGCACAGCTGAAATGCGAATTCAAGCCCCTGTTCGCATACGTGCGACACATCTCAAGCAACACAGACAAAAAAAAAAAAAAAAAAAACAAGCGAAACAGCGCAAATTCACAAAACACACAAAATCCATACGCCTTCATTAAAACCTGAAATAAATATACAAATAAATGTGATGTTTCTGCAGCACAGCACGTGAAACATTCTCCTCGGAAGCTCAGAACTGAGGTACGGTGAACGACCTTGCTAAGAGGGGTTGGGTGTCCAGACTGTCTCCACGCCAGGCCAAACAAGACATTACGTCATCAGGGATCCCTTTATTCTCAAACATATGGCATCTGTCAAGCACCCCTGCTCCCCTCAACAGTTGAGAGAGCACACTTCGTTCTCTCTCCTCAGATGGTAGTACACGTCTAACAGAGCAAGGAATTTACGTTGGTTCCCTTGACATTCAGAACAATCGTCCTCTTCTTCGCCTTCCTGGTCATCTTGCCTGACCGTGCCTGGTATAAATATGTGTACGGCCTCTCCATTGCCGTCTCCTTTTCCATTCTCAGCTCCTTCAGGCTCCTAGCCTCGACACTGCGTAGCCTGGGTTGGTTCTGGGCTGTCGTGTGATCCCATTCCTGCAATGTTTCTTCCACTTTCAACACAGTTTTCACATTAGCAGCAATAAGCGTTCTTTGGACTTTGATAGGTAATTGCTTCGTTATTGTGGTAATCGCCTCATCACTACAGACAATTCATAGGCGCTACTTGGCCTTCTTCAATCGCAAGCTTTATCTCATCTATATCCTAGTGTACTTTTGCTAATACTTAGGTTTCCATGCCGGGCCATGTATAAGGCCATTCAAATCTACTGAAGTCATGCCTGTAAACTCATATCTCTGGACTCTCCCGTCCGGGGTTCATGTCGTACTCACATCCAAGAGAAACCCGATGCAACTATTGAGATGATCCTCAATAACACAATATTGTGGTTATCTGCCCTTATCAGAACCACATCTCAAATTCATGCAACCCCAAAACAACATGCACATCTGTACTTAGGACGCCCATTAACCCATTGAAACCTCCCCTTCGATGTTACAGGGCCGTTCCGGTCCCTGCCTTTTGATGATCATATTACTACAAGACACTACACTACTCCTAGAGAAATCACATAATCTAGCAACATAGGACAACACCACATCTAATCTAAATCCCACATAATAAACCACAAATAAGATCTGATACAAAGCTACCTTTCATAAGCATGCAAATGTAATGATCGTGGTCGCCACGACATTTACATAATTTGATTACCCACCCGAATTAATTGTATATATATGTATCCTGTATTATGTGTAATGTTATTCATTATTAACGTCCATCATCATCATTTATGTAATTGTACATAAGAACGAGATATAATTTTTAATTGTAATATATTAGAATATTCCGTGGTAATGTCAAGACAGGTCTTGTGCTAACAGACTACTTGTATCTGGCAATAGTCCAGGAAGGTTAATTTTGGAAGGTTCTTGGAAACGTACGCAACAGCAAGAAGAAGATACATAATTTTGTTGTTAGGGCGCTAAATCACCCCATATCACGTGCTCCTATCAGGAGGGCTGTTTCTATCGAGGACAGATACTTCATCTATATGTAGACGGGGGGGGGGGGGGGTGACGTATATCGGCTCTCATTGGAACGAGATGTCGTGACACCAAGGGAGGAAGTGGGAATCTGAAGAGGATTTATATAGATCTACACGGCGTGGTGAAGATCATTCATCATCGTGATTCTGATTCTGTATTCGGCATTCTGCATCCAACTCTGCTATTTGAGTGCATCGCTTACGATGTGCTTATACTCAACATTTCTTATCGGCTCTGTGAGACTTACTCAGATTATTTCGAAAGACAAGTCAAGTAATATAGAAGGACTGGATGTTTTCTGTTCTCTCTATTCAATTAATTCCGATGTGGAATTTCACATTGTAAGGCTGGTATTATGTTATTGGTACTCAGCACAATTGGGAGTGATAGATTCAGGGTGGAATCCATTCCATGAAGCAGATGCCAAGGATGATGCTGGTGAAAGAGGGACGACAACGATCAACCACGGAGTAGACGACGAAAAGATCAACCAACGGTGAGCATTAGTAATCCCTGTTAACGCAAGTCCGCGCGTGTAGTAATGAATTGTAATCTCAGTCGGTAATTTTTAATTTTGGTAAAAACTCGTTTTTACGTAATTTCATTTTTTTAAAATAAAACTTTTTTCTTTTCACGTCGTTAAATAATTGACTTTTCAGTAGGTTCCCTATGTTTTTCCACATGGTATTTAATGGTTAGTATCCTTATACCTCACGACCGAGATAGTCTCATTAAATAAAGTTTAGTACTTTTATATAATGATGAATTAAACACACTGTGTACTTTTGTTCCAAATAGTTGTTAATATTGTTTTAACATTCTTGGACTTCCCTTTAGAAGCTCTGCTTGGGTTGTGTGCTGGAGTTCTTCTCGGTGTGGGATTGTATAAATATTCCAGCCATATAACTCATTATGGGATATACTGCATTAGTTATGCTCGACAGCATATAAGACGAATTCCTATGCAGATGAGGTGAGGTGTGTTACGGTTAATAACAGAATTATTTTCTCGCCATTGCAGACGTCAAAATATGAACAATTCCACAAGTTCTGAAGACTCACTTGGTGATAATACTAATCTGAGACGTCGGCCTGTTTCAAGTAGTCGTTCAAGTGATCACCCTTATAGACTTAAGAAACAATTTCATAAACAGTTGTCAAACGGCCAAGAAAGTAATCTGTGTATAGTGTGCCAAGATGCAGAAAAGTGTGTTGTTATTTTTCCTTGCCGTCACGTATGTTTGTGTAAACCATGCTGCATCATTATACAAAGAGGACCTTGTGAATGTCCAATTTGTCGAGCGCCAATGAGATCTACAATGTCTGTGTTTTTATAGGTAATATTACAGTTTATGGAATTGTGTTTCAACGGAGAAACGAATCGACTTTATGCGTCATGTCTGAATGACTATATGCCTGCATGTTGTGTAATCCTGTCTGTTGCATCCTTATATCTCTCAAGTTTCCTGCTTCAGATAAATATAGCGCATGCTTTCATTACACAAAAGACAGTTTTTAAAGAAATGTAAATAAGTCTTGAAAACTTTTATTGAAGTTTTCATTTTTGGGCCTATGCTTTAAACCTGTAAATAACGATCAGTTTTGAACAGAAATGTAACACTTTGTAGGCCTATTTGTGTAAAATGAACATTAAATGTACATTTTGATGTAACTTTTCTCCATCGAATTTGTTAATTATTGAAATTATAAGGGAAAAAATGTAGCATTTTTATAAGTTCGATTGTTATCTGTACATGGAAAATTTATTTTATTGTATGTACCTAATTTGTCTCAAAGTTTAGTACTTTTTATATCTAAATTCGGTTTCAAATTACATTTAATTTCAAAGCCTGGCGCCCAGCTTGCAATTGTTTTTAATTATCTATATCGGGTGTTTGATCCGTTATACAAAGTCCTCAGTAAAAAATCATACTTGCCTGAAGGGCTAAAACTAATTATTTACAAACATATGCTAAGCTAATCCTGTCCCTAATCTATGAAATAATGAGAAGTCTGCCCAAACTTATCTGGTTACGTTGACCTTAGTGATGCTTCATTGTGGACACTCACATGTGCCTAGGCCTCCACTACACCGTTGTATGTACAAGCACACAGCCCTGGGTTCTGCACCATGGCCCGGCTTCTGCTTGACCGTGTTGACCCATGGATCTGCCTCTGCTGTCTTCTTGACGTCTCGTCTACAACTATCTCCCTGACTTGAAAGAGCGTTAGGACTCCTATCTCTCCTATCCACAAATAGTTATTAGACAGCTCACGCTCTCCTAGTAATCATGTAGTGATTGTCTACTTTTGTTCTAGTGAGGTATTCTACGCTCATGAATGCTCGGGTTAATTATCAAACAGAGTCCCAGCTATGCTAATTCCTGTCCCATACAAGATAGAAAAATAAATGGGAGTCCTAAACGTATAGTTCTTTTTTGTGAGCACAGTTCTTATTGAACACAGAGTTTGCAGCCTAGATTCACCATGATAGAGCCTTCACAGCATGCGGTTCTGAATAGTTAGGAAAGGAGTTTATCTATAAAACACTGTTCTATATTTACTGTTCATCCCGTGATCCAGCCTCAGCATAGCTGACATGTGCCCCGCACTTCTACAAGAGTAGAATCAATCTCAGATATCAAACACTGTTCTATAATTTCAATCTGCTTTGTAATCCAGCCTCTCCGTAGCTAAGACATGTTCCGCTCTTTCAACAGAGTTTTGACTGACGCCTCTTCACTCGGAACTCACTATTTATTAGGTGATCTAGCCAAGCCATGCCAAGTGATTCCCCAAGATACACACTTGAGCTCTTTGTGTGGAGCAGAGTTGATTACCACGGTTTTGCAAAGAATACTGTATAATTGCAGGTAATGTTAATTAGAGAAACAAATCCTATCACGATATTCAGAAAATTCTGCTTGCTTTTTCTATCTTTTTATCTTTACAGGATTCAGTCTGCGGGCGAAGATACACTCCCAGTTCCTTGTCTCATCAACCCAGCATTCGAGTAGTTTCATCTCTCTTTCGACTTTTAGACTTGCACAGAGCACCATGCCCTATCTGACACTCCCAAATCTCCCTCACGCACTTGGTGTACAGTTGGTGCCTTTTTGCTATCGATGGCCAGATTTCGTTTTTGATACATTTAATGTTGCATGTCTCTGACCATGAACGATCCAGTTCATAGCCTTCCTACGAAGCGAAAAAAATTTAATTGCAAATTATATATATATATTTTTTAAAAGAGTGACCGACCAGGTTCTTTCTCACTGCCTTCCTCACAACTTGCTCTACTCTTCAACGCTCTCAGCTCTCCTGATTCTACTCAATAGCTCTTCGATCTCTCTCCTCTGATGGTAGTACACATCTAACAGAGCAAGGAATTTACGTTGGTTCCCTTGACATTCGGAACAATCATCTTCGCCTTCCTGGTCATCTTGCCTGATGGTGCCTGGAGTAAGGATTTTACCACCTGTCCATTGCCGTCTCGTTTTCCATCCTCAGCTCCTTCGGGCTCCTCCTCCGCTATCACTATATCTTCTTCTTCATCATCCTCAGCTTCCTCATCCATCTTTTCTTCTCCTTTAATAGCATTTATAATTTCATTTCATATCCCGCTCTCTCTGCGGAATATTCTGGTGCGCTTGGGTTCAGATTATATCGACCATTTTGACTGACATATTTCTGGTATTCCCTACTCTCAGCACTCTGACCTTTGGCTTCAGCCTATGACTGTACCGCTCCTTCCATTTCTCTTCCAACTCTTGTATATACCGAAGTGACCCTAAGCTTCTGTCACCCCCTTGTGGGCGCAAAGGATTTCCTGCTTGCCTTGAGCTATGCTCCCCTTCGTTACTCCAGCGAGAATATGGCCTTCTCTGCTCATTGTAAACCTCATGCCTGTTTCGATACGGCATCCCGTGCCGTCTAGTATCAAAGTATGGTGGTCTCCCATCTCTTCTTCCTCTTACATTCCCATATTTCCGTCTATCATTCCAATGTCGAGGTCTCCACTTCGACACCCTATGGTATCCGTTTCGATTTTCCTTCTCATTTTTGGATGACGTCATGGTCCTGGAATTCTGACTGTTTCTCTCTCTCTTTTTCATAGGGTAATTATCTCTCATCCTCGCTTCTATCATCGTCTTGACATTGCGTAGCCTGAGTTGGTTCTGGGCTGTCATTTGATCCCGTTGCCGCGATGTTTCTTCCACTTCCACCGTGGTTTTCATATTAGCAACAATAAGCGTTCTTTGGATGTCGATAGGTAATTGCTTCATTATTGTGGCAATCACCTCATCCTCAGAAGGTGGATGGTCTAATTCGTCTAGCTTAATTGACTCGTGAAATAATCTGCTAACCTAGTAGGGAACGTTGTTGCATACCGACGTGAATAGAGTTTCATTCTTAGGTTTTGTTGTGTCGATTGACCCCAGTACTTCTTCAAGAAAGCCTGCTTGAACTCCTCATATGTTTCAAATGTGTACCGGAATGCTGTCATCATTGCGATACAACTCCTCTTAAGAATTTCTCTGCAGACCGCACTCTTTTCTCCTTAGGGATACAATACTCGTCCATATATTCATTTAGCTCACGTAAAAATGATCTAGGAGTGATCTCTCTGTTTGCTTCAAAATTTTTAGGTTTGTCGTCCGCCGATCTCATGAAATTATACACAGGTATCGCATTTATCCCTTCAGGCGTTGACGTAGTCCCTCTTATATGCTTACAATATTGTGATTTTTTATTTCCCACCTTTTCAATGTTGTTAGATCATAATGCTACAACACTGTTTTATAGGGACATGATTCGCTTGAATTTCAAGCATCCTCAGCCTATATAATCATCTCGTATTTGATTAGTTTTGACAAATTTGTGCTTAATTATAATTCTAACAATAAAGTAATAAAATATATAAACATAGGAATTTATGTACACATTAATAGTTTAACGATATGAATGACTATACTAAAATGGAATAACCGTTAATTCTAATTCCAAAACACAGTGTCTTCAAATGTTGAAAATTTGGCTAAAATTGTTTTCTCAAAGTTATAGTTTATTAAAAACAATTGTAATTTGACTTCTATGTTAAAACTTGATTCATAGTTATAGTTAAAACTTATTGGTGTCTTAAAATTAAAATCTTGGATCCGTTTGGAATTCAGCTTCTTGTTTTAATTTTGAGGCTTGCTACAGTAATTTAATAGTTTTGGACAGTAAAATATTGAATTAATTAGTTTCATTGAACTAGTCTTGTTTTTACGATCAGATTTTCTGTTGGTAGTAGTTTGTATTTATGAAGTATTTAGTCATGAGATTGGTTACGGGTAGTCCCTCTTGTCGCTTAGAGTTAAAGAGCTCACCCATTATTACTGGCTCACTTCCTCGGCTTTCTTCTAGTGCCTCATGCTCTAACATTTGTCCCTGCTGGCTCTCCTGCTCACTAATTTTTCTCTTCTTTACCTCTCCGATGTCATGTACGTCTATCAGCTCCAATTTATCTTGAATTCACTCCACTTCATTCTCTAATCCCGTCATCCTAGTATCCATCGCCTTCCATGCCCGTTCTCTTTGATTTTCCAGTCCAACTATTTCCGCCTTTATTTCCTTCTGTGTTTGCTCAATACAAGTCTATACCAGCAACCTTGACAGATCTATGGACTGCAGACCAAAACTGCGGAAAGTGGAGAAAGATGAGGAACTTGTAATGATACTAGCCCTATGGAAGTAACCATCAACAACCTAAAGCAAGATATGGAAAATACACTGGTAGAAAAGATACAGAAAGTTATGGCAAGTGAAATTGACAAGAATTCTGCACACACCAATGAAAATGTTCTATTCTTATAGTTCATTTTCAGATTTTCTTCAAGACATGTTGTGATAGCTATCACTTCCGCTTGCAAGACTGTAGTGTGTCTGCCCAGGCTCATCTGGATTGATCTCTCAGGTCTTCCTCCGTTGATTCCTCCTCCTGTGCCATCCACAGTCTTTGAGTCATCAGTCCACCACACTATATCTTCTTTTTCAGTATTACATTTGTTGATATCCCAGTCTTCTTTTTTTATTATCTGGGTCTCAAATGGTTTTTCAAAGTTGTACTTTGGTATCGTATGATCAGAAGGCATGTGTAGAACTTCCTCTGTTATTACTCTGTTAATTTTACAGTGTCCTAGATTAGGTCTTTGTGCATTCCAGCACTCTGATTGTGCCAGTCTATATGAACTCATTCTAGCCTGCCCTTTTATGAAATTGCATAGTGATGGGAGGTCTAGTAAAGTATTCAAGGCTACTGTCGGCATAGTTCTCATAGCCCCAGTTATGGCTATGCATGCCATTCTCTGTATCCAATCTACTGCTGACTTTTCCTTGGCTTACTTTCTGTCACCAGATGATTGCAGCATAGGCCATCAACGGTCTAATGAGCATTGTGTATATCCACATTACCATTGATGGTCTTACGCCGCATGTCTTCCCGACGGCTCTTTAACATGCATGCAACAAGTTCTTGGCCCGGGTTATGTTCCTTTCTATATGTGGATTCCAGGTTAGATTTTTATCTAGGACTACACCTAGGTGCAGTGCCTGTTCTTCCATATATATATATACTAGCTGTTACCCACGGCTTCACTCGCGAGGATTTCGTAAGTTGATTAAAATTAATTATTCCTCGGTACTGCACTAAGACATTATCTGAAAAATCTTAAAGTCTAAAAACTCACCAAAAAATTGCATTTCATTTACGCCAGAATCTCTTTGTAAACCACATTTGTGGCATTGCCTTTTGGTTCTAAGATGACCAAGCTACTGGCAAAGCTAAATCTGGAACATGCGACATGGAACTTTACATGTGAGAAACAGTATTAAAAAAAAAAGTTTCTTTATTTTTAAAGGAGATTACAAAAACCAATTTTCTCGCCTGTAACATGTTAAATTTATGATATATACTGTAGATATATTCATTTTAATGACTGCCCCACTCCTTGGCTGAGAGTTCATTGTTGGGGCCTTCGGTTCAAAGAGTTCCAGTTTCGATTTCGGGCTGTGTTGGATATTTTAATTGCGTATGATTAATTCTTCTGGCTCGAGGACAGGTTGTTTGTGTTTGTCCCAACGCTCCTCTTCATATTCACTCAACACACCATATCACCAACCACAACAGGAATACACAATAGTAATTATATCCCTACACATAGGGTTGGCGTCAGGAAGAGCATCCAGTCGTAAAACAGCGTCAAATCCACATGTGCGACACAGTTTGCACCTGCGACCCCACAGGTGTTGGAAAACCGGTAGAAGAGAAGATACTCATTTTAAAATATCACCTGCTTTTAAAGAAATTTCACTTCCTTAAGTGGATTTTCCAAAAAATGTGCGTTCATTAATTTTTAAAGAAGATTCCATGTACGGCCTACCAATTTTAACGCCTGTAACATCTTCCATTTCTGAGGTATATGTATCCTCATATAAAGAATTTAACTCCTTCCTCACTTCGTTTCAACCCTCACCTCTTTAAGTTGATTTTCTGAAAACAAAAATTTGTGTTCTTTTTAAAAGGAGATTCCAAATACCAAATTTTATGTCTAACATGTTAGGTTTTTGTGATATATTGTAGATAATCTCGCTGCTGTAAGCATACTGGAGCTGATGTTGCCATGGTTACGGCAGTTCATTTCTTTATCCAATTCCTAGAGCAGGGGTAGTGTGGTGCCAATATCTCAATAATGGTTGGTTTTAGGGCCTTAAAACCTGGTTTTCGGGCTCGTAGGGCTTACCGAGTTTTGTTCTTTGCGTCAAGCGGCTTAAAATGAGGTTTGTCTCGACCTTGTACGACAAATTTGATATTTCACCTATATCAGCCTAGTATTTTTATATCTCCCCATGTCACTCCCCCCTCGAATTGTTTGGAAAATAAAATATAGCCTATAGCACTCGGGGGTAATGTATCTTACTATTAGTGAAATAATTTTTAGAATCGGCCATTACATACAAACAAACTTTACCTCTTTATATATTAGTATAGATATATATCTTGCCCAAAAGAGCTTCAGTGATCTCTTTCCCTCTAATTTTCTCCTTTTTGTAAAAGGGACCATAGTTATCATGTTCAGGTTGACTGATAGTTGTTCTTCCCGACACCAGTTCTCCACAAGGTTGAGTGATCTTTGCATGAGGTCCTGGATAACATTCATCACCTTATCTCGTACCACAATCACTAGGTCATCTGCGTATCCTTGTGTATAGAAACCCTGTTCGTTGAGCATAGCTATGATTTTGTTCACCATGAGGTTCCACAGCAGAGCCGAAAGAACTCCTCCCTGAGCACAGCCTCAGGTGGCCCTAACCATCAGCGTTTCTTCAAACAGGGTTGCTTTTATTTTCTGTCTAACATGGATTTAATCCATTTGACGACGGTTTTACTCACCTTGCTCTTTTCCAATGCTTTGATCATAGTCATAGGTTGTATTGCTGAAGGCTCCTTCTATATCTAGAAATGCCGCCAGTGCAATTTCTTTATATTGTAGGCTTTCCTCTAGTTTAAAAACCAACTGGTGAAGTGCTACTTCAGTGGATCTGCCAGGTCTATATGCAAACTGATTTTCATGTAACGTTCAGTTCAGTTGCACCATTCTCCTGATATATTTATCTAGAATTTTCTCCATTGTTTTCAGCATGAAGGAGGTTAAACATAATGGTCTGTATGCTTTTGCTTGGGCATAGTTTGCCCTTCCAGGCTTAGGTATGAATACTGCTTTAGCTTCAGACCATGATTTCGGCACGTACTCTAAAGCTGGACTAGCTCTGAAGAGGTCTGCCAGGGCATTGACGAGTATCTCCCGTCCTTCCTGTAGGAGTATCGGAAGTATATCATCTGGCTCCGGAGCCTTTATAGGGTGAAACATGTTGATTGCCCATTTTACATGGTTGTGTTTTATTATTGTGTTCGCACAGTTCTTGTCTGCTCTTCGAGCTCCGGTCTCTGTTCCAACCGTTTATTCTTCTGTCATCTCTTCAGCCTCAGGAAAGTGACACGCCATTAGCATCTCCAGTGTGTCCTTCCCCGTCTGAGTAAACGACCTTTCTGGATTCTCCAGTGTCTCCACCTGATTTATGTGGGTTGTTTTCAAAACCTTCTGGAGCCTTGCTGTTTCAGTGTGTGATTTCACTTTCTCACAGAACAATCTCCAAGATTTCCTTTTTGCTTTTTGTATCTCTATGTTATACTTGGTGAGTTTCCTATGATATACGTCCCACATGCCATTTCTAGATGATATTCTATACAACATCCTAACCTCTTTTTCATTTTGGCTAGTTTGTTGCTTTTGTTGTTTTTCTTTTCTTTGAGAGGACAGTTGTCATGGAATGAGTCTATAATGGTCTCATCTAATAGTTCTACTGCCTCATCCATTTCTTTCTGCCCTCTCACGTTAGTTGGAATTTTTTGTACAGCCTTCCCTAGAACTTCTCTGTATCTGTCCCAGTTCTTCTTGGGTCTCTGTTACATCTCAATCCCACAAAGTCTCGCATCTGTTGCAAATTGGATGTGCTGACGGTTCCTCCAGCACCTTCCAGTCCTTAATAAAGTTTGCAATATGTGTAGTGCTTAGTGTAATGTCTATTACCTCCCTACGATTTTTATTTATAAATGTATGCTTGTTTCCAAGGTTTAGTATCGTAAACTCAATTCCAATAATAATCTCTAGTAAAGACTCACCTCTTACATTGCAGTTCTTGCTACCCCATGCCGTGTGGTGTGAATTTGCATCTGCTCCAAGGACTAGGTGTTCGCCTTTCCTCTTTGTGTTGCTAATTAGGTTCTCAACTTCTTCTGATGGGGGTAGATTAGTTGAATCATATGGAAGGTATGCCACTAAGTCCTTTGAACAATGTTACTGCAACAGAAGGCATTTTAGTTTTCTGCTCACAAGTAAACATGTTCTAGGCATATTCAATGTAGTATTGTACTTTAGCTTACCTCCAGATTCCTCCAGTCATGTTACTCTGCCCTTAACTACCATAAGAGCCACATCGATAGCCTCGAACTTGAATTTCCTGACGAAATTGGCAACAGCTGATTTTTTTATGTTGTAGGTTGGCCTTGCCAACACTAGGTTTTGCTTTTCCCTTAACCCATTAACTACTTAGTATATTCTGGGTACAATGATCAGTTTTAGGATTAAGAAATGAAAAATATAGTTTTAATAGTAATCCCTTAGAGTAATCAATATCATGGGGATCATGGTTGATAACACTTCATGCAGTCTTTCATTACACACGCAACATTGTTTATATGAATTTATCTTGCAGACTACATGCTTTTTGTCTCTTCATGTCCATATGTTTAATCGTAAAGCCATTCCCGGAGATGTCACTGCCTGTTTCAGATCTTCAGTTCTTGTGCCAAGTAGCAAAGCATACAAGGTGCAGTCCCACAACACTGCTTCCTTACATTCTTTCTTTGCTTGCCCATGTCCATACGTTTGATCATGTGTCTCCTCCCGGAGGTTCTGACGTCTATTGGAACACGTGATGTAGATGGCTTAGGGTAATGACGGACAACCAGCCCACTTCGGATCTGAAATGGCCGATGACTCGGCTAGATATGATCTTGCCACCATCCTTGAACTGAGCAATGATATATGCCCATTTGTAAGACAGTGAATTGCATGAAATGCCACATCAAGTGCATTAGTAAGTAATGGAAAATACCATTCCTTCCCTCGTATTCTGACCCAGTATTTCTGTACATTCCAATCCAGTTTATCGACGCCCCCCATGTGTTTGTTGTACTTTCCACCCAGGCTGGGTTGAGGGACTTGTATTTCTTTCTTCTGGCCGAGCTCGATAGCTGCAGTCGTTTAAGTGCGGCCAGTATCCAGTATTCGGGAGATAGTAGGTTCGAACCCCAGTGCAGCCCTGAAAATCGTTTTCCGTGGTTTCCCCATTTTCACACCAGGCAAATGCTGGGGCTGTACCTTAATTAAGGCCATGGCCGCTTCCTTCCCACTCCTAGCCCTTTCCTGTCCCATCGTCCCCATAAGACCTATATGTGTCGGTGCGACGTAAAGCAACTAGCAAAAAAAAATTGCTTCTTTTGACAAAGTTCATTGGCTGTATTTTCTCATGGTTTGATAACACCTTCACGCAGCTGTTATCACGGCCAAGATTTCGTTGCTATCAAATCTGTAGTCATTCTTTCTTCCTTCATCATGTTCTTCTCACTTTCAATAGGGCATTTGTTCATTCTATTCATTCGTACGGTCCCTGTCACTCTCACTCCCATTTCTGTCAGTGTTTTCATCAGATGCAAACTTGTAAAAAAGTTATCAAAATAGACTTTGTGAACCTGTGGAGATAGTATCATGGAAATCATTTTCAGTATCACTGGAGCGCCAAGTCCTATAAGTGATACATCATTTGTATCATTCGTTTATCCTTCGTACACAGACATCTGATAACAGTATCCACTGTGGGAACAGCACATTGCCCATTGCTTGAAACCAAATCGCACTGGCTTCCCACGGATGAATTGCTTCGAGTAGTGATGCCCATATTATCGTATAATTTGCTCATCGATACTCAGGCGTTCAGAGAAAATGCCAAATTTCATGAAATTCTTATTTAGCAAATCCAATAAGGGACGAATTTTGAAAAGTTTGTCTCTCTTTGACCCTGGGATGCTATCCAGAAGTGAGTTGTCGTTGAAGTGTAGGTGGCGTTTGATTTCAAGATATCGGTTGCGACTCATACATTTCCGCACAATTAATACGTCAGAATCCTCATCTTCATTCCACTACAGCTGCTCTTGAGGGAGGGTGTGATATCCCAGTGAATAGCAGAATCCCTATGAACTTTTTTATATATTCTGGCAATAGTTGGAAGCTGTGATTATTGTTCTGGGAGGCATGCTGAATGCTTTCACTATCAATCAATCTCAGTACTATTTCATCAAAGAATTCTTCAAAACATCCAACAGCGGTCTTTTCTTTTAGAGCTGTTATCAGACTGACTTTCTGCTGATCAATTTCTCGAGAGTCAGGATATGATTTACTGTATGTTGAGTCTTCCCTTAGAAGTGATATTAGACCTAACTTTTTCTCTTGCGAGGTTTGCGTCTTCCACTTCAGGTTGCACAGTTCCTTCACAGTCCTTCTCTTGGCGAGTATGCACTTCCAATCTTCCTGGTACATCAGTTGGGACCGTATCTTCTAGTTCAGGTTCGTCAATGTCCTCAACAGTCAGAAATATTGTCTACGTGATCCGGTAGTAGCTCAACAATATCAATACTGGTAGTATCATTCTCATCACAGTCATTTTCATGAACATCATGAACCATAAAGTTTGGATCATTGACTATTTCCTTGATTTCTCTAAGACAAACTGCAGTATGGCGACTCATTACGATCTGAAAAAATAAAACAAAAACTTGCATGGTATCTGCCATGAGCCCCAAATGGGGATCAAGCTTTCAGAACCATGAAGGTGAAAGGGTGTTCTATATCTTCTGAAAGCATTAGACATTAAATTCCGTTGATTGTAATTTGGAAATGAAATATTATAACATAACTTACTGTTATTTGAAAATTCGCAAGTGTTGAAACTTCTGAATACCATGCCTCATCACAGAAATCACGCACTATAACCCACAGCCTTGGCAACAATGAACAATGACTTCAACCACAAGATTCAAAAATGTCTGTAGAACAATGTCAACACGTAATCATTGTTACGAACCTAAACATAGAAACAATCTCCAAGGAAAGAAGAAATCTCCAATTGGGGATCATGGCAGTTAATGGGTTAATTACTTGAAATTTGATCTGCCCAAGTCCAAGCTTGGCCTTCAGAGCTCTCTTCTTGAGCTCTTCAAAATCTTTTTCATTAAGGGCCACAACAATTGTCCTTCCCGTATCATTTGAAGTTAGACTTTCTGAAAAGGACACGACTGTCTCTTCTTTCTGTTTCTTGGCGGGCGGTTTTGTAGCCGAACTTGATGGCGTACTATCCCCTGACCTTGGCCTTTTGGGCGTTGCCAGAGGGATAGCCTCTTGCTGATCCCTATTCCTTGGCTTCTTCTCCGTCCAAGTTCCAGCCGCTATTTTGGCTTCCTCCTGGCTCTCTTTCTTTCCTTGTAATATGCACTGGTCTGTCGATATAAAATCTGTTGATTTTTGATGCAGAAATCTTCAGTTCTGTCTCTACGGATGTTCCTGGTTTGCTTGTGGTAGCAGTCTGCTCTACTGGAGCTTCTGTTGCCATTTCTTGTTTTGAGTAGGCGACAGCCTGTCCAATTGGGACTTCTGTTTCCATTTTTTCATTTTGGGCTTGCTCCCGGATCTGCTCTACTGGAGCTTCCATGGCTTCCCTTGATGTCGAAGTTTTTGAAATTGCTTCTATATAAGCACCCATATTTCAATCAATCATAGGGTTTTTACCCCTTCTAGGGTCGTGATTATCGTTCTCACCATCCGTGATGAGGCATACAGCCAGACATTATCCTCCCGCAACTCAGGCTCTCCGTAGCAGAGGCCACGCCCCTCAGTCATCCATCGAGTGGTCCGGCCCTGCCTCGAACCTAGCCAGGTTTGTTCCACCTTCAGTAGGCCTACTCACGTGGTCTCCACTTGGCATTATCTTGTCTGAGTTCACATTCCATGACTCCCCCTAGGTTGGGATCGCCCCTTTCCCAACCCGAGGCTCGTCCAGGCTATGTAGAGCAAAGTGATGTGTTGGTTCCAGCACCCCACAGTGAGTCTTCAACTCAATCACCAGCCCCACTTCACCTGAACCACCGTATCACCCATGTGGAGGAACCATGGATGCCTCTCTACCATGTGTGGGTGAGGCCTCCACTTCCAAGCCTTGACTTGGGCTAGTAACAATCTCAGTGCCTCAAGATGTTTTCTGGCAGTTCCTGTTTTTGGTCCACGAGAGGGTATTTTATTTCGTGCAGACCTTCCAGACAAGTTCAGAGGGCCCCCCTATCCGCCACCTGGGATGCGCCCGATAGGGTGGGTAATAGCTTACTGCAGATTTCTGTGTCTTTCTCAGTATCCCTATAAAATCGTAATGTTTTTTTCCATGTCCGAACATTTCGGTACTTTTTTTGCAGTGCAGTTGAAAACGAGATCTCGCTTATTGCTAGGAAATATATTGATTTCTCCAAAGTGGGACATTTAAGCATTCCTAGAGTTTTCGAGGGGACAGTTGGACCAAATGCCTAAAAGTAGGGTGTCTCGTCTGGTCAGTAAGAAAGGAAGTTCAGGTTTGATTCAAGAATCTCAAGCTCTTCTCCACGTTGTTGGCAGTGATTTCTTCTCTGATTTTATCTTTGGTTTCTCATAGCTTTGTTGCTATTTTAAGCCATAAGCAGATAGATACTGCATTACAAGAGCTATTAAGCATCCAAGTTCTTTTCTGTATTTCAGCTTTGTTTTCTGGAGTTGATTTCTCCAAGTCTTGTATGTTTTACATTTTTGGTATATCAAACCTCTCCTGATGCTTCCTCTTCTCGAATCCTGCAGACTCCCAACAGACCAATGGTGTTCGATGTCATGAAGGAGAGAATATTTTAAATTTTTTGTAACTCTAGTAACAGGTCATTTCTTTCCCTAATCACAGAAAAGTATTGTTAGATTTTAATGGTTTATCACCTCACATTTAAAGGTTTGTATTGCTGTTTTAATTGCTTTTGTAATTATTACTCTTTTCTCCTTTTCCAGGTCCGGCAAATGTGCAGACACTTCCGAATCAATTGTTTTCGAATCCGCCCTCATGGTGAATGACTACTAGCCGACAACACGTGTTAAGATACGGACACTGAGAGAACAGCACCGAGAAAAATGGGGTGGGGGTTATTTCACCGTATGAAGTCACAATGCTGCAGTTCGTTTTACCTCATGATTCTTTGGTGTTGAGTTTCAAGCCCAAATTGTTTAAGAGATTTTTCTTTTTGCTCGAGATGTTCACTTGTCTGCTCCCCACCCTGATCTGCTCCGTAAATTACTGTGGTGTTTAAGTGTTACTCATTTTATGTCTAGGAAGGATCCGTGAGTAAACAGCCAATCATTGTTCTTAGGCGGTGGGGGAAAGTGCCAAGTGCCTGTCTCGTGACTTCCTCTTGGAATATAATTTAGAAATAATTTTACCAAATTAATTGGTGATGGATTTATTACTGTATACATCTTTTGTTTTGTTTTTAATGTGTATCTTTTATATAGAAATTATACCAAATAAGGAGCAATTTTCCATGGCTATTGGTTAATTTAAAAAAATAATATCTTTATTCTGTATGCTTTCAGGGCCCTAATGAATTTTCAATACCAGTTTCGTTACTCTTCTAAATTATATTGTATGTGGATAATGGCTCCAAGCATGGGTCTAATCCTAATTGCAGCAAAAGATCCAGTTGTTGCTTGCCAAATGATTCTCACAAATCACTATAAGGTGTGCATGAGTCACGTCCTGCATGAAAGGACTGAGGGGGTGGAAATGGATCTTGTGGTGTGTGCTAGAAAAGTGATGGACAGTAAAGTTCTTGGGAATTATTTGTACAAATCTCGTGGGTTGCTTATTCTTTCAGCTTAATGCGGTTTGTTCTCTCGGTTCTGTTACGCGTGTTGTCCCTCGGACGTCAGACAGTATAACTCCTTTTTCTGTTCTGTCTTTATTTGTTAAAATGTTGCCTCTTGATCACTTCATTTTTGATTTGTAAATCCATTCTTCTCTGAGAATGGACTGTTCCATAAATGCATTTTTTAATTTAATAAGGTATTTTAAATTCCCATCTTTGTCATTTAATTTTGTAATGAATTTTTGGATTGTTGTAAAACCCTGTGTAGGGTAACCTACCGAGTCTTGTTTCTTTTTTCTTTTTACATTTACAATGTACATACCTGTATATTTTTTGTACTTTCGTTGAGTTCTTTAATTTGTTGTGTAGTGTATACGCTGCGTTTCTCTTGAAGAAAATCTCTGGCCAGTATAAGATGTCTTTATCCATGACATTACTTGTTTTTGTTACTCGAAATAATACGTAAGTGAAAACTGGTTCGGATGTACTTTCGGATGGTAATTAAATGCTCGAATCTCTAATTCCTTTACTATTATTATGGGGAGTATTGCTGTGTAATACATCTCAGACTTGTACCCATAATTCTGAGTGACAATTAAAGGTTACCAAAGAATAAGTTTACTCATTTTGAAATGGCAAAGGAAGACGGGTATTTGAAAGTAAATGAAGTTGATCAGCATAGCCATCAAGTGAATGGAGTGGATCTGAGATGATTACAAGGAGCAGTAGGGAATTTCTGCTCCGTATCATCCTAAATTTGACATCATTCATTGTACAGGGTCTTTATAACTTTGCAGCTGTACCACTCAAGTGGCACTCGCCTGCTGACTGGTAAAATGTATGCTGTATTTTCTTGTCACTTGGTGTCAAATAACAGTCATAAAAAGCTATTTCCGATGAAACTAAGACTATAAATTTATCTGGCTTTGAACGAGATGCTCATCTGTTAACATTACATCACTGACCTGAGGCTTCACATGACCAGGTCACCAAATAAGGACTCTGTACAATAATCGAGATGTCTTCATTTAACTTTAGCTGAATAGAAAATGTCTGAAAATCTGCAGCTTGACAGAACATGGAGGGACAAGAAATAAATAAGATATACCCATTTAAATGTCTTATGGCATGGACTGATGACCAAAACAATGTTATCCTGTGTGTTCAACTCTTCAGAACTGTTACATAGAACAAATTCTAATGGCCACCTTGTAAAACCAAATTTACAAATCATTCGATCTCTTCTCTCACAAAGTACATTCAATATTCAGTCTACCAACGTTCTTCTGCATCATGTTTCACTTCCACACTCCACAAAAAAGTTTTGAGAAATCTTGAGACAGTCTGCATGACAGTATTAATTTTCCCTCATGCACACTTATCAGCAACTCTTCTCTTTCATTCCCCTTGACTTTTGTACTTACAAAATCTCAAAAGAGCCTTGACCAATCAGCTTTATTGTGTGTTCTAAGATTAGAATATTGTGTTCTGTTTTCTTGCACATTTTTGGAACTCTAATTTAGTTTCAACTTGTCCTTCCATTGTACTGTAAATGATCCACGTTAAAAGTTTACGCTCGCAAGCTAGTCAACAGGCTTCACCCAAAGCAGCCAGTAAATAAAGATATGCCCAATGCCAGTATCTTCTCTGACTTACTGTGTTCCATCTCAACTCTTACATTACCTTTTTTCAAAAGTTCCTTTGATTTTTTCACTTGGTTGCCTATACCTTTTTTCTCCAACCATGGAATCTTTAACAGCTGTACACTTCCTATTTACTTCATTTTTCACATTTTTGTGCTCCTCTCAATCATCTGTGGGGTCTAGTATTTCATGAGTTATCCATCGATTTCTACTAAATCTAGTCTTCTCTCATATCCTTTCAACAACACCTTCACCCTCGTCACTTAGTCCTTGTGCAGCGTCTTCTTACGATCAGAGTCTAGGTTTGAATCTATGTAGGCAAGTCAATAAGTATCTGCAATTTTGCTCTAATTGTCTTTAGGTTGACTCTGTGGCGTTATGTGCTCACCAGCCACTAGATGGCACCGTTGTCTACGTCTGTGATAGGTTTCAGCATTATCAGATCAGTACAGCTTGCCCTGTTGCGACGTAAAGATGGCCGTGCCACTCTGTTTGCACCAAGGAAGAACAGCGTTCCGTAATCCATTTTTTGGGGGTCTGAGGGTGTACCAGGAACGGAAATTCATAGAAGAGTTTCAGCACAATACGGAGACAATGTTTTCCACAGCACATTTGCTGTCTGGTTCGAAGTGGTGAACCCATGTTTCATCTCCAGTGATGATCCGCTTCAGAAACATTTCACCTTCATTAGCACGACGGTCCGGTAGGTGCTGACAGATTCTCACACGATTGTGCTTCTGGTCTTCATTGAGTTGTTTTGAAACCCAACTCGAACAGATTTTGTGAAAGTTAAGCTTGTTATGTATGATTCATTTGCAGAACCGTGGCTAATGCACATATAGTTTTCCATGTCATCAAGTCACTCGTCTGCTATTTACGATCATATCACACACTTGTTCAATATTGGCATCAGTTAAGACCACAGATGTAGTCAATGGTGCCATCTAGCGGCTGGTAAGCACACAGCACCATAGGGTCAACCTAAAGACAATTAGAGTAAAATTGCACATACTTACTGACTAGCCCTCGTAGTCTAGACATGATAGAGAACAGTTGTAGTTCACTCGTGAAAAAGCCAAGTCAAGTCTTATCTGCAGTTTGCTTCTTTCACAAAATATATTTGAACCATGAAAACATCAATCTGAACATAATGAAGCTTATTTAATATCTCTCATCCATTATGCGGAATTCTACGACCTGGCTTCCTCTTTCATGTCTTTGTCCCAGTCCATATTCTCCTCATTATCCTTGGCCATCTCTCCCATCCCAACTAGGATTTCATATTCTTACACATTTTGTGTTAAATCTTCTATTACTTTGAATATTGTTCTGATTTCATCATCTGCTAATCTTCTTGTGTAGATCCAAATAGGGGGAGGAAGCTGTACAGATACTACTGTACATTGTTTGCTGCTTACCGGTAACTAATGGAAGTTGTGATGCTGGGCTGAGTGGCTCTGCCAGGTTCGGTCTTGTATCAATACATTTACTGACACCTGTGCGTATCCAAAAAAAAAAAAAAAAAACCATAAAAGTAGTTAGTGGGACATTAAAGCAATAACATTTGTGGAATTTGTGTGAGTGTCAAGAATGTAAAATCTTTGGTAGAATTGCCATATTTACTCACCTATTACACCGCACTCTCCATTCCTAAATTTCTACTTCGAAATAGAGGACAGTATAACATGTGAAAATTTCACATAATACAGTCAAATCTTGTTAATTCGAAGTCGTAGGGATGCAAAAATTGGACTTTGAACAATGTGATTTCGAAGTAATCGCCAAGTTGTAATTAGAAATGCAAAATCTTGCTGTGTCACAAAATATTCTAAAACCTGTTACTGCATGCAATTAACCTTGATTCACAGTTTAAGCTTTTCAAATGCCATCGGAAAGCTATTCCAAAATGTATCGAAGAAGGTGCATTCTACAGTATTCAAATAATACACTTAGATAACTCACTGGCAATATAACCTCACGTAATGAAATAAAAAATAGCATGAATAAAAGACGAGGAGAAATCTATGCTGGCTCCTCCGTGCAAGTGCCAAGAACGTAAAATCTTTGGTAGAATTGTCATATTTACTCACCTATAATGCCCCACTCCCTTCCTAACTTTCTACTTCAAAAATACGGGACAGTATAACATGAGAAAGTTACTGTACTGTACACATTCTAAATGCCCTGTACTTGCATGGAAAGTACCTGGTGCCCGTA
The DNA here is from genome assembly GCF_040414725.1 of Anabrus simplex. NCBI lineage: Eukaryota > Metazoa > Arthropoda > Insecta > Orthoptera > Tettigoniidae > Anabrus > Anabrus simplex. The sequence goes on from NC_090270.1 coordinate 4,107,165, forward strand.
AAACATCGTGGCTTATTGAACTTTCCTATGACGAGGGGAGGATGTGTCTCGCTTCCGCCTGCATTATAACAGTGCAGTGACTCGATCCTTGTAAGATTTCCCGCCATGGCCTTTCTCTCGTAATTCAGAAGTGCCAATCTTTGCTGTGTTAAAAAGTTTTCTAAGGCCCATTAATACATGCAAAATGTTTTGAATGTCGTGGGAAAAAAATTATTTTCAAAATGTATCCAACAAGATGCATTTACATGATTCAATTAATGCGCTTGGATAAATCACTGGGAAACATAACCTCATGCAATGGAAGGAAAAACCACACAATTCAAAGACGAGGACAAATTATGCTTCATCCCCTGTGCAAATACTTTATGCACTGAGTACAAAAGAATTACGATTTCACTCGAACTTAGCAAATATGAACACACACCGAAGTGAGTGGAGGTGTGGAAAGCTACCCCTGCACATTCCGGGTGATGCGTTCTATCATGACATGGATAAATTTTGAATTTAAATTACTCGGTAAAATACTATTTTTATTTTTATTGTAAAGCCAGTTTTGAATGAAAAGTCTGATTTTGGTAATGGGACAGACATTGTTCTTTGAACTACAAATTATCTGTATTTCAAATTAATTTAAATAACATGCAAAACAGTACCTCATGTTACAGGGTGAGTTGGCCATGCGGTTAGGGACGTGCAGCTGTGAGCTTGCATCCTGGAGATAGTGGGTTCGAGCCTCACTGTTGGCAACTCTGAAGATGGCAAATGCTGGGGGAGTACCTTAATTAAGGCCAAGGCCTTTCCTATCCTATCGTCGCTAAAAGACCTATCTGTGTTGGTGTGACTTAAAGCCAATTCCAAAACAACAAGAAAGTACTTTATGTTTCCAGGAACGAGAGGTACTTCGAATTAGGCGGGATTTTGAATTATCGAGGTTCTATTGTATAGGTTAAGTTGGCACAATTTAAAAGCAGAAAAAGGAATGTCTAGCATCTTTAAATCAGCACACAAAATAGTTATTTAATTCTATATTTACACAGAATGTTAAATTAGCACAGTTTTGAATGAACCCTCTCCTGCATTACCACAGCTGACTGACATGTGACTACTGTTCGACCAAACTTTAATGTGCACTTGAGTTCAAAGGTGTTTATTGTATAACCAAGAAGCCTAAATAAAATAAAATTATACCTTCATTTTCCTTGTTTTATGTGGACAGTTGAGGTGCTGGCCTTCTCACCTCAACTTGGCAGGTTCGATCCTGACTCAGTCCGGTGGTATTTGAAGGGGGTCAAATACACCATCCTTGTGTCTAGATTTACTAGCATGTAACCGTAAAAGTAGATGGGAGAAGTAAAGCCAAGAACATCATCATGATATTTTGATTGGCAGTAAAGACTGCGCCACAGCTAAACACTGCCATGTGGAGTTCAAGACTGCGCAGGGTTATAATGTCTGAAGTCTTGTGACAAAGAGTGAAATTCAATCCTTTTTTTGGTGTAATCTGATTGAAGCTGTTGGCACAATCATGTCTTCCACAAATTTGGTCCATTCGGGTGCTTAAACTGTTCTGATGATCCGGCAATACCAAGACTTTGTGCAATTTCACACTCTTTAAATGCATCATTCTATGATTTACTGCGCTGTCGTCTACCACACTCCTGAACTTTTACATTCACATTTTCGTATTTTCCTTTCGCACAATCTCTGTGAGAGCCAACATCAGCACTTCAAATTTACAACTCGCTGCTCACTGCAGCATATTCTTTCAACTTAGAAATTATGAGAAATATAAATCCTCTGTTTCTTGAATTTTTCTTTCTATTTTCTGTATTGCACAAATCTCTCTCGATTTCTACTTTATGTTTTATCTTTCACTATTTATATTGTTTTTAAATTGTTAATTGTGTTTTTCATCATGTTCTTTCTTTTTCAATTTGTGCCATAAGCTAAATAATAAACTCCCGTAAAACTTGACCTCTAGCTCATTTTCCCTCCTGCTTGTGCAGTGGACACTACACACTGCCATGCTAATTCCAAAGCAAACAAAAAAAAAAAGTACCTCATGTTTCCGGGAACAAGAGGTACTTCGAATTAGACGGGTTTTACCATTAACTGAACTTTTGCACTTGCTGTGTGGTCACTTCCCCCGGTATTATGTGGTAAATGTAAAATTGTATAAAAGTAATTCCTGGTTGATGTCAGTTGTGTACTCTTCACTTGTAACACAATATGACTGCAGATTGAGCTTTTATAATTTTGGACTAATGAGACTTCACAGCACATCTTACCTGATGTACATTTGAGAAGTTTGCTGCAACAACCTCATCCTTTTATCCTAAATGTTAATTCTGTTCTGGATAACAGTGAGTCACTACAAGCTGGAAGCATTTATGTTCATAAAGTATTAGCTGAAGTATCTTCGTACCATTTTATTCAATCTATTTTAAATATTAAATTAAATGTATGTTTGTATAATATTAAGTGAATTAGTGTGAAGCCATCTAATTTTATTTTTTTTAAACTTTAAATTAAATATCGTTTTAGTTACTTTAATCTGTGTCCAATAAACTTAAAATAAAAAAGATTTGTTTAGAATGATCAATTTAGTCCTATAGATATCTGTCCTCTTAACTTACCCGTCCTAATTCATTTCCCTCTTACTTGGTCAGGTACAGTACCTCAGATAGCCAGGAACTCAAATATATCAACCTAGAGTTGGTAGATTTATGGGCACAGAAAGGAACTCCTGCGAGACATTATTCTGGCACTTCTGAAAACCATAAAGTGGGTACTAGGACATAAAACCAATGACACTAAGATACAGAGAACTGCTCAATTTTCTCCCCATGCATAGTACCTCAGTTGCTCATACAGCTTTTCTGACCTTTGTATATAAAGCACTGTTCTTGCAAGTTCCTTCTGATTGGCCAGAGTTTATCTTTCAGATTGTTTCAGTTTCTTAAGTGCTGTCATTTCTATGAGCCCTTTATCAATATTTTACAGTATTTTATAGAGAAGGAACATCGTATTATGTGTTGTGGTGAACTGTTCTCTGTGTATTGCTTTAGATAATATGCTTTTAGCAAATTGTTCATTTGTCTCCTTAGAGAATTGTTAAAAGGGAGAAGTAAATAAACATGATTATTGTGTAAGATTGCATTGAACATTCAGTCTCTCGTTGTGCATTTGAATGATGACTTTGTGTAGGCCTGTAAGAGAAGTGTAGTGCAAAGTGATCGTGGTGGAACGAAGAAAGAAGAGCATATCTATCTGTCGTGAGCTACAGGCCCACTACAGCAGCATACCTATGATGATGTTTCTTGACCTGTGGTTGAAGCTTGCAATCATTTGTTCCTCGTGCTGGCTTTTATTTTGTCTTTGACTGAACTCTTGCCAGTGCGACTGTAGTATTTTGTGAAGTACAGTATCTGTAATGAAACTGGTTTTCTATTTGCCCATACGTTGTATCTTAGTTACATGCCTGTGGAATCTTGCCTTACAAATATGCTAGTCTGTAGGATAGAAGAGTGCGGATGATTATGATTCTGGTGTTGAGTCACCAGTTTACCATCCATCATATAAATGTGAAGTATGTGACCTGTGCCAAGCTTCTTGACGATGTCACCATATCTGCCTGTCTGGGAAATGCATGCATTGTATGTTTGCTGGATATTGTTATTTGGTGCATGTTGGTGAGTCATAAAATGCCAGTTTCAATGGAATGTCCATTATCCAAACTAATTGCGACCAGCAACCGAACCTAGTTTAACCCATTACAGTGTAGTAGAACTTTATATAAATAACTGTCCTGCATGCAGAAACCAGCAACAAACAAACTTGTCATTGTCATACTGGACTTGAAACAGTGGGTGTGGTTGACACGTATCGGGCACGCTTGCTGGTCAGGGAAGGAACAACCACAAATAAAATTGTGGTAACATGAAAAACTATTGATAATTCTCTGTTACAGGTCGTAAATGGCACACTGATAATAAATTACGTTAACGCTGTTAAGGTCTGCAGGAGCAAGCTCTCCTCCTGTGTTTTCACTTCCTGATCTGTGTTGAAAGTTCTTAAGAACTATAATAGAACACAGTGTACATTTCCCCTCTTCCACATCGTTTGTCACATTTATTTGGTGCACATTCTACCATACATACAGAAATGACACACTACTGTGTTGCATGAAGTAATCGCTAGTTTTTGGGTCTTTGAATGTAAACCTCCATTTTCTGGTGGTGAAATCTCAAATTCCCTTCGGCAGAAGAAGTTGAGTGGATCACACCATCACTATTTCCATTTCTGAACACATTTTATAATTTCATCTTTGTTTAAAGTTTCAAAACCTGGATCAGCATCATTTAGCAGTCATTCATTTACATCTTCAAATCCTGAGAATGACAAACTCTGCTGCTCTGAACAACAGTCACTCTCTGCTAGCAGCTGAAGTCTAGAATCAGTATATCTGTCCAAATTATAATAGCAGACATTACTGTGGTCTTCAGACATGTGCCCTTAATTACACTACCTCATTGTCATCTACAGTATTCTTTTTGAAAAAGGAATGCACTAAAAATTTTAACAAAGAAAATGTTGGTTCGGATATTTGACGTTTCACTGGGAGGCACAGAAGGGTCCAGTACAAAAAGTAGTATACAGTAAAGATAGATGAGGCTGTGTGGTGGCAGTCCAATACACTAAGAGTATTATCGTTCAACACCAAAACTTGACCACTTTGTATGGAACAGGTTTTTTACTTCGTAAATGTTTGTTTTGTGTGTCACAATATTTCACATGGAATGGTACATATAATTCCTTCTTTTAAGAATACTACTAGTTTGTAATAACAGTGTAAAATGAATGTTTTTGTATATTTGCTTCAGAAAATTACCACAGAAGTATCTGTTGTTTAAAAAATACACATTAAAGAGTGTGGAAATTCTCTTCCTTCATGTTATTTACGATGATTATCCTCCTCCTCATTCCTTTCAACCTCGAAAGGATGTAATGACTTCTCCAAGTGGATCATTGCTTGAAAACTTAATCCAGTGTATCGTAGGGTGGCCTTGCGAAGTGCTCAATAAAACATCCTCACTTCGTGGCCGAAGAATCTCTGTGGTTATTGCTGGACAGTCGGGCTGTGATGTGCTGTCCATAGATTGTGTAGCATCAAAGATCAGTTAAATTAGTTCTTTACTGGTCATTCTTATCCACTCTGCAAGTCTCAGGAAGAATGAGAGTTCTTCTTCTTCTTCCTCTTCTTCTTCTTCTTAGGAATTTCTTGACTTTGCTGAAAAGCCATCACCCAGTCACTACACTTGTTATTGCATATTGTGAAGAGAACAGACTTTGAGTTTACTCGCAGTGATTTCATTTGTTCAACACTTGTAAGAACACTAGGGTTGCTTGACAAGAACTTGACGTCATCTTAGTGTACAGTTATGTAGAGGAGGATGCGAGTTGAAGGAACGCATAATACTCGCTAGTCAAATGAATTTGAGATTAATATTACAGTTATTCAAGAATTCTTGAATAGCAAGAATAATTGAAGGTGTAGTGTGTTGAACGAGGTTAGCTACTGTTGTTGGCACTTGGAATTTTGTGATTGTAAATTGTGGAAAGAACGTTTTCTATGTAGGGTGAAATGGGAACATTGAAAGAAAAGATGATTGACGTCGGCCATGCTGTTATTACATGAACACGTGGGTGAAGTAGTCGGTTTCAATTTGAATTTATAAGCCGGTGTCAAAGTGTGATTAAATCGTAATCTGATAATTGTAGTACTATGTCGGCGTGAATATTTTGTTTTTGAAAACCATGGGTGACTAGCAATGCTCGGTTGAATTTGATAATTATACTTTCCCTTCAGTTTTGTCGATTGTATCCAATTGTGCTGAATTGCAAGTATAATTATCGGGGTGTAATCTGTGAAAGGGAGGGCAATGAAAGCATTGATGCCTGTTCCATATGCAGCATTTTTGCCATTATATCAGCATGATCATTACCAGCGTTGTTCTAATGTCCCTTTATCCATACTAAAGGTGTATTATAGCCAATTTGATCCAGTTCAAATAATAGTCATCGAATGCTGCAGATGTACCAATTTTTATAGGATTTGTGTGGCGTTAAGCTTTGAAGGACACTTCATGAATCTGTAAAAAATTATCGCTGTGGTGATTGTATATATTATGAGATTAGGTTGAGATTATTGATTGCCATTTTTAACTATTGAGTTAGGTAAATCTGAAATTTGCATTGTTCTGTTATTGAAGGAAATGCGATGAGTCACTACAATATTAGGTTTGTAGTGGATAACATTATACGGCATTGTATTGTGTGGAATCAAAATATTTTGTTGAATGCTATTTTGATATTGTCACGTCAAATGGAAGGCATCTAACAAAGCAGGATTTCATGATTGCTGGTGAGAACGTTGCCTATATTGTGACAATAGTTGTATTTGGGTATGATAGGATGTCTAGCCAGTGCCATTCTTTGCAGTAAAAACTGAGAAGCTAAATACAATCTATGATAGTTTTGAGGCATTTTGCATGTTTCAATGAGTAGTGCGTTAGTCGGGGTAGAGGTTAAAGCGCCCATACATAATCTGAGTGCTCGATGTTGAATTACGTTGAGCTTTTGAATAAGAGTGCAGTATGAAATATCAAAGTAAATGGAACAATAATCTAAAAGCGAGCGTATTGTATGCCTGTAAAGTAATAAAGCCGTTACTGGATCACCACTCCATTTACGCCGAACTGTCATTTTTAACATATTGGTAAATTTTGGGGTCTTCTTTGAAAGGTATTCGAAATGGGGTCTTCAAGACAGTTTATTATCTAAATAGATGCCTAAATATTTGTGTATTCTTACGATCGGAATTGTAATATTAGCGATTCTGAAAGTCTCTTCATTATAGTTGCATTTATGCGTGAAAATCATGGCCACGTTCTTGGTAGAGGATAAATCCAAGCCGTGGTGGTTCAACCCTGCCTTAGCTTTAGTTAAAGTTCTAGTGATATTACTTCTGCATTCTTCCAGACTTTCATTAGATGGGTAAGTCATCTGCATAAATTAATATTCTTGCGTCTAATGTTACGATTATTTTTTTTTGCTAGGGGCTTTACGTCGCACCGACACAGATAGGTCTTATGGCGACGATGGGATCGGAATGGCCTAGGAGTTGGAAGGAAGCAGCCGTGGCCTTAATTAAGGTACAGCCCCAGCATTTGCCTGGTGTGAAAATGGGAAACCACGGAAAACCATCTTCAGGGCTGCCGACAGTGGGATTCGAATCTCCCGGATGCAAGCTCACAGTCGCGCGCCTCTACGCGCATGGCCAACTTGCCCGGTTTTCTAAGTCTTTTAAATATAGAGCGAATAAGGGACCACTTAAAATATCGCCTTGAGGCAACCCAAGTAGTACAGGTCTGTGATCCTATTTCCATGCACCTGAAACATAAGGGATGCATTTTGATAAAGTTATTAAGGAGGTTTAATTTATTGAGTTGTGTCAATAACATGTATGGGCACGTTGTATGCAGCTTTTATATCAAGAAATGCAGCAATTGTTCCGTGTTTGCGTTGTTTTGTTAGTAACAGATCCGTTTATAAGATATTGATGGGGTCTGCTGTGGTTCTCCCTTTTATAAAGGCATATTGATATGTGGACTGCAAGTTGTAATAAGCGAGGCACCATAGAAGCCGTTGTAACATAATACTGAGGAATACCTTCCGTAAACAGGACACTAAACAGATTCCTCTGTATTCTATGCAATTTGTGGTCGAGAGTTTTGATTTTGGTATGGGTACTAGTGTGAAGGTATTCCATTCAGAAGGAGGGACAGATGAGTTTAATATTTGATTGTAATAGGCTATGATGTTGGTAAGGAAGATGGGTGAGCATTTTATAGGTAATACAGTCTGGTCCAGGAACAGAAGTAGGTTTCTTTCGGAGTATATTAAAGAATTCTAGATACGAAATAGGTTGGGAAAGTGTAATAAATGTATCAGGAGGAGGCACTATAGTATACATTCCATATTCGTGGACAACAAAATCAGGCGTTAAGGTGTGATAAAATCGAGAGATGCTTTCGAAATGCATATGTTCTATTATGTTGCTTCCTGTATGAGCAAGTTTTTTTATAGCATCCCATACATCCTTTATACTGGTGTTTCTGTTGAGGGAGTTAAGAAAATAGTTCCAAGATTTTCGTCTTCTGTCATTGAAAAATTTTCCTAAGTGGGCAGTGTACTTTTTACATTGCCAAGTGTAAAATTTTGATTTAAATTTTTGAGTCCGCTGCTTCTTCATTTCACCATAGCCGTGCACTGCTGATTCCACCAGTGAATGTGAAGCCGTTTCTGAGGGTTGCTATTGATTCGAAAATGAAGAGGGTGATATATATCTAGATAGTTCTGAATATGATGGTATAAGGAATTATATGCGGAAGAGGTCTGTGATGTGAATTTAATGCGGCTAAAATATAATTATGGGGCAAGTCGAAATCAAAATCGCGCAGATTCAGAGTCAGACGCTGAGAGTTTAAAGCCCTGTTTTGCGTATTAATTTGTGAATTAACGTCTATAAATATAGGAAAATGATCACTTAGATGAGTGTCTTTGTGTGTATACCATATGGATTTACAGGCGATATTTCGAGAACAAATTGAAAGGTCGACTGCACTGTTACGGTGTCCTGGTGGAGTTAGTCTTGTAGGCGAACAGTCATTTAAAATAAAGAGTTGGTTATTTAGGACCGCATTAAAAATATTACGACACTTTGTTGTGGAATCCACACATCTCCAGTCCATATGATGGCCACTGAGATCTCCAGCTATTATTAAACTTTCTTGGAGTGAAAACTGAGAAAAATATTGATGCCACTGAAGGGCGTTGCCTTGTATTGAAGGTGTACAATGTGTCTTCACGATAAGGTAATGGTTTAGTCTCACTGCCAATAAGTATGTGGTACGAAGCATATAAGATACAAATATGGATGTATATGGTACATATATTAAATGCAATTAAAGTGTGCACACCTCCATACCCACAATCATTCAAGCGCTCAACATTATAACCCGTTACTGAAAAATTGCATTCAGGTTTTAACCATGACTCTTGTAATAAGATGTATTGTATTCTTGAATTAGGAGTATTAATTCATGCTTTTTCGGAGTAATACTCCTACTGTTCCATTGCAGTATTCAAATCCTCCTCTACGAAAAACTGACTGACCTTGGTAAAGAGGATTTTTAATAAATGAGCCCATTAAGGCTGTTCACCTAAGACTTAGGCTAATCGCTTGAAATATCTCTATATTTCTGCTTGGACATTTTTGTTGAAGCAAGGGAGTGGCGTGCGATCTGATGGAGTCTGATGATGCTCTGAAGTGGAAGCCATGCTAGTTGACGGTTCCACTTGCACCTTCTTCATTAGGAGCACTCTCCAAGATAGGATTGTGGAATATCACGTGATAGCTTGCCCTATCAAACTCTGGCAGGGGGGTTGGTCGAATGGGTTTGTGGACCACTTCAGTGAATTTTCATTTACAGGTAGTCTCACGTGGAGACAGCGAGTTGCTTTCACGAAGCTGTGGAAAGAGATGTGGTACATTAAGGGGGAAAAAGTCTTTCGGGTGGAGTTTGTCTTGGGCTTCTTTGAAGGAAATATTGTCCACACACATAATGCGTTTGATCGCGATTTGTTGCTGGTGGACTTCACATCTGTCTGAGCCTACACTGTGATTCAGCCCACAATGTAGGCATTTACGCATTACATCAGAGCAGTTGTTAGTTTCGTGAGACATAGAGCAGTTACCACATCTTGGGAGTTTTGTTCTGCAGTTCTTGGCTGTGTGCCCATAGTGCAGACACTTACTACAGATAATGGGGTGAAAAATGAATGTCTGGACCTCTTAGCATTACGTGGAAAATAGCAACAAATTCTGGTAAAGTTTGGCATTTGCAGGTTCCAGTGGGAACAAAGGTAGTTTGTCCAACTGTCACATGTCTATTGAACCATTGGACCTTAACTATAGGAACGGGGGATTGAATATATTTGAAAATGTCCTTTTTGGTTAATGTCTTATCGACTCCCCGAATTAAGCTAATGCGAAACAAGCTGGATTCCGGGATGAAAGCTTTAAGTTCATGAGATTTCAAAATGGGGTGTGAAAGAAAATTGTTCGCATTGGCAGCTGAGTTAAATAGTTGATTTTTTTTAGTTCCTTTTGTTGTGATGGATGTTATTCCTGCAATATGATTATCATAGACAAATTTTTCCAACATTTTTATCATTCACCGACTCCACACAGATTACATACAGACCTCGATGCCTAGGAAAGTAGTAAATCAGATTTAGTATAACGGTCTGATCTGTTTGAATATTTGATGAATGTTGGTCACCACTGAGAGCGGAGTTGTTGATGTCACTAGTATTCGTTGACTGTACCATTTCTTTATGGTCCACATTACTAAACATCCAGATCTGGTGAGCGGTTAGTACCGCCTCCTCCACTATCAAAAAGTGCCATACTTCTAACGTAAGGCTTGCACTGTATTCAACTTAAATTGTCGCACACTACTCAAACAAAAAATAGACTGCTCGCTACCAATGCTCGATCCGAACTGTAGAATGAGAGTTGACTAGTCTTAATTTTAGCGATCTGCTTCAGTTTCACCATGGCTGTTCTAGCGATTGTACTTCTCCTTTAGATATCATTCTCACGTTTCCCAGAGTTTGTTATAGTGGACGTCAGGTAGATAAAGTTTTTCAAAGACTTCATAATAACCAACATATTTCAAATAACAGAAGTTGTTTGAGCGGTCAGTTATTATTTTGGTCCTGTTAGTACTTACTTTAACGAGCAAGTGGCCGTGCGGGAGGTAGTGGGTTTGAACTCCACTGTCGGCAGCCCTGAGAATGGTTTCCCCATTTTCACACCAGGCAAATGTTTGAACTGTACGGCCGCTTCCTATCCCATCGTTGCATCTGTGCGATGTAAAGCAAATTGCTAGTACTTACCTTGAGCCCAAACTGTGTACTTATTTTGCTTATTCACTTGGTAATGGTCGTAGATTGCTGGTTTTCCCTCTATCCGAGTGCATAAAGAACTTGCTGTAGATGTTAAATGGTACTGGAGATTGGATACATCCTCGTCTGGCACCAGTGCTGTGTGTTCCCTTTACAAAGCTATTTTATCATCCTTGTCAGATGCGAAGGTGTGTCATTCACAGTTTGTTCCATCGTAATGAATATGAACACTCCATTGTTGTGAAGTTATCACTTCAGTTTGACTTCTTGTCCAGGGTCTCAAATGAATGTAAAAAAAAAAAAAAAAATGGTTATATCATCTCAATTCTTCCTCTGTGTCACTTCCGTATCTATTAAAAAGACAACGGAGGAGGAGCTCTTAAGAGTTCCAAACTAATGGGACCATGACTGTACTCCTGTTGGTTTACTCAGAACTACGTAGGTCGAGTCATAAGTCATGGCAACTATTTTTTTTTCTTGCGAACAGGAGACAACACAGAAAATCTAATATATGCATTTGGAAACGTATGGTATGTACTTGCATATGATGCCCCTAGATGGTTTAGTTCAGTGTGTGAATGAGAGCATCACAAAATGGAAGTCAACACAGGAGCAACGATCGTATATTAAAATAGGATTTCTCTGTAGCAGAAATGCACTCCAATGCCATGCAGAGCTGCGGGAAGCAAAGTCAAGAAGCCATCATGTGGATAACGGTTTGCTAACAAAGAGGGCATCGTAACAGCATTTCGGAAAGAGGTGTCACACATTATTGATACACATGCAGCGAATGGTGTTCAGCGCCTGCCCCACCGCGGCAACACACAATGAAAACCTTGGGGGATTATTTCGAAGGTCTGTAACCAGTGGAGACCTGTCCTTTGTACGTAGTCTTGTATATTTGCTGTCTATACCATAATAAAACAATGTTTACCACTGACCTGTGTTCTGTCACTTTCCTACGAGAATCGCCTGAAGTCAGAATTTGTCTTCAGGTGCTGTGCATAAGTACATGCCTTATATTTCCAAATGCATATCTTAGATTTTCCGTGTTGTCTGCTGTTCGCGAGAAAAAATATAGTTGCCATGACATGCCTCGACCCTCGTATTTTACTATGAATAAATGCTATTTTTTTTACGTTGCACAGACACACATACGTTTTATGGTGATGATGGGAGAGGAAAGGCCTAGGGATAGGAAGGAAGCGGCCGTGCAGCCCCAGCATTTCCCTGGTGTGAATATGGGAAACCATCTTCAGGGCTGCTGACAGGGTTTGAACCCACGCTTTCATTCTGCACCCTGATGGGGTATTGAGAGTGAAGAGATGTGTTGTGCTGAACACCACTCTCAGCCCACCGCCTCCCGAATGCAGACCAGCTCGCATGTTGATTCCATCTGTCGGAACGGCATTACATGTGTTATTTTTCTGATTTAAATTCAGTTCCAATGTTAACATGTATGTGTATGTGGAGGAAGTGAAACAGTTCCTGAAGCTTGTTGCAACAGGACAAGATGATGACAAGTTTTAAATGCTTTAGTAATCGTGAAGCTGCCCTAAGAAATCTGACGTGAACATTTTTTAATACAGTGAGGGTAAAGCGAAGGAAAATATACAATATCTTTCAGAAGGAAAATAAGTAATACAGCATTAAAATATTATTTACTGTGCACTTGCGTAGTATTTTCACATTTTTTAGAATCGAGGGCTGTTTAATGAAATTTCTCACCGAATGAATTGGCTCTGTACCCATTAGTTTTAATTCTGGACATGGAGGGTTCGAACCCGACTGTTTGCAATCCTGAGAATAAGTTTCCCGTGGTTTCCCTTTTCACACCAGGCTGGACTCAGTGTGTGCTATACGATAAACGCACTGACAGGTCAGTGAGGGCACAGTTCTCAGCAGGATGGAACTGTCTAGTAAGAAGAAATCTAGATGAACACACTACTACAGGTGGGAGGTCTTCGCACACTGGTGTGTCATTTTGTTTATTCCTTTCCATCATGTGCTTCCAGGAGGTTAAATAAAGTGTAACTTGTGATTTCTAATAAACTAAGCATCATTCCATTTATTTTACACTGATAGTTTTGTTTACAGTCAGATATAATATTTTATTTCCCCTTGCTCCTCATGTATTCTTCTCTAATTTTCTCTCGTTCTTCAGGCACCGGCAGGTAAGGATAGATACCCTTCGATCTTCGGTCAGATCGTACTCTGTTCTGAGGAAGAATGTTACAATAAATAACATGCACTATCTATTTAGGGGAGAGATCTGAAACATTCAATTACTATAATGCATATTCCTTAAACACGCTACAGCATCTTCCTTCACCATGAAGAAAGGAATGTTATTCTCGTAAGGATCCTCTATTATTATTATTCTACAAATCTCAAACAAGAATATTTACTCCCCTGATGCAAAGTAATTTATTGGTTTGAAGATTACACTGCAGCATAACTGAACTATCCATTAACTTTTTAACTACCAACTCCTTCCACATTTGGCAATCAAACACCACATTACAGCCAAAACTGGTTAGAATGTTCTTGTGGGGACTGCAAAAAATGTCAAAATTGGAATGTGCTAAAAAATTAAAAACAATATTGCTGTTAAATTTATGTTTAGGTTTGAATTTAAAAATAAAAACAAGAGTTAATAATTAATTAAAAAAATAACACACTTTCAGAACACCAGCATAGTAAATCATCAAGGATGACGCGAACTACACACGTTGCATACACAAGTTTCATGTGTGGATTAGCATCCACTTCCTCAATAAACTGTCTAGCTTGCCTCTTCTCCACAACCACTATGCGCAAGTACACAATTCACTTACCAACGCGTCAGACAAGCTACTGCTGCGTGATCCAAACCACCACAAAGACTGGCTCGGGACTGACCTTCCCTGCAACCAAACTCCGGTATCGTGAAATTAAGTTCTCTGCCAAATCCTTATCCAAGCCGGTTGTTGCCGACTCATCGTGCGCGCAACGTGTCTGGGAACGTTAATTTAAATTTCTTATGGTGGAAGTTGCGAACGTACCAAAGTGTGACGTAAATGCACTATCCTGGTTTCCTTAGCATATATTTAATAGACCATGGCCTGGGACTTTGGAATAATGGCGTAACAACCAGGAAAAAACACTAGAGAGGGACCAACGTCTTAACCAGTTTCGACTGTATTTCACGATGTACTATGGTAGACCTTTAAAGACATCACTTTGTTTCTATCTAAAGTGTAGCCTTCATACCATCATTTTCATTTATGGAATATGTGAACAATTCAGTTTATATCCACAAATATTTATTCTTAGTCTAGCCATTAGTGAGTGACGTTTTGAAGGTCAGGCAGGTTCTTTATTCCCCGAACATAGTGGGTTCGACCCCCACTGTTGGCAGCCCTGAAGATAGCTTCCTATTTTCGCACCAGGCAAATGCTGGGGCTGAACCTTATGGCTACGCTGCTTCCTTTCCACTCCTAACCTTTTCCTATCCCATCGTCATCATAAGACCTGTCAGTGTCGGTGTGACGTAAAACAAGTTGTATATTAAAATTTAAAAAAAAAAAACACTTTTCATTAGAGTTCTTATAGTGTAACGTGAAGTTGTATAAACCCTCAGTTTCCTAGGTAGATGCACCAATAGCTGACACTCTTTACATAATCCAGAAGGGGGGGAAAAAAAAAAATCTAAACAAGTCACACATCTTTATGTACCATCAGACAGATCTGTGCCCAATAAGATGCAAAAAAAAAAAAAAATATATATATATATATATTCAAGTCATCAATAATTATCCCTTAAAATTAATTTTTAAAACTTGTGTTTTTGTACCTGTACCTGACAGGTCATTTTTTCTCATCTCCTAATGCTGACACAGCATATTGTATGATATAACAACATAAATTACCCTTTCATCAACTACCCATTGTTTATAAGTTAGAGCCTAAACATTACAGATATCCTCTAGATTATAAGAGGATACTGTACTTCTCCCTAGCCTTGTACAGAAAGCAATTTTTAGTACCCCTTATTTTGAAGCTGCAATATTTAGTGGTATTCTTCATTTTACCTCATCGAATGCAGCAGCCATATATGACTGTGGGTACTTTTAGAAATTTACTTTGTTGAGGGTCTATTTTATATCACCACATGAAAGATAGGTGTGATTAAATTTTTATAATATACACACCGTGTATCAGCTTTGGGTTAAGGTTTATATCTAGCCAGTATGTATGTACGTACGTCCAACCTTTGTCCGGTTTTTCTATGGGGTCGAGTATGAAGAAAGATGAATGTTTGTAGCGAGTTTTTACGACTGGAAGCCCTTCCTGACGTCAATCTCATATGAGGAGTTATTGAGATGAATGAACTGATATACGATAGTAGGAAGGAAGAAGGCACATAGCCTACAGCAGGGTCGGCCAACTGGCTGGTGTGTGATGTAAGAGAGACCGTGTGACGTCGAGGAGCCCATGTGATGTAAGAGTGCAGAAAGTGGGGAACCGCTGTTGTAGAGTGCAATGAAGAGACAGCCTCACTTTGTAGTAAACATGTGAAGTGCCATACATGCTGGTAGCTACGGCTTTTATAGACACTTTTCACAAAAAGCCACACAAATCCTTCTTATTTACAAATTTATCTCTTAGTTCTCTATCACACTGTAAATCTAATAAATCTAATTGTAGGTCTAGATCAACGTTATCTGCAACAACTGAAAATGGCGTGGCTAAAAGTTGAATATAAGTTTCCAGACACTCCAAATTGTTAAATCTAGGATCAAATTCCGAATAAAGGTTTTTTATGATTTTGACATAAGTTACCTATCAATATCCTCAGCCGTATGGTGTTAGTGGTACAGTACAGTACAGTACAGTACATACGTATGGACGAACCGGGCACATCACGGTGCGAAGAGCTATTTACGCCTCTGATCCTTTTATCTTTATGGGAAGATACGATTGCTAAACTAAATATTTAGTTTGTAGAAAAGAGCTACAGTATGTAAAACCATATAATTTACAATGTCACAACAATTTGTATCACGCTGCAGATTATGATCAGTATCAAGGCGAGGAAGGGGTACGTGTAATTACAGAACTAAAAGGTAATTAAATAACCATGTCGAGCATTCGATCAGTGAGTCAGCAGTTCAACTGAGTTATAAAATTTCATATTTAATAGCAAAGAAACTTAAACTGTTCAGTGGTGGTGAATTCGTAAAAGAATGTTTAATTCTAGCAGGTGAGGAATTTTGTCTAAATATCATTCAAGAGTTCGAAGTTACCAGCTTGTCTGCGCACATAGTGTCGACAAAAATTCAAGACCTATCTGATGATAAGAACTGACAAAAAGCTTCCGGGCATACTCCTTAGCAATTGACCAGGGCAGAGATATTTCTGACACGGCCCAGCTAGCCGTTTTCATACGAGGGGTTGACAAAAACTTTACAATTTGGGAGGAAATACTGGATTTAGTGCCTATGAAGAATACCAGGAAAGGCATCGACATTTTCAACTGCATTGTAAGTGTTGATGAAAATGCTTCTTTGCCATGGAACAAACTAGTTTCAATAGCAACGGATGGTGCACCATGGCTCATAATATTAAAAAAAAAAAAGTTTCCCTGATTGCATAGGTTTGCAGGGAGAATGTTGAGTATTTTCGGTTCCACGTATGCCTGTGAACGAATCCTTTCTATTTTAAATCAACAAAACCAAAACATCGAAGCCAGTTGTCAGATCACGATTTGAAGTGTGCTCTTAAACTTAGTGTTTCCTCAAACATTAACTCCAAATATTGCAAAACTAGTGAACGAAACAAGACTACAAAAATCAAAGAAACCCACGAGTGGCAACTGAGTATCGATATCATGAGATAAAATGTATGTTTTGAGTTTACAGATTACTCTCTGTACTATTTTTGTTGTAAAACTGTGCTGTTTGTTACTATTAGCACTATTTTTTTTTTTTCACAGTGGGCGATATTGTAAAACAGCAATTTTGTGTTCAATATAAGTTCCGACGATTTGCCGAAAAAAGCAAGTTTACCCCCTGCGGATGGGGAACACACATGTGGAATACACCCGTTGTATCCCCTGCCTGCCATAAGAGGCGACTAAAAGGGGCGACCAAGGGATGATTGGATTACAACCATGAAACTACTTGTGATTAGTACCACAACGCAGGGAACACCATGGGTCGCTAGTACTTGCGCGTAGTACCGCTATGTTAGGTACCAAATAGGTTTGCGATTAGTTGCAATCAGGAGCACCGTGCGATCAGGCTTTTACGGAACCTGTGATTAGTAGCACTATATGAGCGACACCAGGCTTCTGGCTTGCCTATGATTAGTACCCACTATATAAGGAACACCATGGGATAGTACGAGTCCCTGTGGTTACGTGATGAAAACTGTTACCGTGTTTTGGTGGTAGGTAGAGGTAAAAGAAGGTGCGGGCGTGAATGAGTCTCAAACTACGGAATCAAAGTTAATGTAAAATTTAACAAGGTTATATTTTCTTTTCAAAAACAAAGAAATAACAAGTATGGCAGGTACAAAGTAGCAAATCAAAGGGGAGTCACAATATTCACATAATTTGGGCTTCGAGCCCCGAAAACACAATGCTTGGGCAATCAGCCCAGTTTTACCTCCAAAACACAAGTTTCAACAGAGGGGCAGAAAACCCCATTCATACCTCGGAGCCCTTGCTCCAAATTACACCGATAAGCCTCCACGAGGCATACCACAATTGATTTTTAAAAGAGCCACACGCTCTCAAATTTAAGCCTTCTCCCAGGCCACACCAAACTCAACCTTCAAGTTGTCCTCAACGGACCTAAACACAGGGGTAAAATACCCAATCTACCGAGGTCTAGGAAATTTAAAAAAAAGGGTTAATTAAATGACCTCTAAGGTAACAATTTGAGAGGAGGCGAACTTGCACTCCTAATACACTTTGTCTTTAAGACCTATTTTGGCTCTTAGGCCACTGATGCAAGGGCTAATTCCATACTACAGAGGTGACTTAAAAAAGAAATATTTACATTACATTACGGAAGAATTGATTGAGAAAATAAGTTCACCTCAAGACAATGTGAGTGGGAGCTCGAGAGGGTTAGCACTCTCTATCCCAGTATGTCGCTTTACAAGAGAATAGAAGAAAAGAGAAGTTACATTTTAGGAAAAGGTTACATAGGGGAACGCTTAGAACCCGCCCCGAAAGTTAAACTGCTGAGCTAGCAAAGAAAGAATTTATTAATCGGCCATTACCTTATTGTTGACCGCTGCCGAGGAAAGAGGCGCTTCCCGCCTCCTGCTATGTACTTAATACACTGAAAGATGGAACAGAAGTGGCCC
This sequence comes from Anabrus simplex, assembly GCF_040414725.1. Taxonomy (NCBI): domain Eukaryota; kingdom Metazoa; phylum Arthropoda; class Insecta; order Orthoptera; family Tettigoniidae; genus Anabrus; species Anabrus simplex. The sequence continues at coordinate 4,125,558 of NC_090270.1, forward strand.
GGAGACCCTAAAATCAGCAGTTTAAATACTCTCGCAGAAAGTTCTAGGCGTTAGGGGAAAGAAAACACCCTCCCACAAAGATTTTATTGGGTAGGACCCCGCAACAGATTCAAGTTGGGGAAAGATACACCAGATTGGTCAGAAATTAATTGAAAAAATTCGTGATTGGATACATTCAAAACAAGGGGAAGAAAGGGGTAAATATTGCCAACTTAAACAATGACAGAAAGAAATTTAACAAAGAACAAACTCCTGAAATTAAATTTTCTCCAACAAAATAGTTCTTTGACTCCGCACTAGGGTGCACTATTGTTGATCTTCAGTAGTGTCCTCTAGAAGAGAAAGTTCACACTTCTTAATACAAGCAAGACAAAAGTACGTCGAAAATGACACAGTTCACAAACTCAAAAATTTCCAGGTAGTGACATCTTCAGAGAAATTTGGAAATTAAGACCGTAGATAAAGTTCAGACTTCCTCCAGAAGAGGAGTTTCAACTGGCGCAACTTTTAAATAAACGGTGTGGAGGTGTACCGCCCGGTACAAAAACCATAGGTTTGCGTTGCCTGTAAATGGCGCCGCTATGTGTGAAACATCATAGGTCTGTATTACATGTACGAATTTCATTACCTGTGAGTAGTACCATAATGTGTGGAATACTGCGAGTCTACGATACTTTTGATTAGTACCGCAACATGTCAAATACCATGGTTGTACTTTCCAAGCAATAAGTACCATTATGAGAGGCTGATGACCTATATTTTGGACCCCTTTAGCTTGCAAGCATCGTTGATTCAATATTGAGATATAGAAGCAGTCCCTTGGTCAGTATTACTATTGTTTTCTGTCAGTTTCTGAGACTGAGGCATTTCGGGTCGGCTCCACTGATTGTTTTAACTTCATATCCATCCGTTCATTTTTTGTCCTCACGCTTTGAATTCTGGTCAGTGGAGGATTTTGGATTTTTATTTTGTCATTGTATTTCGTCTCATTTTGTACCATCAGGGGCTGATGACCCTTAAAACAACAAGCAACATCAAAAAGCAAGTTTAGTTTGTATATGTAGAAATAAAGTTGCTTTATAACTTTTATGCTACTTCATAACAAAGTTACGATACAATAAATTATGTGGAGAGAAATATGTACTACACATAACCGCATTGTACTACCTGCAGCCCTTGGGCCTCCCCCAAGGAATGACGTTGTGTTTCCCCTCGCCCCTCTAGCCTTCACTTCTCAGTTACAGTACTAAGTACTTCGTTTCGCTGCCCGAGCAGTGTGTGACGTGTTACCTGGCATCACACGTACACGCAGTTGGCTGACCCTGGCCTATAGCATCAACAGAGTCATGTGCCCACACTCCACATGAACACTGGGGAGACGTTTGGAATGCAACCACCCTGCCGCTAACAGGACTCGATCCAGGTAACCACAGAGCTAGTACAAACTGAATGTTTCCAATCTGAAACAGACCAAACTAATTTTTTCTCCCTAAGCTGACACAAGCATTAGGTATAGGTATATGATGTACTAATAGCTCACCCTCCATAATTTATAACTTTCACTTCAGCCACCATACAGAATTCATACACATTCATTAAACATACCATCAAGCATTGATTTTACTTTCAGAACCCCATAAAATATCTTATTTACTTGTGCTAACCTCCTTACAAAAAATGATAAAGTTCCCTCCAAACTTTGTTGCTCCCCTTCGTACAAAGGACTTTCAGATCTAGATCATAACTTTAATTACTGCCAACTCATTTTTTCTTCCAAAGAGAAACATTTAAACTACAAACTGACACAAAAAGAAATGAAGTATGAGTGGAGATATTCTCATTCCTTTATATCTTAAGCTTAGCTGTCAGCAATAGGTGCATCGACCTTACTTCTGGTTGAGCCATTTCTGCATGCATTATTTGACCTCCCTTGGTCATTTTTTGTTGTTGTGGGTTACAGAATACATCCCCTTCTATTGTTCCTATCCTGTCTCTATGATAAACACGCCACTTCCATATCATCACTTTTCAGCCATGATTCAACATCTATTACAATATCTGCAAAATATACGAGTATATCATCTTTGCGCCTGCAAAACTGCTATGTGAAATATTTGGGCTTAGAACTTCTGCCGGTGTCAATTAAGGTTCAATAATGTGCGAACAACTCTTGATGACGTCCTGCGGGTCAGCATTTCTCCCAAAATATTATCACAAAGCAGTTTTCACAGGTGCAATGATATCTATTTAATTACTATGTTTTTTTAACAATAATAATACAGTTTAACAAGTTGAACAGTAATAAATTTTTATGTCATCTTTCCTTGACTTCCAGCTTCATTGCCGCTCCCTAATCCACCCTGTTTTCCCGAATATAAATCACTACTACTCTTCTAAAGAAACCCCCTAGTTTATACGTACAATTGTGCTTCAAGTGAAGACCATCTGAACATACACCGAGTGGCCTATCCCGTTAGAGCGTGTTGGATAGCTGCAGCGTACCTGAGCAGTCCGTCAGACACACCAGTTCAACTTCATGTCTGTACAAAGGGCACTAGGAAAGTTTTGCAATATGCAAAAATGGTTGGCTGGACACCCATGTTATGGTGAGGGATGAAAAGAAGGGTGAAATCCGGTATAGGAGAGACAGCAAGGCGCAACCTTTACACCAGTTGTTACCAAGCAGTGGGATTGAAAGCAAGTTAAGATGTCATGTGGTCTAAAGGTGAACATCGCGCAATTATCCGCTACAATTTTGCACGTGGATTAACTGTTGACCAGTGCCTGGAAGAAATTACTCCTGTGCTGGGGAAAGACTGTCCACATCGGACAACAATTTTCCGCTGGTACAAGGAGTTCCAGAGGGGAAATTTTTGGGTTGAAGACGATCCTCGTTCTGGGTGACCATCTGAATCAGTGACTGAGGAAAACATTGAAGCTGTGAGGAAAATGTTGCAGCAAGAGAGGCGGTTGACATATTGGCAGGTACAACAGACCCTCCACATCCCCGCACCAGCTATTCATTCCGTTCTACACGACCATCTCCATGTTAGAAAGGTTTGTTCCCTTTGGGTGCCCCATTCACTTTCAGAGGAACAAGGGGCACATCGAGGGGGGAAATGGTGCCGAAAAATGCTAAAACAGTTTGAAAATGGGACTTCGCGTAATGTCAGTAGCATTGTTACAGGTGACGAAACTTGGCTTTATTATTACGATGTCCCAACAAAATCCCAGAACAAGGTGTGGCTGTTTGTAGTTGAGTGTACTCCTGTGACTGTGCGAAAGTGAAGGTCAGTGAAGAAAAGGATGATTGCAGTATTCTTCACTAAACAGGGCATCCTGACTCAGGTTGTGCTAGAAACACAAAGGACAGTTACTGCGAAGTGGTACAATGAGACTTGTCTGCCTCAGGTCATCCAGGCTCTCAAGCAGCTCCGTCCAAGGTCACGGCTCAACACTTGGCTCTTGCATCACGACAATGCTCCAGCACATCGTGCTAATGTAACAATGGATTTTCTTGTCAGATCAGGTTTTACTGTGCTTGATCACCCTCCATACTGTCATGATCTTGCCGCATGTGACTTCGCACTCTTCCCAGAAAAGAAGATGAAGCTGAAAGGGCAGCGTTTTGTATTCGATGAGGAGCTTCTGGCAGCATGGGAACAAAAGTGTGAAAATGTAACCGAAGAAAAGTGGTAGAGTTGGTTCTGTGACTGGTTTCGATGTATGGAGAAGTGTGTTGAGTGTGGTGGAAACTATTTTGAAAAAGTCTAAAGCGTTCACTAACATTCCCAAACTTTCCTAGTGCCCTTTGTATTGCACTTTAACAGATACACAACTAAGTATTTTTTTATTTTCCACCTTGTCGATACATTAGTTGCTTAAGGCAACTTATTGGTTAAAAGTGGTACATGTTTCGTATTTTAGTAACATACATTGATAGTTTATCAATACATGAATTTTTCATCTAAACAGTGTTATGTGGCTGATACATGAAACATGTACCACTTTTAACAAATAAGTTGCCTTAAGCAACCAATCTATCGACAAGGTGGAAAATAAAAAATTGTTGTGAACAGACAGCAGTGTCTTGAAGATGACAACATTGTGAACATTGCCTGCTTTCTCCAGCAAGTCAGTGCTTGTTCTACATCTGACATTTAAGATTTACTTCTTTGCCTGAGGTCCTAATTCAACTTAAAGACATCATATTGTGCCAAGAGATCATGAATGAAAACCTACAACCTGTTTACCAGTCATTGACCAGGTCAGGGATGAAATGAATGAAGTCCCATCTTGCGGTGAGGAAAGGAATTGTGCCGGCTGCCGAGGCTTGTCGCACACCTCTGGGGCAATGATTAATGACTGACACCCCGTGGTGTAGGGGTAGCGCGCTTGTCTCTCGCCCGGAGGCCCCTGGTTCGATTCCTGGCCAGGTCAGGGATTTTTCTCTCGACCTGAGGGCTGGTTCGAGGAATTAGAATTGAGGAGCTATCTGATGGTGAAGTGGCGGCCCCGGTCTCAAAAGCCCAGAATAATGGCAGAGCGGATGCATCGTGATGACCACACGACCCCCCGTAATCTGCGGGCCTTCGGGCTGAGCAAGCCAAGCCCCTTTCAAGGGCGTTAAGTGCTGTGGGGTTTTATATGAAATGAAATGATAATGGAGAGTGTTGCTGGAATGAAAGATGACAGGGAAAACCGGAGTACCTGGAGGAAAACCTGTCCTGCCTCCGCTTTCTTTGTCCAGCACAAATTCATATGGGGTGACCGGGATTTGAACCATGGAACCCAGCAGTGAGAGGCAGAAGCGCTGTCGCCTGAGGCACAGAGGCTTTGTGTCAAGAAGATCATAACTTTTTTTAAAAAATTATTACATATATTTCAAAGTTATAATTATTCCTACAACATTATCTTTGATTTACATACAGTATGTTTTAGTTAACACATGAGTTTCTTAATTTTTATTTAGCTTAAGATGGCCTTTAAGTGGCTGAAACTAGTCCCAGGACTTACGTAATATCATTTACTTGATAATATATTGTATTGAAAAGGTATCAATTTATTCTTATAATTGCACTTCAATACGGAACAAAAATGAAATTTATAGCTTATAATTAAGCAATCCATTCATGCCTGATTGTTGCCAACCCAAAAGCATACCGCACGAACTTATGCACTGACCCAGTATTTACACTGTTTACGCCCACATTGGAGCAGTGGCGGCTGGTGGTTTAAAAGTTCAGTGGTGCACAGTTACAGACTAATTTTCAAATCCAGATACTTTTTATTATTATTTTTATTATTAAAAATAAAACGAACATTTTACATTTCAAAATATTTTTTCATTCATGAACTCTTTTACCAAACTGAAATGAAACGCTTTCAGGTATTGAAAAAAATTCCTTTTGTAATGTATCTGGTTTCAAAATTAAATGTGTACAAATAAATAAATAAAAAGTCACAACTCACCTACTTATACAGGAAATGTGCCCTCCTCTCCTTACATCCGGCAAACTTATCAATAACTTTTGCATTAAAGTCACTGATTCTCATTACAAATACTCACTCTATTGAAAGCATTGCCAGAGCTGACAACCTGTCTTGCGACACTGTGTTCTCAGAAATGTTTTCATTCTACAAAGGGCACCAGGAAAATTTTTGCAATGTTAGTGAACGCTTTAAACCTTTTCAAAATAATTTCCACCACACTCAACACACTTCACACTTCTCCATACATCGAAACCAGTCACTGAACCAACTCTGCCACTTATATTTTCACACTCTTGATCCCATGCTGCCAGAAGCTCCTCATCGAATACAAAACGCCGCCCTTTCAGCTTCATCTTCTTTTTGGGAAGAGTGCGAAGTCACACAAGATCAGGACTGTATGGAGGGTGATCAAACACAGTTAACTCTGATCTGGCAAGAAAATCCATTGTTACATTAGCACGATGTGCTGGAGCATTGTCATGATACAAGAGCCAAGTGTTGAGCCGTGACCTTGGACGGAGCTGCTTGAGAGCCTGGATGACCTGAGGCAGACACGTCTCACTGTACTACTTTGCAGTAACTGTCCTTTGTGTTTCTAGCACAACCCGAGTCAGGATGCCCCGTTTAGTGAAGAATACTGCAATCATCGTTCTCTTCACTAACCTTCACTTTCGCACAGTCACTTTCAGATCTAGATCATCTTCAAACAGCCACACCTTGTTCTGGGATTTTGTTGGGACATCGTAATAATAAAGCCAAGTTTCGTCACCTGCAAACGATGCTACTGACGTTACGCAAAGTCCCATTTTCGAACTGTTTTAGCATTTTTTTGGCACCATTTTACTCGATGTGCCCTTTGTTCCTCTGAAAGTGAATGGGGCACCCAAAGGGAACAAACCTTTCTAACATGGAGATGGTCGTGTAGAACTGAATGAATAGCTGGTGCAGGGATGTGGAGGGTCTCTTGTACCTGCCGATATGTCAACCGCCTCTCTTGCTGCAACATTTTCCTCAGTCACTGATTCAGACGATCGCCCAGAATGAGGATTGTCTTCAACCCCAAAATTTCCCCTCTGGAACTCTATGTACCTGTGGAAAATTGTTGTCCAATGTCTTTCTCCAACACAGGAGTCATTTCCTCCAGGCACTGGTCAACAGTTAATCCACGAGCAAAATTGTAGCGGATAATTGTGCGATATTCACCTTTAGACCACACTGACATCTTAACTTGCTTTCAATCCCACTGCTTGGTAACAACTGGTGTGAAAGTCACGCCTTGCTGTCTTCTAGACCGGTTTTCACCCCTCTTTTCATCCCTCACCATAACAGGGGTGTCCAGCCAACCATTGTGTATTGCAAAACTTTCCGAGTGCCCTTTGTATTTAGAGTAGAGAAGCATCGTTTTGCTTCTGCAGTAGGTTAACAGCATTTTCAACAATTTAACACTTTCATTAAATGTACCAAACAAATTATTGTCTGTAATGAAGTCCATTAAACATGTATTTCGGAACTCCTCTCTATTGTAGATTACAGACAGTTCCGTACAAAGTTTGCTCTCATTAATGAGTGGATAGGATTTTACTGCAGCTTTCAGAGACTCTTCTGGGAACTTCCTGTCATATTCAGAACATTGTTCAGAGTGAAACAAAGTTGCAGCTACAAGGTGTCCTGTGAAGCTAAACCTGTCACTGGCTTCCCTTAGAATAGCATCACACACTTCAGATGCCTCCCTTTCCATACAGTGCTCTTCACTTCTCTTTTCTGACTGTTCCTGTGGCTTCTTATCTTCCACACCGTTTCTAACTTTTTCTATTTCTCTATCAAATGCCTTTAGCTGAGCCAGAACAAGAGGTGGATTACAATCACACTTCTGCAGTTGATTGTACAAAATGTCTACATGAGGCATTCATTATCTTGTGAAAGAAAGAGCCAGTATATAAAATCATCTTTCAAAGGCTCTAATATATCCAGAAGCTTGAACAAGTGTGTTGTTACTAATCTGACATCTCCTTCAAATAACTTTCAAGCATTCAATCAGGTCTTCCCTGTATTCAAAAACAGTATTAACAGTCTTGGAATGAAAATTTCACCGCGCTGGAACCAAACGTGGCCAGCATTTGTACACAACTTTATCAAGAATGGCAGTTCTTTGAGGAGAATTTGAGAAAAAGGTTTATAGTCCTTGAAGGTTTGCAAAAAATATCTGCACATTTTTGTTTATTGATGCTGCATTCAACATAATCAAATTAAGTTGATGAGCATGGCAATGTATGCAAGAAGCAGCAGGATACCTTTCTTTGACAATTGCCTGGACACCACGTTTTGTGCCTCCCATGACAGATGCATTGGGCATCCTTGGAGATGAGAATCAAGACATTATGGTCGCAGACCGTGATTCTGAATCATGACCAATAGGTCGAATGAAACTCCAAACTCTTTCTACAGGTAGATACCTGTAGATAATAACCATCTGAAATATTGTCACAAAGTCACTGGTTTCATCAGATATGACAGCCGTGAACTTTGGTTATTTCCTCTTGACACACCTAATATACACTGAAGAATTTCATTCTGAATAGTTTTAGAGGTGCCCTTAAAAACCATCGCCTTTTCTAAGTGGCCCGTCAAAACACTATCAAGCTCACCACTGAAATTAATCAAGCCACGAAAAACACCAGGATCCTGTGATGTGCCTGATTCATCATAGCCCCTCAACGCTAACTAAAATGAGCCACAAAATCTTACACAGTTTATTACAATATTCAGGACAGACCTGTTCTGTGTAACCCTGTCAGTCATTATGTAACTGGGTGTTCCTTCTGTAAGCAGTATCCATCTGTGCAGCTATATTAACATTTCCATAGATGGCTAAACTTATCGAGTTCTTCATATGAGATGAAGATTAGTGTTTTTCAACACGATCGCAAAGATGTTGTATGTCCCTCATACCTTGCATTACTGACCTCACACCCACATGACTAGTCACGTTTCTTGTAAATCTCAGGATTGAAGTTCCTATTTTACTATGTTTTGTCTTGATCGTTTGCATTATATGAATGTTTGGCGTTGGCCTATCCATTCGTTTCACCTCGGACTTTTCTTCAGCAGCCCATTGCAGAAACGGCCTAGAAATTAAAGACTGCACCAAATTCATGCATGATCTGGCAAAATACCACTAACTGATAAAAACGCACAATAAAAAAAACACACGCGATGACATGAATGTTTACACAAGGAAATCAATAAGCTTGTATGCACATAAAGTTCAAGACTATACTGAAAGAAATGGCGGTTTATATTTTTGAATTTAAAGCCATTAGTTATATATCCAGCAGATGAATTTTCATCCAATGCCGCTAGATGACATCCGTGTTCTATAATAGACTCTCACATTGAGCAGCAATGGTCTCTAGTGACTTTGATAGTAATTGGTTACGTAGGAGGAGCCAGGTTGATAAACTAGAATCAGTCAATACTGATCAGCATTTAGGGCAGCTGTCCAGGTGGCAGATTCCCTATCTGTTGCTTTCCTACCCTTTTTTTAAATGATTTCAAAGAAATTGGAAATTTAGTGAACATCTCCCTTGGTAATTTACTCCAATCCCCAACTCCCCTTTCTATAAATGAATATTTGCCCCAATATGTCCTCTTGAATTCCAACTTTATCTTCATATTGTGATCTTTCCCTTTTTTTTTGGGTATTTTCAGCCTGTAGTCAACTTTAAGGTCAAGATCCAGGACCTTATTTAATATAGTATTTTATATAGTATGAAATATGGACGTTAATATTACACAGTAATAACCTCTTAAAATAAACATGCCACAATAATATTTTAAAAAATGTGAATACTACACAAATGTAAGTGACATAAATTAATGGTATTTTAACACAAATTAAAACTTGTCAGTTCTATTCTATCGAATTTTAAAAAATGTCCAAAACTAAAATGGATCTTCTTCATCCAACTTGAGGATCATTAGGATGACAATGGTCTTAGGTAAAGAATATATTCACACGGGGGCTCATTTGACCCTACATATATTATTTACTTAATCTTGACGAAACCAATTTGGATTTTGGAAACCATTCGTGATTGATAACACATTCCCTGTCCCTTCACTATTGGTATTTCGTCTCTGGGTTTTCCAAATCCGTACGTTCCTCATCGCCAGATGTTTCATTCCAGGCCCGTGTCTATGTCATACACCTGTCTATGTCATATGTTACGTACACGTGTTATATGACCCTCTTAGACTGATTCTGATGGTTCCGTCAGCTTCTGCATCGAACGCTAGCGCTATACGGCGTCCGATGAGCCATTTGGTGACAAATGAACGCACTATTTCCACTTCTATTATAACGTCTAAATTCAAACGTTCATTGTTTAAGAAGCCTTTCTCATGGAGAGTCAAGATTTTCTTCTGATGACGCAGAGCACAATTCTCTGCGAAACGTAAAGAATTTCACGTCATTTTCTTGACACAGCATATGCCCAATAGCCTATATCATGTCTATAAGTACGGGCTGTGAAAGCATCAATGGCAACATTAAAAACCTCTATGGGGAGGATACTTTTAAGAAGGCTTCAAAATTCTTCTTTATGCTTTCTGCTGAGATGCAGGGACCATAACATCATTCCCAACTGTGTGAAGCTGAAGCACACAAATACACCGAAGGCCAGGAGAATATATAAACACTCCAGCAAGGCTCCTGTGATCGAGACAGTGCATTACACTCATAACGAACTGGACTCAATCTCCCGAGAGTTGTTTCATTTACACCTGCTGAACGAAAATTCAACCAGGTGTCATTCAGACAGAAATCGAAGTTCCTACGACTAGCTCAGAAACAGGCTATCTCTCGCACAAACCCGGATGCTAGTAAAACTGTCGTCAATCTTTCCAAGAAGTCCTTGGACAAGAACCAGACGGCAGTTCTAGCTAGGGGTCTTAATTTCGCTATCGCTCCCTCTAAAATTCTCACTGAGGAGTTAATTACTTCCATTCCGGAAGCCATCTACTAACTACCCATGGATAAGGCTGAGGAGTTAAGACAGAAATGCGTGAGACTCATAAGGTCCGCTGTTGTACCCGTGCCCAATTTAACAAGAGGCGAGAGGAGAGCTCTGAAGGAACTTGGAGATGATTTTGAATTGACCATTCTCTCAGCTGATAAGGGTAATACGACAGTGGTTATGGACACTGACGAGTATAAGAATAAGATCTCGGCTACATTGTCAGAGCCTGTTTACAGACTGAGCTCGTGTGACTCCACCACTCGTGTGTCCAATGCCACCGTGAAGCTCTTAAGGCAATCTTCAATTCCAAAAAAGGAGGCTAAACATCTGTCCTCAGGGCAGAGTATATGGACTGCCTAAGATCCATAAAGATGATGTTCCCCTCAGACCTATTGTTAGTGCAATAGGTTCACCTATGTATACTCTGGCTAAATACCTAAGCAAATTGCTTCAGCCACACATACGTCAGGGACTCTCGGTATTTCGCCAAAACGCTGTCAACCATAATCTGTCAACCTAATGCACTTTTGGTGAGTTTTGATGATGATGGTGATGATGCTTGTTGTTTTAAGGGGCCTAATATCTAGGTCATCGGCCCCTGATGGTACGAAATGAAATGACAAATTAAAAGTTTTAAATCATCCACTGAGCAAAATAAAAATGGCATGAATGAATGGATGGATATGAATTTAAAACTATCAGTGGATCCTACCCAAAAACTACCATAAAAAATAGTATTACTGACCAAGAGACCACTTCTAAAGCACAACCCTGAATCGAGGATGCTTGTTGTCTAAAGGGGTCCAAAATACAGGTCAACGGCCCCGCATAATGGTACTTATCGCTAGTAAAGAAGAACCATGGTATTTGTCTTGGGGTACTAATCAAAAGTAGCGTAGATCCATGGTGTTCCACACATGATGGTACTACTCACATGTATTGGATATCGTACAGGCAATGCAGACCCACGGTGCCGCTCATATAGTGGTACTAATCACAGGCAACGCCCAGACTCATGGTGTTGCTCACAAGGGTACGACTCACGGGTACTGGAAACCCAGTGACCCACTCTCTGCTGCTACTAATCACAAACTTATATTGTACCTAATATAGCGGTACTACTCGCAAGTACAGGCAACCCATGGTGTTCCGGCGTGATGGTACTAATCAAAAGTAGTTTCATGGTTCTAATACAATCATCCTTTGGTCGCCCCTTTTAGTCGCCTCTCACGACAGGCAGGAGATACCGTGGATGTATTCTTCATCTGCATCCCCCACCCACAGGGGGCAGACAGAGAAAAAGGAAGAAATAAGAAGGGATCCATCACTTCAAAAAATGAAGTAACGGACGAAGAAGGGCAAGGGCCACAAAGGGCGTGGAAATGAAAGACTCCCTAGTTCTCGAATGCTTTAATACCGTCGGGGTTAGAAAAGAACAGGAGTTGACTAAGGCAGGTCGGACAGGATAGATAAAAGTGAGAAGCGTGGCACAAGTAAGTGGAAGCAATGCCAGATCTCAGCTAAGGGCCCCGTGGTCGCCAAACCCACGCTCCCAAGTTGAGAGCCCCTTGTACCCCTTTTAGTCACCTCTTACAACAGGCAAGGGATATGACTCGGTCATGTCTCTCGCTGAACACCTGTTCCTTCAGGACATTACCAAGCTATTTTACCACTGCATGACTTCCAGCTATTTCTTGTGGGGTGGGTATTTTTACGAACAGACGGACGGAGTGGTGATGGGAAGTCCACTTTTGCCCGTAATGGCTAATTTCTTTATGGATCATTTTCAAAAGGAGGCTATTGCTTCGGCGCCCGTCAAACCTATGATATGATGGAGGTATGTTGATGATGCATTTGTGTTCTGGGCAGAAGGTCCTGAGAAACTTCTATTTCTAAACCACCTAAATCAGCAACATCCTTCACGTAAAATTCACTATGGAGATGGAGTCGGACGGATGCCTTCCTTTCTTGGATGTTCTAGTAAGAAAGAAACTGAACGGCTCCTTATAGACGGTATGTCTATTGTAAGCCTACACACACAAATCCACAAATCGCTATCTTCATGCAGATTCTCACCACCATCCAGCACAATAACAAGGCATTCTCACGACACTCGCCAAGAGGGCGAGACGAATTTGTGAGCCATCAAATATCCAGGTGGAGATGGGCACGCTCAAAGTCATGTTCAATGGTAATGGTTACAGCGATTTGCAGATTCATAGAGCCCTGCACCCCAGAGAAACGACCAAGCAAAGCTCACAGAAGGAAGAAGTGACGGGAACTGCCTACTTGCCTTACATAACACCACAGATCGAATTGCCAAGGTTCTCCGCAAACACAATATAAAAACCGTGTTTGACACCGCCACTAAAACTGCTCACAGTCTGAGTAAAACCAAGGACAAACTGTCCCCACTTTTACATCCTGGGTTATATGAAATTCCCTGTACTTGCGGTGAGGTATACATCGGCCAAACATGCCGGTCCAGTGGTACCTGTATCACAAGGAACATGAACGTAATATTTGTCTCAACCAGCCAGACAAATCAGCAATAGCCAAGCACATTCTATTGTCGTGTCATGATGTCATGTTACAAGATGCTCGAGCTCTTACCCACACTAGACACTACAGGTCCAGGATTATACAGGAAGCTGTGGAAATATGTAGTAATCCTAACAATTTCAACAGGGACACTGGCTATCAATTAAGTAATACCTGGTTGCCAGCCATTAAGGTTTTACGTAGTTAGTTCCCTTCCCTGTCCCTTCAATATTGTTATTATTTTCATCTCAGTGTTTTTCAAATTCGTATGTTCATCACCAGATGTTTCATTCCAGGCTTGTGTCTATGTCATATGTTACATACACATGTTATGTGACCCTCTTAATTCTGATGGCTCCGTCAGCTTGAGCTTCAAATGCTAGCGCTGTACTGCGTCCGGGCAGCCATCTGGTGACGAATGAATGTACCATTTCCATTATAAAGTCTAAATTCAAAAGTTCATTGTTTAAGAAGCCTTTCTCGTGGACAGTCGAGATTTTCTTCTGATGACGCAGAGCACAGTTATCTGTGAAACGTAAGGAATTTCACATTTTCTTGACACGGCATAAGGCCAAAAGCCTATATCATGTCTATAAATCTATATAAATTCATGTAGATTTAATCCACATGAAACATGGTAAATATTGAATAGGTGGTTTTATTAAATTTTCTTTAAGATATTTTTGCTGAGCACCTCGTCTTCTTTCTCCCAATTCTTCCCAGCCTTAACCTCGCAACATCTTTGTAACATTACTCTTTTGTCCTTAAAAAGATCAAAACCTACAGAAAATATTTCAAGAGTTGAACAGATAAGGACAAAGAACTCTATAAGTTGGCAAAAAAAAGAATCTAAGCAGGTTGCCAGAGCAGAAAGAGAAAAATGGTTAAATGAATGGAGTGATAAACTAAATGAAGATATAGATGGCAACAGAAAAATGCTGTATGGAATGATGAATAGGAGGGACAAAGAACAGACTAATCTGACTAGTGATAGTGGGTATCTCATTACAGATGACAGAGAGATTAAAGAAGAATTGGGGAATTATTTTGATAAGCTGTTAAATGTGAATGATATCACAAACATTCCATTAGATTAGTTCATGATGGAATGATATGGAACACGCGTGGAAGTAGATCAAAACAGGAAAATCTGTGTAGTGAAATGATCAGGTCTATGGGTAATGCAGGAAAGCAGTGGATGTATAGACTTTTTGACAAGATATGGAAGGATGGGCAGATACCAGCAGATTGGAAAAAGGTATCATCATTCCACTCTTTAGGAAAGGTGACAGGAATAAATGTTCCAATTACACAGGAATTACATTAACTTCCCAAGTGGGAAAGCTGTATGAAAGGATTTTAGAAAGGAAAATAAGACCATTGATAGAATTAAAGTTATCAGAGGAACAATATGGATTCCGGAAAGGCAGATCAACAGCTGATCTAATATTTGGACTGCGTCAGCTAATGGAAAAGTTTTATGAACATAATAAGGTCCTTTGGCTGGCCTTCGTGCATATCAAAAAGGAATTTGATGCTGTATGCAGGGACAAAGTCTGGGAAGTGCTGAGAAACAGTGGAATCAATAATGACATAATAAAATTGAGAATTTATATGAAGACATCAGTAGTCGTGTCAAAACACCATCAGGAATGACGGAACCCTTTAGAATAACTACGGGCCTAAGACAAGGTGGAATTCTGTCAGCTCTTCTCTTAATGAATGAGATTCAACAACAACTATGCTATTTGCTGATGATATCTGTATGTGGGGAGATTCCAAAGAGGAACTTCAGGATCAGATCAATGCATGGACAGTAACAGCTAAAGGGTACGGCCTAAGATTCAGTCAGGAAAAAATTGAAGTGTTGGTTATGCAGAGAAATGGTCAACCTGAAGGTTACATTGAAATAGAGGGTAAACAACTCAAGATGTCCAACAAATTCAAATATCTAGGAAGCATGACATCAGCAACAGGCTCCCTTACCAGCAGGATTCAAACTGGAGGAACATTCTATAGAATTGTTCGAGACCTAATATGGAACCCAAAAGTGCCAATGAAATGCAAGCGAGCAATTTATCCAATTTTGGCATATGGGAGTGAGACCTGGACCATGAGGAGAAAGGATGAAGCAAGGATTCAGGCAGCTGAAATGAGATTCGCCCGAGCGATGGTTAGCACAACAAGACGAGATAAAATACGTAATGAGAACATCAGAGACATGGCTGAGGTTGGCAGAATGCAGGATAACATAACTCTGTATAGACTGAAATGGTATGGTCACATGCGAAGGATGGATCCTGTATGCATACCCAGAAAAATGTATGATCTGCAGTTAAAATATTCAAGACCAAGAGGGCGGCCAAGAATGCGATATAAAGACATGGTGAAGAACGACATTCAGCAACGAGGTGGGGACTGGGACAACATTGAAGAAGGAGAAAAGTACAAAGACAGAAGTTGGTGGAGGGGCTTCATTCGCCGACCCATCGTATAGATGGAACGACATGGGATATGTACGTATTCTTTTGTCAGAAATCACCCAGAACAAATCGAGCAACCTCCATTTAACCAATATATAAGAAGCCACGGCTATCTTTTCCTCTCCTTGCGCACCCCTCTAGCAGCCTTGGTTTCATCCTACCCCAGGTTGACTTTCGCTGCAAAATTTTCGGCTCTTGCAGTGAACATCTAAGAGTATTGACTTGAAAAGTCTCCTGTAGCCAATATTTGCTCTTTCAACCTCTTGAAAGGTTTGTCTTGTTGAATGAAAATGCAGTAGTTGAGTAATCTAAATTATAAAACTTTACCTAAAATAAAATTTTAAAAAATAATGGGGGGTAGCGCAAACCTGCAACCATATGGAGAAACCATCCCTCCATTGGAGCACCAAAACCAAAACTTACATACAACAAAGTCTTCAAAGAATAAGTTCAGCTTTTAACAACTTTTCCCGTTCCAAAACTTCTTCATTCTGGATGATCTTGCGGCCCGTTCTTCTGCAAATATAACATACAGCTTATGCTGCAATATTTTTTGTGTACTTGTGTATTTGTTATTTAGAATCTGTTTTCTTCTCTATTTTCAATTTGATCTTTGGTAATTTTCAATTCACTTAAATCCATTTGGCTATCTAAACTTTGAGATTTGTTTGTAAACAAGATGGCTGCCAGTAAACAACTGAAATTTACTGATTTATAACCCCTTTTAGAAAGTAATGTTTAGTAGGAATGTCATTTTTTCAGTGAAATTAGTAGTAATATTAGTAATAGTGTGAGCAGTGCTCCTGAAGAACAAAAATAGATGTGGAAACTGAAGAAGTGCAAGAAGACTGTGTAACAGCTCAGCAGTACAGACCCGTGATGATAATAAAATAAATTGTTTTTAATGTATTCCTTGTTTCGCATTTCGTGGTATGAAAGCAATTTATTTTCATGTATATTAAAATCCTTAATAGTCTTATAAGAAATTTCTCACGATACGAAGGGACACTACACATCCTCCGTTACGTTGCACCGACACAGATAGGTCTTATTGCGACGGTGGGATAGGAAAGGCCTAGGAAGTGGAAGGAAGAGTCCGTGGCCTTAATTAAGGTACAGCCCCGGCATTTGCCTGGTGAAAATGGGAAACCACGGAAAACCATCTTCAGGGCTGCCGAGAGTGGGGCTCGAACCCACTATCTCCCGATTACTGGATACTGGCTGCACTTAAGCGACTGCACCTATCGAGCTCGGTCCTCCAAAATAATCCCAGCCCCAATGCAGTTTCAATTCAATAAATATGCAGGGCCCAATCGGTTAACAGTCAGTGGACATAATTTTTACCAGCACACAATTAAACAACAACGGGGATAATGCATCTCCCAGTCGAAGACCATTATGAATTTCAAATGGCTCACAGATTTCATTTCTGAACCTAATTCTAGATTTTGTATTTCCAAGAGTGACCGCAATAAGGTTAACAAGTTTCCGATGTAAACCAAATTCAGTAAGAATATGCAATAACGATTCACGATGGATGTTATCATAAGCTTTTTGAAAATCAACGAAAGTGATCACTAAATTTTTGCTCCTAATTCTTTGATGTTTTATAATCCATTTGAGACTGATAATTTGATCTGGACAGCCTCATCCTGGACCACCCTGATATTCACCCAATTCACTATCAAGTTAATAAATTCTGGAATATATAATCTTAGAAAAAAATCTTATACTGTAAGTGAAATCCAGAAAAAAAAAAATTCCTTGATAATTACTAGAATCTGATCCATCGCCCGTTTTGTGTACTGGGTGTATAACTGCAACATTTCATTCTTCAGGCAATTTTTCGGTATTCCACATGTCAATGAGATGTTTATGCAAATTTCGAATAGTCTGTTCATTTGCATTCTTCTAAAGTTCTGCTACTAGTTGATTCTCTCCTGCCGCTTTAAAATGTTAAACGAATCAATAGCTGCACGTACTTCATCGTAAACCAGTGGTATGATCTTTTCCAGATGTGTTTTATTTCTGGGTACAGATCAATTTCAAAATAATCTTCAGGTTCATCAGTATTACATAGTGTTTTGAAGCATTCAGCCAAAATTATTGCATTGTCATAATTGTTATGGGCTACCTTTCTGTTCGTATGCTTCATCAGAAGAGTAGAGGGAGTATAATTTGTTTGGTATTGTTTAAATTTCCTATAATACTCTTGTTTTATGGCGATTAAAAGCTTCATCAATAGATTTTAATGTTTCCTTCTGATGGTTCCTTTTAACCCTCTGATTCTTTGGCCATTAATCATCCAGCTTTGAATCGTCTAGCATTGATTAATTCTTCCCTAGAACTTTCAGGTTTTTTGTTGCTGGTCATTCAACCATATCACATATATCAGAATATTAAGGAAAGTGTTAGTCGCTTAGCAACCTGCTAAGTACAGAATGTGTTGTGGGTTAGGGTAAGCCTTCGCCTGCAATTTTTTTTGCTAGCGGCTTTATGTCGCACCGACACAGATAGGTCTTATGGCGACGATGGGATAGGAAAGACCTAGGAGTTGGAAGGAAGCGGCCGTGGCCTTAATTAAGGTACAGCCCCAGCATTTGCCTGGTGTGAAAATGGGAAACCACGGAAAACCATCTTCAGGGCTGCCGATAGTGGGATTCGAACCTACTATCTCCCGGATGCAAGCTCACAGCCGCGCGCCTCTACGCGCACGGCCAACTCGCCCGGTCGCCTGCAATTACTGGAGTGATCATTTAATGATTACTCAAAGGAGACCTATCAATGTCTCGTGATTCACCGGCGGGCAATTCCGGAGAGAAAACAAAAATGAAGCAAATCTGTTGAGTAGAACGGACAGACGGATTTTCCAAAGCTGTTTTTAGGAAACTCTTTTAATATACAGATTATCAAAAGACATTAGCAGGTTATCAGAATATTTTTGTTCAAAACACTATAGCAAAATAATAAAAAAACAGCAGCCCTTGCAATGCACAAAATAATCTCACCCAAAATTCTTTGCATCCCTTGTAGTTAGCAAATTGTAAAGAGCATTTCTCTCTGTCGTATCCATTGTCACTCAGGCACTTGTAAGACATTTCTTGCTCCTAGAAATGAAAACATTAATTACACACTTGATTAATGCATTAATGGTATAATAAAAAAAAAAAAAAAAAAAAAAGCAAAAAACTGAAGACATTAACCTTTATACAGGGATTATTATATTCACTCTTAAGTTGAGACGTCCGTAACATATGTTCCTGTCTTTCTTGATCAGTTTTCGACTTTCCAAAACCAGTAGTAGTTTCGTGCATATTCAATTTTTGATGCTAGGAAAAAAGAGTATAAGTGAAAATGAAATAAGTAGCCTACTTCTCATCTTTGGATAAAACAGTCCTTCATGGCACTGGGATTTCTAATCACATGGATATAACTCAGGAATTCATGCTAACTGTTAGCAAAAAATAGTAAAGGCCCGTTGCCCACTGGTGCAACGCAATGATCCGACTTTCCCTGTTAACTTTAAAGATAAAAATTTCATTGTTCCGTATTGAAATTATTAACATTAAAAATTAAATAATTGAAGTTCAACCAATTCAATACATAAAATAAAGAAATGTAGTAATTACATTCTTATTTAAATGGGACCGGTTTCGACCTTAGTCCAGGTCATCATCAGCCGTAAAAACAAGTAAAAATTAAATAACTGGAAAGGAGGTTCAACCTATTCAATACTCAAAAGAAAGAAACGTAGCAATCACATTTCTATTTAAATGGGACCGGTTTCGACCTTAGTCTAGGTCATCATCAGCCATAAAAAACATGTAAAATGTTTATGAATGTTGGAGGTCAGTTTTTCACTCTGTTAGGCACAAAGACACGACATCACATTCTGTTCTGCACAAAGTCACAACATTAATAATCAACTTGCGAAGATCAAAAAGGCTTGAATTCGCAGACGAACAGATCTGTAGAAGAAAGCCGCCAGCTCCCGGTGACTACGCGGCACACTCAAGGTCACGCGCTGCGGCCAAACACCAAAGTAGAGTGGAGAACGTTTCGAAGGTCCAGAACCTGTCACGGCTGCGGGAAGCCAAGTACGTATATAAAAATATACGATGCCAATTAGTATAACCGAATGAGCACCCGTACTCCAGCTAAGATCTTGGTAAACAGTTGACTTGAAAAAACAATTGTAGAGAGAAGAAAAAAATGTAGTAAAAAGCGCAATATCGGAAAACAAATGAAAACTTATATGCACAGTGCGCTATTTAAAAAAAAAAAAAAAAAAAAAAAATTTTTAGGTTATGATTGAAGTAGTCAAAGTTGGCGCAAGACACATTTTTTTTTTTGAAAGAGGAGAATAAATTAAACGAGGAAGAGTGATAGTGAAATAAGAGAAAGAATAAAAGAAATTGAAGTTAGATGGTAATGAGGAAAGATAAGATAGGGAAATGAAGGAGGGGTAGTTTAAGGTGGGTTAGGAGGGTGGGTTATTGGAGGTAGAAAATGTGGGTGGGAACTATGTAAGACATGGAAAATAGAATTGGGGTTTTGGAATTTGGAATTTTTGAGAAGAAGAATTAGGAAATCAAAAAGGATATTGGGTTTTTCAGAAATGTCGTTTAAATTGAAATTAGGGTTGAAGTACTGGTCAAGGTGGATAAAGCAATTTTCAGTAATGTTTAAGAGGGGGCCTTTGTTAATGATTTTAAGTATGTTTATGTCATTGTCAATACTGGTGAAACTATGTTTGGAGTCTTGTATGTGCTGTCCTATGGCAGAGAATCTGTTGTATTTAATGGCGTTGACATGTTCAGAGTACCTGATATTGAAGTTGCGGCCAGTTTGTCCAACGTAGGAGGAACTGCAGTTGTTGCATTTAAATCTGTATACACCAGATTTAGAAAAGGCATTAGACTTATTTAGAGATTTAGAGTTGTGTAAGATATCAAGACTTCTATTGTTAGTTCTAAAAGAAATTTTCATATTATGTTTTTTAAAGATATTAGTTATTTTATAAGCATCCTGAGTAAAAGTGAAAGTGGAAAAAGCAGTTGGTTTTGTTGTGTCTTTAGATAAAGTGGTTTTTGGACGGTGTTTGAATTTGTTGATGATGCGGTTAATGAAGGAGTTGTTAAAGCCATTAAATTTAGCAATGTTGCGGATGGTGTTTAATTCATTATTTAAATCTTTTTTGGACATAGGGGTGTTGAAGGCACGAAAAATTAAGCTGTTATAAGTAGCACGTTTATGAGCTTGGGGGTGTGAAGAATCTTGTCTTATTGTAGTTGCTGTTTGGGTTGGTTTTCTGAAAATTTTGTAAGATAAAGAAGAAGGATGTCTAGTAATAGTTAGGTCTAGAAAATTAAGAGTTTGGTTGTGTTCTGATTCGAGGGTGAATTTAATGTTAGAGTCTAAGTTGTTGAGATGAAGAAGTGTAGAGGCTGCGTTGGTTGATTCCTCATTTAATATTACCAATGTGTCGTCGACATATCTCGCCCAAAAGAGGATGTTGGAGAAATTATTATTATTATTAATTCTTGTGTTTTCTAAGAAGTCGAGGTAAATTTCAGCAAGAATGCCAGAAGCAGGTGAGCCCATAGCCAAGCCATCTTGTTGATAAATGGTGTTGTCAAAGGTAAAATAATTATTGTTGAGAACTAATTTTAAAATAGACATGAAGTCTTGAATTTCAAGTTTACTTAGGTTACTGAATTTGTTTAGGTTGTTGTTTATAATGGGGAATAATTTTGGAATTGGAATACTAGGGTACATGTTGACAATGTCAAAAGAATGGAGAGAAAAATTTGGTTGGATTTCAAAATTTTTTAATTTGTTGATTAGATCAGAAGTGTTTTTGATAGATTTGTTGGATAAAAATCGATAATTTTTTAGTAAAAATGTTTGGATGAATTTAGAAGTGTTGTATAGGGGACTGGGTCTGTAATTGATAATTGGACGGATAGGAATGTTAGTTTTGTGAATTTTAGGGAGGGCTTTGGCAGTGGGTAGTCCAGGGTTCATGTTTATTAGTTTAGTTTTTTCTTGATCTGTGAGGAGAAAGGAAACGTTTTTTAAAGTATGTTTGAGTAGGCGTTGGATTTTTGTGGTTGGGTCTTTTTTTATTATAGAAAAAGAAGGGTCACTGAAAAAGTTTTTGGTTTTATCTAAGTAGTCAGTTTTATCCATTATGACAGTAGTGTTGCCTTTATCAGATTTGGTGATAATGAGATTATTGTCATTGATTTTCTTTTTAAGATCTGAAATGGTTTTATTATCTTTAATTAATTATTATTATTATTATTATTATTATTAATAAGAGAAGTGTTTTTGTTATTGTTAATGAAGATTTTTTCAAGTTTCCTTTTTACTTCATATCTGATTTCATCTTGTTCATCTGTTGGCATTTTGTTAATGGCTATTTCAGATTCAATAATTAAATTGGTGGCTACATTGAAAGTGTTAAGATTGGGCCAATTGTGTTTGAAGCCCTTCGAAAGGATTGAGTTTTCATCATCACTCAGAGTTGTTTTAGATAGATTTACGATGGGAGGATGGAATTGTTCAATAGTTTTGGAGGGTGTGTTACGGTTCTTAAACTGGAATTTATGTGAAGAAGAGTTGTTCTTGAGAATTTTGAGTTTTTTCTCAAGGGTTTGTTGTTTGATTGACAGTACATGAAATAATTTATCGTCTACTTGAGTTAGGAAGAGGTTCCATTGTGCACTCGGGAGAAGATTAGCAATTTCTAGATGTGTTTCATATAATCTGTTGTTTAAAAATGATTTTTTCTTGTATAAGAAACGAATTTCGTTTTTTAGCCAAATTTTGTTGGTTATTTTTTGGGTTTTTAACATGTGAGGAGAAGAAATGTTTTTTCTGGTACAACTTTGAAGAAATTTGGGGGTAAGATTGTAGGATATGCATTGTTTCAGGAAGTCGATGTCTTTTCCTAATTTAGCGATCTTGATCTTAAGGCCCATGTAAGAGAAGGCTTTTTGTTTAGCTTGGTTAGCTTGTGCATTTAAAGATAAAAATTTCATTGTTCCGTATTGAAATTATTGATGTTAAAAATTAAATAACTGGAAAGGAGGTTCAACCTATTCAAAACTCAAAAGAAAGAAACGTAGCAATCACATTTCTATTTAAATGGGACCGGTTTCGACCTTAGTCTAGGTCATCATCAGCCATAAAAAACATGTAAAATGTTTATGAATGTTGGAGGTCAGTTTTTCACTCTGTTAGGCACAAAGACACGACATCACATTCTGTTCTGCACAAAGTCACAACATTAATAATCAACTTGCGAAGATCAAAAAGGCTTGAATTCGCAGACGAACAGATCTGTAGAAGAAAGCCGCCAGCTCCCGGTGACTACGCGGCACACTCAAGGTCACGCGCTGCGGCCAAACACCAAAGTAGAGTGGAGAACGTTTCGAAGGTCCAGAACCTGTCACGGCTGCGGGAAGCCAAGTACGTATATAAAAATATACGATGCCAATTAGTATAACCGAATGAGCACCCGTACTCCAGCTAAGATCTTGGTAAACAGTTGACTTGAAAAAACAATTGTAGAGAGAAGAAAAAAATGTAGTAAAAAGCGCAATATCGGAAAACAAATGAAAACTTATATGCACAGTGCGCTATTTAAAAAAAAAAAAAAAAATTTTTAGGTTATGATTGAAGTAGTCAAAGTTGGCGCAAGACACATTTTTTTTTTTTTTTTTTTTTTTTTTGAAAGAGGAGAATAAATTAAACGAGGAAGAGTGATAGTGAAATAAGAGAAAGAATAAAAGAAATTGAAGTTAGATGGTAATGAGGAAAGATAAGATAGGGAAATGAAGGAGGGGTAGTTTAAGGTGGGTTAGGAGGGTGGGTTATTGGAGGTAGAAAATGTGGGTGGGAACTATGTAAGACATGGAAAATAGAATTGGGGTTTTGGAATTTGGAATTTTTGAGAAGAAGAATTAGGAAATCAAAAAGGATATTGGGTTTTTCAGAAATGTCGTTTAAATTGAAATTAGGGTTGAAGTACTGGTCAAGGTGGATAAAGCAATTTTCAGTAATGTTTAAGAGGGGGCCTTTGTTAATGATTTTAAGTATGTTTATGTCATTGTCAATACTGGTGAAACTATGTTTGGAGTCTTGTATGTGCTGTCCTATGGCAGAGAATCTGTTGTATTTAATGGCGTTGACATGTTCAGAGTACCTGATATTGAAGTTGCGGCCAGTTTGTCCGACGTAGGAGGAACTGCAGTTGTTGCATTTAAATCTGTATACACCAGATTTAGAAAAGGCATTAGACTTATTTAGAGATTTAGAGTTGTGTAAGATATCAAGACTTCTATTGTTAGTTCTAAAAGAAATTTTCATATTATGTTTTTTAAAGATATTAGTTATTTTATAAGCATCCTGAGTAAAAGTGAAGGTGGAAAAAGCAGTTGGTTTTGTTGTGTCTTTAGATAAAGTGGTTTTTGGACGGTGTTTGAATTTGTTGATGATGCGGTTAATGAAGGAGTTGTTAAAGCCATTAAATTTAGCAATGTTGCGGATGGTGTTTAATTCATTATTTAAATCTTTTTTGGACATAGGGGTGTTGAAGGCACGAAAAATTAAGCTGTTATAAGTAGCACGTTTATGAGCTTGGGGGTGTGAAGAATCTTGTCTTATTGTAGATTCTTCACACCCCCAAGCTCATAAACGTGCTACTTATAACAGCTTAATTTTTCGTGCCTTCAACACCCCTATGTCCAAAAAAGATTTAAATAATGAATTAAACACCATCCGCAACATTGCTAAATTTAATGGCTTTAACAACTCCTTCATTAACCGCATCATCAACAAATTCAAACACCGTCCAAAAACCACTTTATCTAAAGACACAACAAAACCAACTGCTTTTTCCACCTTCACTTTTACTCAGGATGCTTATAAAATAACTAATATCTTTAAAAAACATAATATGAAAATTTCTTTTAGAACTAACAATAGAAGTCTTGATATCTTACACAACTCTAAATCTCTAAATAAGTCTAATGCCTTTTCTAAATCTGGTGTATACAGATTTAAATGCAACAACTGCAGTTCCTCCTACGTCGGACAAACTGGCCGCAACTTCAATATCAGGTACTCTGAACATGTCAACGCCATTAAATACAACAGATTCTCTGCCATAGGACAGCACATACAAGACTCCAAACATAGTTTCACCAGTATTGACAATGACATAAACATACTTAAAATCATTAACAAAGGCCCCCTCTTAAACATTACTGAAAATTGCTTTATCCACCTTGACCAGTACTTCAACCCTAATTTCAATTTAAACGACATTTCTGAAAAACCCAATATCCTTTTTGATTTCCTAATTCTTCTTCTCAAAAATTCCAAATTCCAAAACCCCAATTCTATTTTCCATGTCTTACATAGTTCCCACCCACATTTTCTACCTCCAATAACCCACCCTCCTAACCCACCTTAAACTACCCCTCCTTCATTTCCCTATCTTATCTTTCCTCATTACCATCTAACTTCAATTTCTTTTATTCTTTCTCTTATTTCACTATCACTCTTCCTCGTTTAATTTATTCTCCTCTTTCAAAAAAAAAAATGTGTCTTGCGCCAACTTTGACTACTTCAATCATAACCTAAAAATTTTTTTTTTTTTTTTTTTTTTAAATAGCGCACTGTGCATATAAGTTTTCATTTGTTTTCCGATATTGCGCTTTTTACTACATTTTTTTCTTCTCTCTACAATTGTTTTTTCAAGTCAACTGTTTACCAAGATCTTAGCTGGAGTACGGGTGCTCATTCGGTTATACTAATTGGCATCGTATATTTTTATATACGTACTTGGCTTCCCGCAGCCGTGACAGGTTCTGGACCTTCGAAACGTTCTCCACTCTACTTTGGTGTTTGGCCGCAGCGCGTGACCTTGAGTGTGCCGCGTAGTCACCGGGAGCTGGCGGCTTTCTTCTACAGATCTGTTCGTCTGCGAATTCAAGCCTTTTTGATCTTCGCAAGTTGATTATTAATGTTGTGACTTTGTGCAGAACAGAATGTGATGTCGTGTCTTTGTGCCTAACAGAGTGAAAAACTGACCTCCAACATTCATAAACATTTTACATGTTTTTTATGGCTGATGATGACCTAGACTAAGGTCGAAACCGGTCCCATTTAAATAGAAATGTGATTGCTACGTTTCTTTCTTTTGAGTTTTGAATAGGTTGAACCTCCTTTCCAGTTATTTAATTTTTAACATCAATAATTTCAATACGGAACAATGAAATTTTTATCTTTAAATGCACAAGCTAACCAAGCTAAACAAAAAGCCTTCTCTTACATGGGCCTTAAGATCAAGATCGCTAAATTAGGAAAAGACATCGACTTCCTGAAACAATGCATATCCTACAATCTTACCCCCAAATTTCTTCAAAGTTGTACCAGAAAAAACATTTCTTCTCCTCACATGTTAAAAACCCAAAAAATAACCAACAAAATTTGGCTAAAAAACGAAATTCGTTTCTTATACAAGAAAAAATCATTTTTAAACAACAGATTATATGAAACACATCTAGAAATTGCTAATCTTCTCCCGAGTGCACAATGGAACCTCTTCCTAACTCAAGTAGACGATAAATTATTTCATGTACTGTCAATCAAACAACAAACCCTTGAGAAAAAACTCAAAATTCTCAAGAACAACTCTTCTTCACATAAATTCCAGTTTAAGAACCGTAACACACCCTCCAAAACTATTGAACAATTCCATCCTCCCATCGTAAATCTATCTAAAACAACTCTGAGTGATGATGAAAACTCAATCCTTTCGAAGGGCTTCAAACACAATTGGCCCAATCTTAACACTTTCAATGTAGCCACCAATTTAATTATTGAATCTGAAATAGCCATTAACAAAATGCCAACAGATGAACAAGATGAAATCAGATATGAAGTAAAAAGGAAACTTGAAAAAATCTTCATTAACAATAACAAAAACACTTCTCTTATTAATAATAATAATAATAATAATTTAATTAAAGATAATAAAACCATTTCAGATCTTAAAAAGAAAATCAATGACAATAATCTCATTATCACCAAATCTGATAAAGGCAACACTACTGTCATAATGGATAAAACTGACTACTTAGATAAAACCAAAAACTTTTTCAGTGACCCTTCTTTTTCTATAATAAAAAAAGACCCAACCACAAAAATCCAACGCCTACTCAAACATACTTTAAAAAACGTTTCCTTTCTCCTCACAGATCAAGAAAAAACTAAACTAATAAACATGAACCCTGGACTACCCACTGCCAAAGCCCTCCCTAAAATTCACAAAACTAACATTCCTATCCGTCCAATTATCAATTACAGACCCAGTCCCCTATACAACACTTCTAAATTCATCCAAACATTTTTACTAAAAAATTATCGATTTTTATCCAACAAATCTATCAAAAACACTTCTGATCTAATCAACAAATTAAAAAATTTTGAAATCCAACCAAATTTTTCTCTCCATTCTTTTGACATTGTCAACATGTACCCTAGTATTCCAATTCCAAAATTATTCCCCATTATAAACAACAACCTAAACAAATTCAGTAACCTAAGTAAACTTGAAATTCAAGACTTCATGTCTATTTTAAAATTAGTTCTCAACAATAATTATTTTACCTTTGACAACACCATTTATCAACAAGATGGCTTGGCTATGGGCTCACCTGCTTCTGGCATTCTTGCTGAAATTTACCTCGACTTCTTAGAAAACACAAGAATTAATAATAATAATAATTTCTCCAACATCCTCTTTTGGGCGAGATATGTCGACGACACATTGGTAATATTAAATGAGGAATCAACCAACGCAGCCTCTACACTTCTTCATCTCAACAACTTAGACTCTAACATTAAATTCACCCTCGAATCAGAACACAACCAAACTCTTAATTTTCTAGACCTAACTATTACTAGACATCCTTCTTCTTTATCTTACAAAATTTTCAGAAAACCAACCCAAACAGCAACTACAATAAGACAAGATTCTTCACACCCCCAAGCTCATAAACGTGCTACTTATAACAGCTTAATTTTTCGTGCCTTCAACACCCCTATGTCCAAAAAAGATTTAAATAATGAATTAAACACCATCCGCAACATTGCTAAATTTAATGGCTTTAACAACTCCTTCATTAACCGCATCATCAACAAATTCAAACACCGTCCAAAAACCACTTTATCTAAAGACACAACAAAACCAACTGCTTTTTCCACCTTCACTTTTACTCAGGATGCTTATAAAATAACTAATATCTTTAAAAAACATAATATGAAAATTTCTTTTAGAACTAACAATAGAAGTCTTGATATCTTACACAACTCTAAATCTCTAAATAAGTCTAATGCCTTTTCTAAATCTGGTGTATACAGATTTAAATGCAACAACTGCAGTTCCTCCTACGTCGGACAAACTGGCCGCAACTTCAATATCAGGTACTCTGAACATGTCAACGCCATTAAATACAACAGATTCTCTGCCATAGGACAGCACATACAAGACTCCAAACATAGTTTCACCAGTATTGACAATGACATAAACATACTTAAAATCATTAACAAAGGCCCCCTCTTAAACATTACTGAAAATTGCTTTATCCACCTTGACCAGTACTTCAACCCTAATTTCAATTTAAACGACATTTCTGAAAAACCCAATATCCTTTTTGATTTCCTAATTCTTCTTCTCAAAAATTCCAAATTCCAAAACCCCAATTCTATTTTCCATGTCTTACATAGTTCCCACCCACATTTTCTACCTCCAATAACCCACCCTCCTAACCCACCTTAAACTACCCCTCCTTCATTTCCCTATCTTATCTTTCCTCATTACCATCTAACTTCAATTTCTTTTATTCTTTCTCTTATTTCACTATCACTCTTCCTCGTTTAATTTATTCTCCTCTTTCAAAAAAAAAAAAAAATGTGTCTTGCGCCAACTTTGACTACTTCAATCATAACCTAAAAATTTTTTTTTTTTTTTTTTTAAAATAGCGCACTGTGCATATAAGTTTTCATTTGTTTTCAGATATTGCGCTTTTTACTACATTTTTTTCTTCTCTCTACAATTGTTTTTTCAAGTCAACTGTTTACCAAGATCTTAGCTGGAGTACGGGTGCTCATTCGGTTATACTAATTGGCATCGTATATTTTTATATACGTACTTGGCTTCCCGCAGCCGTGACAGGTTCTGGACCTTCGAAACGTTCTCCACTCTACTTTGGTGTTTGGCCGCAGCGCGTGACCTTGAGTGTGCCGCGTAGTCACCGGGAGCTGGCGGCTTTCTTCTACAGATCTGTTCGTCTGCGAATTCAAGCCTTTTTGATCTTCGCAAGTTGATTATTAATGTTGTGACTTTGTGCAGAACAGAATGTGATGTCGTGTCTTTGTGCCTAACAGAGTGAAAAACTGACCTCCAACATTCATAAACATTTTACATGTTTTTTATGGCTGATGATGACCTAGACTAAGGTCGAAACCGGTCCCATTTAAATAGAAATGTGATTGCTACGTTTCTTTCTTTTGAGTATTGAATAGGTTGAACCTCCTTTCCAGTTATTTAATTTTTAACATCAATAATTTCAATACGGAACAATGAAATTTTTATCTTTAAATGTAAAAACAAGTAGGCGAAATCACACAATGTTTATGAATATTGGAGAAATGGGTCAGATTCACACTCTGTCAGGCACAAAGTCACAACACTATCAAATAATATATGAAGATTATAAATAAACTTGAAGTCGCAGACGAATAGATTTGTAGAAGCAAACCGCCAGTTCTCGGTGATCAGCGCGGCACATTCAAGGTCATAATACCAATATAAATGGTCCGTTATTGGACATTATAAATTTTCCAGCTAGCTCATTCTTGGTTGCCAGCGTTTCGCCCTCGTGTGCTAGGGTGGGCTCATCAGTTGGTACCTAGCACACCTACCAATACGCTGGCTAGTGCATACCGTGGAGGCCACTGCGTAGGCTAACTGGAGCCACCGGCAGTGCCAATGCACTAGGAGACTTTGTCTCATCACTAAAAATTGATGCCTGCTTGGCCCTATGGGAATCAACATCTATATCACATTCAAGGTCATGCGCTGCGGTCTACTTTGGCGTTCGAGACCGCAGCGCATGACCTTGAATGTGCCGCGCTGATCACCGAGAACTGGCGGTTTGCTTCTACAAATCTATTCGTCTGCGACTTCAAGTTTATTTATAATCTTCATATATTATTTGATAGTGTTGTGACTTTGTGCCTAACAGAGTGTGAATCTGACCCATTTCTCCAATATTCATAAACATTGTGTGATTTCGCCTAACTTGTTTTTACGGCTGATGATGACCTGGACTAAGATCGAAACCGGTCCCATTTAAATAAGAATGTAATTACTACATTTCTTTATTTTATGTATTGAATTGGTTGAACTTCAATTATTTAATTTTTAATGTTTTTCCTGTTAACTGCGCAGTTCTCGACTACCTCTGCGACTTCAGGTATTTTAGCAAACATATTCATGGATTACATGGAAAATAATAAGTGGATAAAATAGATGGATTGATTACATGGTTGAGATACGTTGATGATATATTTGTTATTATCGATGAACAGAAGGTCAAACCTGATGGTATATTAAACTATTTAAATACTTTGGATAAACAAGTGCATTTTACGCTGGAATCTGAAAATGATACAACTTTAAATTATTTAGATTTAACAATTACTAGAAATTCTGGTCATTTTCAAATTTTCAGAAAAGCTTCTCAAACAGATACTATTATCAGAAATGACTCCAATCATCCAGATCAACATAAAAAGGCAACATTTTACAGTTTAATTAATAGAGCTATGGACATACCTATGTCTAAGAAGAATTATAATAGAGATCATTATAATCCATCAAATTGCTCGTAGCAACGAATATTCCAAAAAATTTATTAATAAAATGATAAATAAAGTGAAAAATGAACCAAAAACAACTTTAGTTAAAGAGCGAAAGGAGAAAAAGAAAGCTGAGTTCTAACTTTTCGAAATAAACACTCTCATCAATTGGCTAAAATTTTCAGGAAAAAGAACATCAATGTCACATACAAAACAGATAATAATACTAGCAAGATAATTTTCAATTCAGATAAGACAGAGAATAAATGAATATTTAATAAACCAGGAACATGCCAAACATGTGAACAACGATACATAGGACAGTCTGGAAGAAGTTTGGCTATAAGGTACAAGGAACATGTTAATGCAGTCAAACATAAAAGATATTCAGCAATGGGAGAACATATGGTTGAAAAGAATCATAAATTTACAGACATTTCCAATGACATGGAATTAATACATTCGGCCAAAAAGGGAAAATTAATGACTGTTTTGAAAAATTTATCTTACACAGAAAAATAATTTTGAATCAAGTTTAAATGAAAGAATTGCAGAAGATAACCCACTGTATAGACTAGCATATGATTATTTAAGGAACAAAAAGAAGAAAAACTTGATATTAAATTTATATAGGTATTCTCATTCAGTTCAACAAAATTTTATGTATTAATCACTTTCATAATATTTCATAAGTTTTCTTTATTCATTGATATGGTGAATTAGGGCACAATACTCCTTTGAATTGTAAAGTGAGTTTCACAAATAGGAAAAGTCCTCTCAGTTTTAATTACTGCATTGATGGGGTGAAAGTTCCCTTTGGGGATCATTGTAAATACCTAGGTATAAATATAAGGAAAGATCTTCATTGGGGTAATCACATAAATATGATTGTAAATAAAGGGTACAGATCTCTGCATATGGTTATGAGAGTATTTAGGGGTTGTAGTAAGGATGTAAAGGAGAGAGCATATTTGTCTCTGGTGAGACCTCAGCTTGAGTATGGTTCCAGTGAATGGGACCCTTACCAGAATTACTTGATTCAGGAACTGGAAAAAATCCAAAGAAAAGCAGCTCGATTTGTTCTGGGCGATTTCCGACAAAAGAGTAGCGTTACAAAAATGTTGCAAAGTTTGGGCTGGGAAGACTTGGGAGAAAGGAGACGAGCTGCTCGACTAAGTGGTATGTTGAAATAATAACATTAAGTTATTTATTAGACCACCTAATCAATACAAAATCGTCTTGGATGATTTACATAAATTTGTTAGCTAATAATGGGACATGTTTCGCCTTCCCATTATTAGCTAACAAATTTATGTAAATCATCCAAGACGATTTTGTATTGATTAGGTGGTCTAATAAATAACTTAATGTTATTATTTCAATCTAATATCATCAATACGGACCAAAAATGATATTTATTACATGTAATAATTACATGTAAGTGGTATGTTCCGAGCTGTCAGTGGAGAGATGGTGTGGGAGGACATCAGTAGACGAATAAGTTTGGATGATGTCTTTAAAAGTAGGAAAGATCACAATATGAAGATAAAGTTGGAATTCAAGAGGACAAATTGGGGCAAATATTCGTTTATAAGAAGGGGAGTTAGTGACTGGAATAACTTACCAAGGGAGATGTTCAATAAATTTCCAATTTCTTTGCAATCATTTAAGAAAAGGCTAGGAAAACAACAGATAGGGAATCTGCCACCTGGGCGACTGCCCTAAATGCAGATCAGTAGTGATTGATTGATTGATTGATTGATTGATTGATTGATTGAAAAACAAAAGATAGTGTTATATTGTGTTCTTTGTACTGACTATTGATGAATGGAATGGTTGACTTCTCGAAACATGTATGGATAAATAGTTTTCTTTCATCAATAAGTGTAATCACATGGCGGATTGAAATATAACTATTTTAAATACTTCTGTAATACATTGCAATGTATTCGTCAATCAATCACAAACAACCAACTCACAAATGACTGGCTTGTCAGTTGCATGGCCAGACTCGAGTCAGACGCTCCTGCTATTTTCCATAATTCACCACTGGTATCTTAATTCAACTGTATTATGTCAGATCGTCACGTATACAACTCGTAGAAGCAGTGGAAAAGCACCGTTGTTTATTTCAACTATAGTTTGCCAGAATATTCAAACCAGAACGCCAAGGAAAAGTCATGGGAAGCTGTAGCCAAATAAGTTGATAGGAGTACTAAGTATCTTACATACATTAAATTGTAACTTCAACAGTATAATATCCTTCTGCTATTGGGTGTTTAATCGTATAATGTATCTATGTACAGCGTGATTCAGCCGCCCCTTCCAATATAGTTTTATGCAACCAAGAATATTCAGTTCGTTCTGAAAAATCTGCCCTGCCGGTATGCTCAGACAACATAACCGGATATCTTGGTGTTTACCACCTCACCATGATAGGACGCCATAATATTATACTCTTATCAAACACTGGAAGACATGAGTGTGCCTTCTAGATTATATGAACCTGACACACCAGCGATACACTAAACTGATATTGTGACCGCACTAAATCTAATACTTGCTATAAGCTGCTCAGTGTGCCGTACGGAACCGTAGTGTAGTTGGTAAAGGCGTGGCGGAGCGGGTTGCATGTGAGGCGGGAGGTTCGAGTACAGGGCGAAGATTACAATTTTTTGAAATATTTGTTTAATACGTACCACACGCAATATAAGTTCAATACCCACTTTCATGCAAATTGTGTGTGAACGAATGTGTTTGTGGCCCTAAGAAGGGCCGATTAGTTAGCAGGCCGGGCACATACAGACCGTAAATACAAGTGTGAGTCAATAAATGTCGCAAAACTGAATTGAGGCAAAAATATTCAAAGTAACTTTCTGACATTTATTTCACTTTTCCACATATTCACCCTGTACATTCAGGCACTTATCCCATCTCTTTACAAGTCCTTGAAAGCCAGCAGCAAAGAAGTCCTTTGGTTGCTGTCACAGCCAACGTGTAACCTCAGATTATGGCATCATCTGTATCTTTTTTTTTTTTTTTTGCTAGGGGCTTTACGTCGCGCCGACACAGATAGGTCTTATGGCGACGATGG
This sequence comes from Anabrus simplex, assembly GCF_040414725.1. Classification (NCBI taxonomy): domain Eukaryota; kingdom Metazoa; phylum Arthropoda; class Insecta; order Orthoptera; family Tettigoniidae; genus Anabrus; species Anabrus simplex. The sequence continues at coordinate 4,159,127 of NC_090270.1, forward strand.
GATAGGAAAGGCCTAGGAGTTGGAAGGAAGCGGCTGTGGCCTTAATTAAGGTACAGCCCCAGCATTTGCCTGGTGTGAAAATGGGAAACAACGGAAAACCATTTTCAGGGCTGCCGATAGTGGGATTCGAACCTACTATCTCCTGGATGCAAGCTCACAGCCGCGCGCCTCTACGCGCACGGCCAACTCGCCCAGTATCATCATCTGTATCAAAATGAGGGCCACCCAAATAATTTTTTGTTTTTAGGGGCCCAAACAGATGAAAATCATCACACGCCAGTCATTACGGATGAGTTGATCCACACGCTGCAATGTGGTTGAAGTTGACACCTCAGCAGGACGACCAGGACGCTTTTCCTTCTGGATCCAATTGAACACAGCTTTCTGTGAAAAAACAGTTTGCACTATAGACGGGATGGATTTCAGGATGCACTACTTCTGTGGAAAGTCCTTTGGCCCATAAAAAACGCACAACTGCACGCTGCTGTTCTCGTGTACAGTCATGCAACACATGTGCCATCGTGCCCTAACAGCCTCTGACTGACTGAGTGCCTGCGAGATGTCATACGACAAGCATACATATGCTGCCATTTGCTGGCAAAACTTGTGCACGTAATTTCAAATGGTATAAGGCACACACGTTTGCGACTTGCTTATTGACTCACCCTCGTAATAGGAACACAACTGGCCTGCAATGATTATGCAGCAAATCCTCGATGTGATGACCATTTTCGTTTATGCACATTTGGGCCCGGTAGATGCTGAAGCATTCCAGGTGTAATTGCTTGGCAGACGTCCGTGATGAGTTGCCAGAGTTTGAGTGTAAACAACGTTCTTCAAATGTTCCCACAAGAGGAAGTCTAACGGCATAAAATCTGGTGATCTGGCGGGCCAAGAGACAGGGCCTCCTTGTCCTATCCATTTCCCTGGCAGTTCCTCGTTCAGATGGTTACGAACGGGTAAAGTCAAATGTGGTGGAACTCCATCCTGTTGCAACCACATCATCAAACGATCGTGCAAGGGCACATCCTCCAGCAGCAGTGGGAGTTCCTGATGCAGAAAGTGCTGGTAGTGTGGGCCTGTCCAATGGCCCTCAAAGAAATAAGTTCCAATCAGGATATTCCCCAAGATTCTACACCAAATTTTCACTCCCCATCGTACTTGATGAGCTGCCTGTCGCATCCAGTGAGGATTGTCCAGACTCCAACAGTGCATGTTGTGGCGACTGACGTTTCCATTATTGTGGAAATGCGATTCGTCCCAGAACAAGATATGCGATATGAATGCTGCATCATTGTCCAGCCTGCCTAATAGCCACCGACAGAACTCCATTCAAGCTTCAAAATTCCGCCCATGGAGCTCTTGGTGTAGCTCAAGATGGTATGAGTGAAAACTATGTTCACGGGTGGCTGCCTGGTGTTCACCTGTCTTGCAATCACCCTTGTACTGACGTATGGATTATTACGATCTGCCTCCAGAATGGCCTCTTTTGTTTCACCCAATGTAACTCAGTGATCTCCCCAGAAATTTTTATCAGCCGGGTGGCACGAATGAGCCAGGTGATAAATTCTACTTAAAAATGAATATGATAAAATGTCAACTTATCCTCCTCAGGGCATTAAGAATAATATCAGACAGGTAAACATTAACTACAAAATAGAACTATTTTAGTGTTATTATCACTAACAAGTCATAAGAGTATTTTGAACTAGTGTTTTACTGCTCGTTCATAATCATCTCATATGAGTTTGTAACATAATGCAGAATCGAGTGCTCTTATGCGATTCCATACTAATCCATACACCGCTCGTGCACATTATGTGATGGTGAAACTAAACATTTACGGCCGCTTCACACTAGGCGACAGGAATATTGGCGACCAGAACCGGCTAGAGTAGTTCAGGTGAATTCTGTGTCTCTGTGCGGTAGCCGGCCACCGCGGATTACTCCCAGTTTTCATCACGAATTCTCAGGCAAATGAGTGTCTCTTGCTGTTCTTATTATTGTCGAAAAGAAAGAAGGAAAGCTTCATAGGTTTCATTCACATCCTGTGTTGAAAGATCGTTTGGGAGAATGACTTTTCTATAAGCTATTCAATGATTTATGTGATGAAGGTACCATGTTTTTTAAGTTACTTCATTTTTCTCTGTAGACTACAGAGGAGATGGTATTGCACTGTCTTGGACAGTCGTTCGTACGCACAGCCGTATTTTGAAAATTGTTGGTTGATTCCCTTCAACCCTCATTTTTAACAGTAAAATCAAGAACGCTCACAACAAGGTGCCTTAAATATTGTTCTATCCACAACGTGATTAATAATGAAAAATACCTGCTTGCCCTTGTATTGGCAAAATCTCCATTATCTTCTTATTCTACCTGGCATTTTCCCAATTCATTGAATTCGGCACATTAAGTGGATCTGATCCAATTTTACGGAGCGATGTATTCACTATTGCATGTGTCTGTTATGGTTGGTAGTGTGGCGTGTTGTGTGTATAGATGAGCAAAAGCATCCAGTCCCCGAGGCACTAGCATTAACCATATGAGATTAAAATCCCTGACCGAGCAAACGGCCGCCCGGTTTGGACCACTTGCGTTCGGGAGATAGCGAGTTCGAACTCAGCTGTCGCAGCCCTGAGGATGGTTTTCCGTGATTTCCCTTTTTCACACCAGGCAAATGCTGGGGCTATACTTTAATTAAGGGCACGGTCGCTTCCTTCCCACTCTTATCCCTTTCCTACATCCTCATCGCCATAAGTACCTGTGTCAGTGCTACCTAAAGCAAATTGTAGAAATAAAAAAATCCCGACTCATTCAGGAATTGAACCCAGGACCCTCTGGACTGAAGGATGCTGTGCTGAGCGTACAGCCAAATGAGTCGCACAGCAAAATCTCAATTATATTGAACATTTAATAAAGGTGATGTTGCTTATATTTCTAATACTTTAATTACAAAGCTCGTTATTCCCGGGATGTTCTTTCTTTAAAATCGCTGAAAAACTGTGTCATTACTTCATCCTATGCATTTCTCTTCTCAACTACTTTATTATTATAGCCTACTCATCACAGTTTAAGTTCCAGATGGACGTGCTACATTTGTATAATTAAATCATTCATCTTTCTTTCTCTTTTTCTTTCTTTCTGACTTAATCTGACTTAATCTGTTTACCCTCCAGGGTTGGTTTTCCCCTCGGACTCAGCGAGGGATCCTACTTCTACCGTCTCAAGGGCAGTGTCCTGGTGCGTGAGACTTTGGGTTGGGGGTTAAAACGGGGCAGGAGGACCAGTACCTTGTAGGGCCTTGCAGGGAAGGGGGGGGGGGGGGGTGAGGAGACTGGAAGGGATAGGCAAGGAAGAGGGAAGGAAGCGGCCCTGGCCTTAAGTTAGGTACCATCCCGGAATTTGCCTGGAGGAAAAGTGGGGAAACCACGGAAAACCACGTCGAGGATGGGTGAGGTGGTAATCGAACCTACCTCTATTCAGTTGACCTCTCAAGGCTGAGTGGACCCTGTTTCATCCCTTGTATCACTTTTTCAAATTTTGTGGCAGAGCCTGGAATTGAATCCGGGCCTCCGGGGGTGGCAGTTAATCATGCTAACTGCTACACCACAGAGGCAGACTTAAATCAGTCATATTGAATGTAACATATTTAGTATAGTTTATAATCTTCTGAAACAGAATACATAATGGAAAGGAAACTTGAAATGCACGACACTGAAGGGTGTTCTGAATGGAACGCAGCTGTAGGCGAGTAGCTGGGTTACACAGTCGCCTAGTGTGAAGACTCCCATAACAATGGTTCACTAGCTGTCACCAGTCAGGGTTGCGGAATCTGCCTCGGCGACCGGTAGCGGGAATGAGCTACTGCTAGGTCGGTCGCCGGGCTTATATCTGTAGCTTGGTTGCTGAGTAGCCCAGTGTAAAGGGCTCCGTTTAAAACAATGTTTCACAAGCACCGGCAGCTGGTCACAGATTCCTGTCGCCTAGTGTGAAGCGGTCTTTAAACTCCAATGTAATTGATTCAATTTTGCTGACAATAATAAGGATTATTAAATAAACAGTTGTACAGTATTTGTTTAATTTGGAGCACCCAACTACTCAAATATGTATTAATGTTATGTAACTAGCATATATCTAGGTTATGTTAAGCTGGGAGGTCTGTCAAAACGGCAGGGCGGTGCGCACATTAAAAAGGTCCTAGGGAGAACACTGTAACTGGCCTGTCGCAGACTGGTGTCTGGTTGGAAATTACGCCGTTTGTCCTTACGCATCTTTCAACATGGCGGAATGTCGTAGCAGCCGGTGTCGCCTGTCGGGATGCCATTCCTGGTACAGACGCAGCGCTTCACACGTGTTTTGTCTTGCTTTCCCATAAATGAGGAGCATGTCAACGTATTCCTCTGTGGAAAACATGCCAAATGACAGCAGAGATTACATTCCGGCCCTAAACAGCGGAGTGTGCACAGGCTACAAGACGAATAAGAGCATCGTTCTACTGTTTGAATGTGGCAAACAGCGTACTGTGGGCCCGTGCTTACGTATTCAAACAACATACCGATGCAAAAATATTCGAACCGCCGCTGGCACATTCCATCAATTGCTAGGCAAACGCCTAACCACATCTGCTACGCTACACCGCTGGAAACATGGTAGTACGATGAGAGCACAGTACATATGCCATCCAGTTTGGTGTTTAAGACAATTATTACTGCACTGTTACCTAGTTTTATGCAACGATTCTCCTCTTCGTTACACCCGGTCACGAGGCAAGACACATCAACATAGTTACATGGTAAAAGGACATTGCTACATGAATTCAAGGAGTCATGTTTTGTGAACAGATGATATAACATTCCGCTAGGGTTCAGAATCATGTGCAAAATATGCTCACTGAACATTAGTACCATACAGTACGCCTGCAGGGGAATAGCACCTCTATAATTATGTGCATGTTAGTTGGGCTGCAGCAAACGATACTGGAAGGGACTGCTGAATCACACTGTATATGAAACAAGAGTATCGCCCAGAATTCAATAAGATTTTTGTATCGGTGAAATGGTAGATTAGGTGAAGGCCTAAAACTTATTTTTCAAATATCTAAGTTATTAGTGGTCCTAATACCAATGTAGTTGGTCCGTAATTTGGGCATTATAAATTTTACAGCCAACTCATTCCTGGTTGCCAGCATTTCGCCCCAGTGTGCTAAATTGGGCTCATCAGTTGGTAAATAGCACACCCACCAAGACGCATGGCCAGTGCATACCATGGAGGGCACAGAGTAGGCTACTTGGAGCCACTGGCAGTGCCAAGGCGCTATGAGAGACTTCGTCCCATTTCCGAAAATTGATGCCTGCCTGGCCATCAGATGAGCCCAATTTAGCACACTGGGGCGAAATGCTGGCAACCAAGAATGAGTTAGCTGGAAAATTTGTAATGTCCAATAATGGACCAACTACATAGGTATTATAAATTTACTCATTCGGAAAAAATATTTCAGGTTCCCTATGGGAATCAACATCTATAACAGGGTGGCCACTAACCTTACTTATGGGAGCCGCAAATTTAGGAGACAAAAAATTGGGAGCATGTTTAGAAAATGGTGTATAAAATGAAGACACGTTTTCCATTTTATAACAAGTGAAGGAAGATTTATTTTCTACACTACACAGAACATTATTTTTCAGGTTCACATCAAGGAACGAGATTTTACTTTTGAGAAGTGATTTTTCTGAGTGTTCATTTTTGCTGTTAGTTTTTTGAAATCTGGCTGATAATTGGTAAGCGCAGTTCGCACAATTTCAGTTAAATGTTCATCAGTTCGTTCAGATCGATATGTAGGTTTAATGAATTTAATCTTTGAGTACAGTAATTCACACAGATAAGTAGTCCCACAGTGTACTGAAACAGCACACAACAGCACACAGAAAAGTATTGACACTCGCTACTGCCTATATGTGAACGCGACTGGCTTCACCTCACGACACTGGCTCACTGACACACTCTCCGCTAAAAGCACTACCAAATGGAAGGCGCCAGAACTATCTTCACCTCTCATGTCTTACCACTGACCTACAAGCGCTAAAACGTTAAGCCGCACATCGCTGCTAGTGACTGCCACCAGCCGCGAGATGTCGTTAGACTCCATTAATTATATCATTTAATTTAACTCTAAGGTTGGTGTCAAGAGCCGCATGCGGCTTGCGAGCCTCGTTGTGGCCAGCCCTGATCTATAACATTAGTGGTCCTATCGATAAATATCTATATATATAAAATAAGAATTTTGTCTGTACATTGCTCAGAATTTGAAAATAATGGTATTTCTGTATCAGTCATGTCCATAGTAACAAGAAAATGCACTTTTTTTCATTTCCGTAATTTCTGTCTGTCTATCTGTCTGTCTGTATGTATGTACACGCATCACGAGAAAACGGTTGAAGAGAATTTAATGAAAATCGGTATGTGAAGTCGGGGGATGAGCCTCTACAATCTAGGCTATAAATCATTTTACTCACGCTGAGTGAAATGGTAGTTTAGGGGAAGGCCTAAAATTGAATTCTCAACTATTTATGTTATTAGTGGTCTAATGAAAATCGGTATGTGAAGTCGGGGAATGAGCCTCTACAATCTAGGCTATAAATCATTTTACTCACGCTGAGTGAAATGGCAGTTTAGGGGAAGGCCTAAAATTTAATTCTCAAATACTGTTGTTATTAGTAGTCCTATCTTGATGAAACTCGGTATGCAAAGTCAGGAAATAAGTCGCTATAGTCTAGGCTGTAAATTATTTTATTCACGCGGAGTGAAATGGTAGTTTAGGGGAAGGCCTAAAATGTAATTCTCAAATATTTCTTATTAGAGGTGTAATCGATGAATGCTACATAACTAAGGTTATATAGTATTAAATGTCCTATTGTTCATGTATTATACATTGTTACCGTACTGTCTATGATCACAAAGATATTCATGAATTTGGATTTTTGTTACTAAGTCCATATCACCGCAGAGTAACGAGAAAATGGGTAAACAGTATTTAATGAAAATCGGTATGTAAAGTCGGAGAATAAGAAACTACAGTTTACGGTATAAAATATTTCACAAATCACAGAGTCGAAAGAAAACTAAATGTGTAGGCCTACAATATAGAAAGCTCATAACACTGATCAACAATAACATTACATTGACCATTGTTTGTCGTGATGTGCTTTGTGTCTTCTGTTGCCCCTCATCTCCGGTAGATAGGATTACTGCTGCGTACAGAGTATTTTTTATTTGATTTACGTCGCACCGACATAGTGTTTTATGGCGACGATGGGATAGGAAAGGACTAGGAGTGCCTTAGGCCTTACCACGGAATACCATCTTCAGCGCTGCCGACAATGGGGTTCGAATCCACTATCTCTCGGATGCAAGCTCACAGCTGCGCACCGCTAACCACACGGTCAACTCGCCCAGTCGTACAGAGTGTAACAGCCTGCCTGAATATTGATGGGAAGTAGCTGGGGAGTTAGAAAATTTATAAACCAGGGGAATGGCATGCTAAAGAAGAAAGTTATCTGATACTATTGGTACGTAACACACTGGATCATCATAGCATTCGGGCTATTCAATCCCTACTCTGAGGCACGAATTGGAATGAACAGTGTACATATTTAGCGAAATAATGGCAGATGAGTGTTCATGGCAATCTACGGCCTGGTCATCCCAGCTCTGGAACTTTGGACTATTAGATTGGCACCGCAATCTAACCGCAGCACTGTTCGTTAAAAGTGATAAAACGTGCGGCTTTCCATTTGATCGAGTATTTTATATGATAGCATTGCTTTTAATCGCTACATTCATACGTTTTTGTAATGACCTATGTTTATTTCAGTTAGGAAAACCACAAAGTCAGTCTTTCTGAGAATCCCGTAGCGAAGCACGGGTACATCAGCTAGTAACATAATAAAAGTTATAGATAATGATACAACTTATCACTTCTGTATACAAAAGAAACACACCTGAATTTTTCAATTAACTAAAGTTGTTTACATCAGAAACAAAGCAGATCTAGCCAGTTCCTGGCTAATTTATTAGATGAGGTGATTAGAGTAATAACGGCAGATCCCAACTGCCATTGAATTTGTGGATGAGCGTAGGACCCCTGTCTACTTTCATATGCTGAAGTGATTTGGGATAAGTAAAAGCTCACACATTCAACACTGAAAATTTCCCGTAGCCGTAGCTGAACGGGATTGAATTTTCACGAATGAAAGGATGAACCTGAAATGCCCACATTCTTTGAAGCCTTCTCAAGTACCAGTACACAATGACAACATTCCGATTATGTACGGCACAGCTTGATATTCTGGAGCTGACTGATAAAGTGCTGATATGACCGTCACAGGGGAGTTGCGTCAAACATACAATGCAACTCTCATAGAACTCTCCAAAACAAGTTGGGTTTGGTTGCACTGGTGGATGAATACAGAGGGGTCCAGAAAAATGTAGACACACTTTGATTGTCAATATTAATGGAACAAAATGACATACAGTTACAATTCTTGCACGGTGGGGTGGACGGTTATTTTTTATGTTCAAAGTGACCCCCATCAGCAGCCAAACAACGTCGATGCCGCTGAACTGCTGACCGAACTACGGCTGTTAGTGTTGCCAGTGTCGAAGCTTGTTCAGTGTAGCTGGATTCTGTCAATAAACTTCATTTTTCAAGGTCCCCTATAGATAGGAGTCAAGAAGTATAAGGTCTGGAGACCGTTGTGGGCACTCAAGAGCTCAGTTTTGACCTATTTATCGTCCAGGTAGATTTTCCTTGAAGTAGGCTCCGACATCTCTGTGGTAGTGAGGCGCAGCGCCATCTTGTTGTAGGTTCATAGTGTGCAGCGACACTTTCCACTTTGCAGCCTTCACATGCAGCCTGATTCACAGATTTTTGAGATGGCCTAGTAAAATGTTGCAACACAGGAGCGCTGGATGGACTTGATGTTGTTGGTTGGACAGACCTTTTCTTATGCACATCATGAACAGTACAGTCTGCTTCAACTTTATCCTCAAAACGATAAACTGTTGTACGTGTTGGTGGCTGAGTTCTGTACACATTACGGCATTGCCGTTGTACCTCTATCATGTTTTCTACTTCCATTTCCAGTTCAATATGGTCTTGTGTTGCTCAAACGATAATCTTACTTCATTCATTGCTGCACTGCCATCTGCTGGAAAACACGCGCCAAGATTGTCGCACCATTCGTGTGACCATCATCTGTTGAGAAAAGAATGGACTACGCAACTGTGCAAAAATTGCAACGATAGGTATGCCATTTTTTTTTCAAAGATATTAACTATCAAAGAGTGTCTACATTTTTCTGGACCCCTCTATAAATGAATTCCGATGGCTATCGGCAGACCCCATCACAAACATGGAAGTGTTATATTTGTTCAATCGGATATACAGGTTCTATCAACAGCCTTCACTGAGGAAAACTATCTACAAGTTCTAACTCTGAAAATCAAAGGCTGTACAATCACATCCATATACAGGGTCTCTCAGATAAACTAAGACCGTCGAAGTGGCGTTTTGCAGTGTGGGAGGCGCGCGCATAGTTCTTGACCTTGCATGTGTTTGACCTACCAAGCATCAGTCACCGGTCTGAATCTCAGCTGTTAACATGGTAAGACAGTTATCATTGCAACAACGTATTTTCATATGTAAAAGTTCTGGTTTCATCTTAATGGTCGTGTGAACAGTGATAACTCTTGCTATTGGTGTGCAGAAAATCTGAATGGTGTTTATGAAGTCCCTCATTATGATAGGAAGATTGGTGTGCTGTTAGTGCAAAACGAAAAATTGGGCCTGTTTTTTTCGAGATGACAGTAAATGTAGAGAGGTACCAAGATGACAGTCTGACGCCGTTCTTCCATCAGTTAACGGAAGAAGAAAAATCGTGTGGGTGGTTTCAACAAGGATTCAGCCCTGGCTTATACAGCAGAATATTCCCTTCTTACAATCTCACGGAAGTGTTTGCTGACCGAGTGCTGGTCTATTTCCCCCTCGTTCTCCAGATTTAACAGCTTTTTTTTTTTTTACTTGTGGGGTAAACTGAAAGAGAAAGTCTATCGAACAAATCCTCACATGTTGGAAGAACTGAAAAAAGAACATTACACTGGCAGAACTCATTTGCATCAGCCAGAATGTGGTTGCCAGATACAATGCCTGTATAACCCAGAAAGGACGAAACTTCCAGTATCTTTTATGAGATAAGATTGTATACACGCTTAAAGCAGGCGGCTGCGCGCAACATAATTTCGGCTGAGACAACTGCCATAGCGCAGAGTTTGGTCTTCGTTTATATGAGAGACAAACCACCGGATACTGAATTCAAAGCCAGGGTACCTGCCGACAAGTGGCAACCTTAACAGGCACAGTACCATATGGTGATATTCATATCACAATGAGAATGGAACAGCACTGCAAGAATGGGCAGAAGACAATCATCCAAGCCTTATCCACAATCCTAAGCAATGTGCATTATTTAACAGCGGCAGATAGAAATGCGGTTACAAGCCAGCTTTGATAATCAATAATGAAAACATCTCTCAACAGTGCATAAAAAGTCTGTAACCCCATTCCAAATATGCAACACAGACCTATCAGTGCAAAATATACGCAGCAGTTAGGCCACAAGGAGTTCCGTTTGAAAGGAGGTCCAATTTCAGGAAAGCCGACTGGCCAAAGTTTACAGACGTGCTCGATGCTGTAGTTTCCACCACAGAATACACACCTGAATCGTACAATGCTTTTGTTGAGGCTGTGAAGAGATGCTCCAGAAAGGCCATACATTATGGTTGCTGTACATTGTATATCCCTGGTCTTACTTCAGAGCTTGCTGCTCAGTTTACAGAGTACAAGACTTTATTTAAAGAAGATCCACTGGGTGAGGCAACATTGGTGGCTGGGAAGAAACTCGTCACATTGCTGACAGCATCAAAAGGGGATTGTTGGATTAAAACTATAGAAAAACTTGATCTAATTAGAAACAGCCACAAAGCGTCTCAGTAATGATCCAACCAGATCCACTGCAGATTCCAACATCAATGCAGACCAGATACCTCACGAGCTGCTCATAAATGAGAAAGTTAGTCACTAAGTCAAAGTACCTAAAATACATCATGAGTTCCAGGAGAAGAGGAGTGAATTTACGATCCCATTTAAGTAACAGAACTAAAATAGGGCTATTAAAGAGAGCAAACCTGGGAAAGCAGCCGGTTTAACCTGTTGAATTCCATTACCCTTAGCGTATGCTTCCTGCTCCACTCCTAACTAATTTCTGCACTATGAACAGCTGTAGGATGTGAACAATGCAAAAGAATCTAACACAAAAGATAAGTATGTTACATGAATATATTTACAATTAGGCACACAAAATACATTAATCCTTGTAGGTTTTCACTGTGTGGTACTTTTCAAAACAGTTTTCTGGGCGGAGACCAGGTGTTCTCGAACATGTTTTGCAGTAGTAAACTGTTTCCTTTCTTGCTCCTGTTTGAACGGACAGCACAGTCTTTATGTTGTTTTCCAGGCAGCTTGTTGATGATGTGCAGTTTACCATTCAAACGTTCTTCAACATCAGAAGATGGTCTTCCTCGCTTTTGACCACCAACTCACTGATCACCTGTTTTCGGAAGGTTTTGTGTGACGGAATCTCCATGCGATTCGTGGTGCAGTAATCTTTATAGAGCAAAAAGCTGCTGACTATTGCCACTTCCAATAGCCAGAAGTACAATTTCTGCCACCATTTCAAGCTTTTCACTACAAAAGCGTAGCTTGATGTGCAATGGTCCGAGCGATCAATGCCTCCCATATGTGACGTGTAGTCAACAATTATGTTTGCTTTCTCTAATTGTTTTAATTGTTCAATACAGTCTCTCTTCTTTCTGACAATAACTGAGGTTGAATTGTTTCCAGATGTTGAAAGCATTAGTACTCTGCGCTTGCCATGCCATCCATTGTGTCTGTGCGTAAGCACTTGACTTCATGCTTCTTTAGGCGCAGATTTTTCTTCCGGATCCCATTTGGCAAGTGCTTGCGATTCGGTTCAATCTTTTGCTTCAGTAATTCACCAGCCAGAGTAACACCTGTATAGAGACGATCAGTGTAGACATGGTACCCAGACTGACCTTTTGCATTTGTAACATTAGCAACTAACTGAAGCACGATTCTTTCTGTGAAAGCCAAGTCCGGTCGAATCAAAGATTCTGTCATTGCAGAACCGTAGTAAGGGATAAGACTACACACATATCCATTTGTAGAATCGGATATTACATAAACTCTGAGTCCCCATTTAGTAGGCTTCTGCGGATTGTACATCTTGAATAACACATGGCCTCTGAAAGACATTGCAGATTCATCAGCTGCTAGATATTTATGTGGTGCATAAACTTCCAAGAACTTTTGGCTGATATAGTCCACGACGTACTTAACTTTGCTAATTCGAGACCTAACTTGAGGATTCAAATGGATTGCTGAATCTGGAGCAGAAACATGCAGCAGAGCCCAGAATATCTGAAAAAATCTTTTGCGGCTAAAACAGTCTACAAAAAAACTGGACGATTCTAACCAACCTCTTGAAAAGAAATCCTGCATTCTGTCGTTTTTCTGCATTGCCATATTCAGTAAAACTCCATAGAAAGCCTTCATTTCATTTACGGTAACATCAGTCCAACCCCACCAAGCCTTGTAAGTGGTGTCACTTTCTGAATTTTGACTTTAGCATATCTGTTGGTCTCGTTGGCAAATTGCTTGAATAACTCGTCACTAAAAATAATTTGAAAAAAATCCGTAAGGTGTTGAGGGATTGTTCGTACCTGATGCTTCGTATCTACAAATTGTTTCATTGAATGAGAATGTAGGTAAATCAGGATCGCCAGTTTTCCATTTGCGCCATGGGTATGGAGGAGCATCACCACGTCCGGTTTCATTATCACTATCACTTTGTTCACTTTCACTTACATTATTCATTAATAAATCATCCAAGTCATTGGTTCATCATTACCACTATCATTGTCCACTAACTGTTCTAAAATATCCAGTTCTGTGAGTGAGGACGAAGCAGAAGCCATGATTACATTCAAACAACAACATCTGTGAACTTGCATAAACATTCGAGAATAACAGAGCTTAAAAAAGTTACAATTCCCGCAAACTATTGTAAATAGGAAAACGTGTTCTCTCAGAGACCGTTAGATAGTTCTACAATACCAGAACACGGCACAGTCTTTATACGAGCACTGAAAGTATGAGATATTGTCATGTCGACATCGGAGCGCAAGGTCTAATATTTTAATGTCGAACCACACTCGAAATAGGAGTGCAAAAGGTTAAATAACATCCAAATGGAGCAAATTAAGAATTTTGGTCTGGATCTTGGAGCTTTACAGATACCGAAGACCTGGCAAGGAAGCAAACCATCCCAAGAACTACAGGCCCCAACAGTCTTCATAGGCACCTTTATAAATTCTTCGAGCATTCATTCTGAATAGAATACTCATAAATGAGCAAGCAGGACTCTGCAGAGACCAACTCCTGAATCTCATTCATTTCATACAGATGGGTGGGGTGCATATGACACTGTCAATCACTGGTTACTCCATGTCAACTTTTCAATCTTGATCAAGACTTACATCTAACTAACATCCTTCAAAACTGCACGTTTTTATTGACTTTCAAGGTTAATGCAGTCAGGGGAGAGTCTTGGCTCCAGTTCTTTTCAACATCTAGGCAAAATTTTTCCTTCCGCAGCCCAGAGTTTATAACATTATAAGGAAGCTAAAATAATGCAAATCTTACTTGGAATACCTTGTAGAGGAGAGATGTGTTCATTGTGATGTCTAGGAACCCACCATCCCGCCCCCAGAAGTACATTTACTTTTATAACCTAGTAAGAGCAGCAGCCGCCATCGGCCATGGCTAGCGCAACTACTCGCATTCTCATTGGTGAACGTGAACGGAATGTGATGTCATTACGTCATTGCCATCACTGCTGATAGGTACATTGTGTTACCAACCCCGGCTGAATAAAAGCACAAAGAAAAAACATCAATCGTGTTTCCTTACGAAACTAGGTGCCTAAGGCTGCTTTGCGGCTTCTAACTGTCCACGGCAAGAATCCTAACTGTCCAGACCAATGATCTTGTCCACTGCAAGAATCCTAACTGTCCAGACCAATGATCTTGTCCACGGCAAGAATCCTAACCGTCCAGACCAATCGTGTTTCCTCACGAAACTAGGTGCCTAACACCGCTTCGCGGCTTCTAACCGTCCAGACCAATGGTCTTGTCCACGGCAAGAATCCTAATTGCCAGACCAATGGACGGCAAGAATCCTAAACAATAATCACTACCAGCAACAGTAAGAGTAAGTACTTCTCATTAGTTCCTAAGTACAGAGGTTGGCAGCCCTGATCGCCTCTTGGCAACATTCTACTCGAGCGTGCAAACAAACGACAGTCGTACAGCGCGCAGCTGAATGTAGCGAGTGCTGGGCTGCGGAAGGTAAAATTATAATAACATCTATACCAACGACCAACCATTCCCAAACACAAGAAGCTTCTTGTATGCAGATGACCTAGCGCTATAGCAATTGAGGCTTTCACGGCCAGCATTACGAATCATGTCAGTGTTTTTCTGGGTTGTAGGCCATGGTCCAGGAGCATGTGACGGTCCTGACATTTTACCAAAGATTGTGCTCGGCATTATCAAGGGTTCTGACTGACTTTCATAGCAGCGAAATTCACAGTGGAATGGAGTGGTGTTGCAATTCCACCTCATTATATAGTGCAGGCTACGATACACTGCTTGCCTATTGGTCTACCATGTTGGAGGGGCGGGCGCTTATTGGCTGTTCTCCGGCCAATGACTGAAGTATTAAGGAGCCCAACGTACATCAACATGCCTTGGCAGAGACAGGCAACTGATCACCCGTTGCTTTTACTGTTCTGCCCCGGCCAATGCGTCCTCCAGGATTTAAGGCTTTTAGGACTGGGAACCGGCTTTGTATACATAGGCACTACAAAACGCAGCATCGCCACATGACTGAAGGAACATAACAGACATAGCCGGCTGGGACAAGCAGACAGATCATTAGTTGCTGAACACTCGCTGCTAGCATGCCGTGACATACAGTACAGCGACACCAAAGTACTGTCAACGACTGTATCATATCACGCCCGGCTACAAAGGGAAGTCATTGAAATCCTGAAGCACACCAACAGCTTCAACCGTAAGGAGGAATCTGAACGGATAATGTAAAAGAGTAGCGGAGAATGAAGAACACTATATCTCTGAACAGTGACTTAGTTTTACGAACCCTGATAAACGCCACAATACTATGAAATTCATAAATAGGCCTAACTGTTATTTTGCACAAAATTTTAAACACCACCTTTAATGTACAGTATATTGCAACATTTTCCTTTCCTAACTACACCCCGACCCAGGAATATTTATTTCGCCTGGAGCGCACAGAGGCATACACGATATGCTGGCAGCATGATGTATATAGGGCAGATCTACAAACTCTATGTCTCTGGCATCAGAATGAAAAAAGCAGGCGATATCCTTGAATTTAGCTCTTGCTGGCAGGATGGAGTATTTAAACTGCACCATGTCTTCTGGTATGGGCTAGAATAAATTTGTTACTTTCATTGACCTGTCTCAGTCTCATCCTTGGCTTTGACGATATGAAAGTGACCGAGGTATGAGTGATGCTAGTAATGCCGTTCCTTATACAGCCAGTCCCTGTTATGAATGGTGTTTCGCTCATAGGGTCATTTGGTGCATGCATTTCAGTGGGCTTGGCAGATTGATATGTAATAGCAACTTCTGGCTCATTGAGGAAAGCAACGGGAAACTACCTCACTCCTCATTTTCCTAGTATGCCTCTTCAGTGACACCTAGGGTATCTATGACAGCTGTTGGTGGAGCTGTAGAGGATCAAACCAGCCTTCGGGCTGAAAACCCATCATACATACATCCTTGAATTTGATAGATGCCAAGCTGTGATGGTATACTACCTTGGCTGATGATATAGATGTTGATTCCCATAGGGAACCTGAAATATTTGTTCTGAATGAGTAAATTTATAATACCAATATAGTTGGTCCGTTATTGGACATTACAAATTTTCCAGCTAACTCATTCCTGATTACTATCAAAGGGTAGGAAGGGTCCACCTATTCAATACTCTTAGTTTCTATATTGTCTTATAAAACTGGGACTAGTTTCAACCCCATATATATTTGGTCATCTTCAGCCATGCTCCAATTGGAAGACATAAGAATACATATAACCAATAATGATATAGACACTGATATGACACAATTTATAGTCTTAATTTAAACCATTGATGAAGTCTGAATAACATATCTACATTTTAAACTAAGTAACACATCAAAAATGTTGTGGTTGATGGCGAACTATTTTGTCGTTTCTACAGCAGCTATTGTTTTTGAGTTGATCTGCGAGTGGGTAGCCTTTTCTGTGTAAACACTGATATGTAGTGATCTATTGTTTAATTTATTTGGAGGTGAATGTCCCTTTGTTGTTCGTAAGTTACATGCACTTGGTACGGATACCAACACCAGACATTGATAATAGCCTAAGGAAAAACCTATTCAAAGTACGAATGTTCCCCTTAAAGCTACATAAGTCTTGACCCATATTACTATTGAACAAACATAAATATCAATAAAGTTGCTCATCTACACAGAAAAGGATACCAACTCCCAGATAAACTCAAAAACAATGGCTACTGTAGAAATGAAAAAATAGTTTGCCATCAACCACAACATTTTTGATGTGTTATTTAGTTTTAAATGTAGATATGTTATTCAGACTTCATCAATGGTTTAAATTAAGACTATAAATTGTGTCATATCAGTGTTTATATCATTATTTTGGGCTCATCAGTCGGTAAATAGCACACTCACCAAGACGCATGGCTAGTGCATACCATGGAGGCCACTGTATAGGCTACTTGGAGTTTCCGGCAGTGCCAATGCACTATGAGATTACGTGGAGATTTGCCGTCATGTGCTGTGAATCTCGACGGATACTCACTCTTACGACATGACCGTACTGACAGACGAGGTGGTGGAGTAGCCTTCTACTACGGGAATGATTTAAAATGCAAGATTATCTGCAACTAAGACCCAAGCCTTCCCCTGCGACCTGAGTATATGTTTGTTGAACTCGACTGTAATAAGAAAATATTAATAGGAATTGTATATAAGCCACCTAATATTAGACAAATGAAGGAATTCAAAGCAGCTTTAACTGATCTTATCTCGGTCTACGAAGATGTCGTAGTCATGGGGTATTTTAAAACTGACTTGTTAAAACAAACCAGTGAATCGGATAAGTTGTGTCACACATTCGATGCTCTGCACATGGAAATCCTACCACTTAACGCTATGAACCACGTCTACTACCCTGGCCACTCGACTCACACTTTAATTGACCTTATAATTTCAAATCAACCCCAGAAAGTCATTAAGCACGGACAGATCCCACCTCCTGGGATTTCAACTCACGACTTATTGTACTTATGTTACTCTATCCGAGGACCGAAGTATAAAGCACGCTACGTTATCTTAAGAGACATAAAACATATTGAATTTGATGACCTACGCAATGACGCATATAACTTACCGTGGGATGACATACGTAATTTTCATGATATTGACTCTAAGGTTAACAGATTCAACTCATTAGTGCTGAACTTGTATGACAAACATGCTCCGGAGAGGCAGGTAAGATATACCCGCGCCCTTCTCCCTGGCTGACGACCGAGATAAGATCTGTTATGGCCAGGCGTGACCGTTGGCACAGACAATTCAGACTAACACGTGACAAAGATGACTTTGAGCAATACAGGAAACTGAGAAACAAAGTTAAACAGCTAATTAGAAACAGTAAATGCCACTACTTTCAACAGTTAGCGGGAAATAATAAATTAAACCAAAGCTGGAAGAAGTTACGATCTTTTGGCATAGGCAAAGCCGTAGAAGAGCACATTCCCACCATATCTCTAGATACCTTAAATGATTACTTTTCTCAGCCTAAAGTCAGAACAGTTCCATTACTGACTAATCCCACAAACTTAGTATGCCGTTCCGAGCGCGACCAGTTCTCTTTCCACACCGTTAGTGCAAATAATGTTAAATGTGTGCTGTACTCTATCACTTCTGATGTGACAGGTAATGACAGTATCTTGATAAAATTAAGAACAGCATCGGGGCTGTACCACCAATGCTGACTCACATATTCAACTACTGCCTGACAAATGGAGCATTCCCTAACGTTTGGAAAGACGCACTAATAAGGCCTACCCCGAAAAACAATACCTTGGATTCTCCATCAGATTACCGCCCTCTGTCCATCCTGCCACCCCTAGCAAAAGCACTCGAATGCCTGATTCATGCACAAATCACTGTATACCTGACCCAAAATTCCCTCTTTGACCCTTTTCAATCCGGCTTTAAAAAAGGACATAGTACCGCGACAGCATTACTGTGAGTTATGGACGATATCAGACAAGCGATAGACCAACGATATGTGACTGTAGCAACACTGTTAGACCTAAGCAGCGCCTTTGTCACAGTTAGCCCTGGGTTACTACTGCTCAAACTCCGTAGTCTCATCTTTAATATGGCATCTCTTAAATTTTTTAGCTCCTACCTCACTGACCGTCGGCAACGAGTATAAGTGGGAACAATGTACTCAGGATGGCACAATAAGTCAATAGGTGTCCCGCAGAGGTCAGTTTTGGGCCCACTTTTATCTGTTGTTAGTGTGAATGACATAGGGGATGCATTGAAATATAGCAAATACCATATCTATGCAGATGATCTTCAGGTTTATTATCACTCATATCCACAAGACATAGATGTAGCCATTGACAGAGTAAATTTTGACTTACGACTGAATGACTATGCGAAAAATAACAGCTTGTTAATAAATCCTAACAAAACTCAGGCTATTATATTTGGTACCAAAAGAAACATTGGATGAAACAAACATCACCATCAACTAAGAAACCTGGTTCTGCTCACATTCTGCTAGTGTGATTATGAATTGTACTATAGGCCTACAAGGTGTGTAAGATACCTCCCATCACATTTGATGTATGTCTTGAACACAGACGGAAAAGAAAAGCCTGTATGTCACCAAATCTAAGTGTGTTTCATAAACTGAGTTTAGTATTGTTTTTACTACAGTTCTGGATAGAAATAAGGAAAGTATAGCAGAAAAAGGCCAACCCCTGACAGCGAGTTCCATAGCTTTGTGGTAAATCCTCCCCCTCTCCGAGCTGAATGGCGGGCCTAAACAAGTGATATACGAAGGATGGGATCAATATCTATAGAGGTAGAGAGAGAGGAATTTCTGCAGAAAGATTAAGTCAGTTTGTCTGGCTTTTGTCACAGTGGAAAATAACCTTATTGAATTAAAGTACTTTCTAACAGTCAAAGTAAATAACTGCCATAAGTGCAATACCCTTCATTCTAATTAAAAGTAGAGAATGATACCAAAGAAAGAAAGAAAACAGATGGTGTGTTACATGAACATTACATAGAAGCTAAGAAAGCCTACTCATCAAGAAACTATCATAAATACTCATCAAAAAACTATCATAAAGAGTCCAGAAAAATTAATATTTTATGACAGGTATGATAGGATAGGTACACATGGTTCATGGTGTGGGTTACTGCAGTCACGTCCTAGTTCGTGAACCATGGGCAACGGCTGAGTGGCCTAGTAAGTGGTCCTGAGAGTTGGGATACCAGTTGCTATGGAGTCATGGCCCTCCTTGTGCTCAGGCGGCTAGGGCATCCTGCTTTATGAATTTACCGAGCTCAGAACATTTTAAGCAAGCCTCGGACCTATGGGAGTAACGGAGTCCTACTCCCATTTGATAGGGGAGGGACTCCTTGGAAACAACTTGGCGAACAAAATGGAATTCGATAGGGAGCTATCAAGATTAATGGGGCTTATGGAAGAAAGAAAGTAGAACTGGCTGAGTCAGCAAAGAGGATGCATCTGAATGTGCTAGGAGTAAGTGATATTCGGGTAAGGGGAGATAACGAGAAAGAGATAGGAGATTATAAAGTGTACTTGACGGCTGTTAGAAAGGGAAGGGCAGAGTCTGGGGTAGGGCTCTTTATCAGGAATACCATTGCATGCAACATAGTTTCTGTTAGGCACGTAAATGAGCGAATGATGTGGGTAGATTTGTCAGTTGGAGGAATTAGGACTAGAATTGTCTCCGTGTATTCACCATGTGAGGGTGCAGATGAGGATGAAGTTGACAAGTTTTATGAAGCATTGAGTGACATCGTGGTCAGGGTCAACAGCAAGAATAGAATAGTGCTAATGGGCGATTTCAATGCGAGAGTTGGGAATAGAACTGAAGGATATGAAAGGGTGATTGGTAAATATGGGGAAGATATGGAAGGTAATGGGAATGGGAAGCGCTTGCTGGACTTCTGTGCTAGTATGGGTTTAGCAGTTACAAATACATTCTTCAAGCATAAGGCTATTCACCGCTACACATGGGAGGCTAGGGGTACCAGATCCATAATACACTATATCTTAACAGACTTTGAATTCAGGAAATCTGTTAGGAATGTACGAGTTTTCCAGGGATTTTTCGATGATACAGACCACTATCTGATCTGTAGTGAACAACGTATCTCTAGGCATAGGGTAGAGAAAGTGAAATCTGTCTGCAAACGAATAAGGGTAGAAAATCTCCAGGACGAGGAAATTAGACAGAAGTACATGGATATGATTAGTGAGAAGTTTCGAACCATGGACAGTAAGCAGGCTCGGGATATAGAAAGAGAATGGGTGGCATACAGGGATGCTGTAGTAGAAACAGCAAGGGAATGCCTAGGAAAGACTGTGTGTAAAGATGGGAAAAGGCAAACATCTTGGTGGAATTATGAAGTGAGAGCAGCTTGTAAACATAAAAAGAAGGCTTATCAGAAATGGCTCCAAACAAGGGCCGAGGCAGACAGGGATTTATATGTAGATGAAAGAAACAGAGAGAAACAAATAGTTGTTGAATTCAAAAAGAAGTCGTGGGAAGATTATGATAATAACCTGGAAAACCTAGGTCAAGCAGCAGGGAAACCTTTCTGGACAGAAATAAAGAATCTTAGGAAGATACAGTTGGGATGGCCAGTATAGAACATTGATTGACTACGTAATCACGAATAAAGATGATGGCAGGTACATCACAGATGTAAAGGTCACCCCTAGTGAAAGCATGGACAGTGACCACAGATTGTTGGTAGTAGACTTTAAACATAAGACTAATGAAACACAAAAAAATATTATGAAAAAACCAAGGGTTAAAACTTGGAAGTTGCAAGAAGTCCAAATAAAGGAAGAATACAAACTAAGGATTCAACAGAGTTTGCCGAAGGGTGAAGTAACCAGCGTTAATGAAAAATCTATGTGGAGTTACAAGTTCTATCAAAAGAAAAAAGGAGACACCATGGTGGAATGATAGAGTGAAAACAGGGGTGAAAGAAAGAAACCAAATAAAGAAGGCACTGGACAAGGAAAAACAAAAACAGGGACAAGAACGAAATGAACAAGAAATACAAAGACTTCAAGGAGTATACAGGAACAAGGAACTTGCTGTAGAAAACATTGTAAGGGAAGAAAAAGAGAAGAAATGGAATGAGTTTGCAGACAAATTGGAAGAGGACAGTAGAGGAAATATGAAATTACTATACACAGTAGTGAAAAAACAAGCGAAGGGATCAAGAGACCATAAAAGCAATAGAACATGATGATGGAACTCTGGCACAAGAAGAGGGAGAAATTAAACAAGAACTCAAGATCTATTTCGAAAAGCTGCTGAATGGAGATACAGAAAACATAACAATGGATAGAGGAGAGCCAAGTTGAGGAACCACAGCTGAACTACCAATTACATGGCTTGAGGTTGAAAATGCGCTCAAGAGCATGAAGAAAGGAAAGGCAGTGGGCATAAATGAACTAAGTGCAGATATGCTGAAAGCAGCAGGAATTCCAGGAATCCAATGGCTCTACAGACTGCTCAACAAGATATGGGAGGAAAATACTATTCCTGAGGACTGGAAGATGGCCATCATTGTACCTCTGTTCAAGAAAGGAAGCCAACGAAAATGTACTAATTACCGTGGTATCACACTACTGTCTCATGTCCTGAAAATATTGGAAAAAATAATAGAGACCAGAATCAGAGATAGTATTGAACCAATTTTGGAAGAAGAGCAGTATGGTTTCAGACCAGGAAGGTCAACTACAGACCTTATATTTGCAATTAGGATGCTAATGGAAAAATACTGGGAGGAGAATAAGCCTTTATTTCTAATATTTTTGGACATTGAGAAAGCATACGACAGTGAACCAAGGAAAAGAGTTTGGCAATGCATGAAAGAACTTCAAGTGCGAGACAGCCTCATAGACAAAGGGAAAATGTTGTATAGTGGGAATAGAAGCTGTATTAAAGTAGAATTTGGTTTGTCGGACTGGTTTGAAAGAAAGAGAGGAGTGCAGCAGGGCGGCTCATTGTCACCACTTCTATTTATTATTGTAATGGATGTAGTAATGAAATCTATTAAAAGGAAAGAACATGGAGATATCAAAGCCTCAGAAGACTCAGAAGAGGAATTGGGAGAGAGAATGCAAAGCTGGAATGAGGAGTTTAAGAAATATGGTTTAAACATCAGCAAGACCAAGACGGTGGTGATGAAAGTGTATGAGGAAGGAGCAGAACCAATAGTCATGTTAAATGAAGCCCAACTGGACAGCGTTCCAGTTTTCAAATACTTGGGTAGTGTTATATCAAATGACAACCTAGCAAAACAAGAGGTGAACAATCGAATCAATAAGGCAACACAATTTTACCACCAGGTAAGACACCTGCTGTGGGATGAGCAGATACCCATGAAAACAAAAATGACATTGTACAAGTCCTATTACACACCAATTCTTACATACAGTCTCGAAACCACAACACTGACCAATAGAGATAATTCCAAACTTCAGGCAGCTGAAATGAAATTCCTACGCACTATGATTCAGAAAACCAGGAAAGACAAGATTAGGGATGAGAAAATTAGAGAAGAAGTAGGAATAGATGATTCTCTCCTCAATAAGATTAAGATATCAAGACTGAAGTGGTTTGGTCACATGAAGAGGATGCCAGTAAACAGAACTGCAAGGAAGGAATTTGATAGAAAAGTAGAAGGGAGATGACCCTGGGAAGGCCACGAAGGAAATGGATAGATTTAGTTAAGAATGATGTACTGCTGAGTGGTCATGATTGGGACAAGTTGGTGGAGGAAGAATGGTACCAAGGACAGGATGAGATGGAGGAAGCTCATATACCACACCCGGGAAACTGGAGATGGTTTAAGATGATGATGATGATGATGATGATGATGATGAAGGGAGGGAAAAAGGAAATGAACAGTGTTTTGAGTAATTCAGGTGAACTCATAACAGATCCCAGGGAATCACTGGAGAGGTGGAGGGAATATTTTGAACATCTTCTCAATGTAAAAGGAAATCATCCTGGTGGTGTTGCAAACAGCCAAGCTCATGGGGAGAAGGAAAATGATGTTGGTGAAATTACGCTCGAGGAAGTGGAAAGGATGGTAAACTCCATTGTCATAAAGCAGCAGGAATAGATGAAATTAGACCTGAAATGGTGAAGTATAGTGGGAAGGCAGGGATGTAATGGCTTATAGAGTAGTCAGATTAGCATGGAGTATTGGTAAGGTACCTTCCGATTGGACAAAAGCAGTAATTGCACCTATCTATAAGCAAGGGAACAACTACTGAGGTATCTCATTGATTAGTACACCAGGCAAAGTATTCACTGGCATCTTGGAAGGGAGGGTGCGATCAGTTGTTGAGAGGAAGTTGGATGAAAACCAGTGTGGTTTCAGATCACAGAGAGGCTATCAGGATCAGATTTTTCAGTATGCGCCAGGTAAATAAAATATAAAATTAGAAGGAATTTTAGCAGAAGCGACTGGGGTCAATTTTCATTCATTGGGAAGGGTGTGAAGGAGTGGAACAGTTTACCAGGGGTTGTGTTTGATCCTTTTCCAAAATCTGTACAGATATTCAAGAAGAGAATAAACAGCAACAGAGAAAATAAAGGAAGTGTTAGAGGGCATTCGACCAGTACAGGTTATTGTAAATAAAAAATGTGTGTAAATAAATTAATCCCATCCCCTGGTCTAAGGAGTTTGGACAGCCAAAGTGGGGGACTCCCTGTAGGGGTGAAGTACAGTGGGGACTTCAAGGGCCCTCGGACCGCTACGGTAGCTGCGAAGGCCCTTCAGGAACTCTGAAAAGTGGTGGCAAAAGGGGCTCTGGTTAAGACGCAGCAGGTTGTTACGCTACTTAGGTTCCAGAATGAATGAATGAATGAATGAATGGAATAAATAAATAAATAAATAAATAAATAAATAAATAAATGCAATGTAAAGTTTAAACTTATACCAGTTGTATAGTATCATTTGAAGTAATTCCACATACTGTATATCAATTGACTATATTTGTAAGTAGTACAGGAGATATTATAAGTAGAATTTTGTAAACAATATAAATTTATTAGGGATGAGCAGTGTGTTTAATAGAAAAAATTGTTAGCGTAAATTGTATAATATTGTATTATAGGAAAATTTTCTTCTCTTGTTAATTTAATATTTAGTGCTTGACAATGTATTTTAGTGTATCATTTGCCACCGAAGTAGACACATCATCTGCAAATAAAGAGATTTTGATTTGATTTGGTAATTGAAAAATGCTATGAGGAATAGGCAGTTGTGTTTATGTTTCGTAGATCTAGAGAAAGCATATGACAGGGTACCGAGGGAAAAGATGTTTGCTATACTGGGGGGCTATGGAATTAAAGGTAGATTATTAAAATCAATCAAAGGCATTTATGTTGACAATTGGGCTTCAGTGAGAATAGATGGTAGAATGAGTTCTTGGTTCAGGGTACTTACAGAGGTTAGACAAGGCTGTAATCTTTCACCTTTGCTGTTCGTAGTTTACATGGATCATCTGCTGAAAGGTAAAAAATGGCAGGGAGGGATTCAGTTAGGTGGAAATGTAGTAAGCAGGCTGGCCTATGTTGACGACTTGGTCTTAATGGCAGATTGTGCCGAAAGCCTGCAGTCTAATATCTTGGAACTTGAAAATAGACGCAATGAGTATGGCATGAAAATTAGCCTCTCGAAGACTAAATTGATGTCAGTAGGTAAGAAATTCAACAGAACTGAATGTCAGATTGGTGATACAAAGCTAGAACAGAGTTGATAATTTCAAGTATTTAGGTTGTGTGTTCTCCCAGGATGGTAATATAGTAAGTGAGATTGAATCAAGGTGTCGTAAAGCTAATGCAGTGAGCTCGCAGTTGCGATCAGCAGAATTCTGTAAGAAGGAAGTCAGCTCCCAGACAAAACTATCTTTACATCGGTCTGTTTTCAGACCAACTTTGTTTTACGGGAGCGAAAGCTGGGTGGACTCAGGATATGTTATTCATAAGTAAGAAGTAACAGACATGAAAGTAACAAGAATGATTGCTGGTACAAACAGGAGGAACAATGGCAGGAGGGTACTCGGAATGAGATAAAGACTAATTTAGGAATGAACTCGATGGATGAAGCTGTACGCATAAACCGGCTTCGGTGGAGGGGTCATTTATATATGAACGGAGGAAGATAGGTTACCTAGGAGAATAATAGACTCCGTTATGGAGGGTAAGAGAAGTAGAGGTAGACCAAGACGATGATGGTTAGACTCAGTTTCTAATGATTTAAAGATAAGAGGTATAGAAGTAAATGAGGCCACAGCACTAGTTGCAAATAGAGGATTGTGGCGACGTTTAGAAAATTCACAGAAGCTTGCAGACTGAACGCTGAAAGAAATCACATCACTGCCGTAAACGCCATGTTGCATTACATTCAGACATGCCTGGAGGCCAGGACAAGAACTCTCATTTATCTGGTAATGTTCCTTGCTGTTATGAAAGTAAACAGGCAGTTGGGTCAGACTGAATTTAAGTTCATGGTTAATGGCCATAGCTACCTTCAGTGTGATGTTGATCATGGTCTTGTCAAAATACGGAAGAAAAAATAGGTGCCAATTTCACATCTGTACGATTGGTTTCTACAGTAGGAAAGTAAAGTTCTGTGTAAGTGAACTAAACCATTCAGATTTTCTCAATTTTTCACCTCTCTAAATAAAGACTGTTATTTGAGAAAGGTAAACAAAGAAGAGGAAAAATTTCACTAGCATGATGCATAATCTGTATTGTAAAGATATTGATAAGAAAAACAGAGCACAAGATGATGTACAAAACTGATATTGATGTAAGAGAAAACATCAGGACGTTAAGCTTCCTACGTCGGAGAAATCCTGATGGTAAACTGCTACCTCCACCAATTTACAACACTACAGTTTTGACTACATAGGAGAAGGACTTATTGGAATTCCTTCCTCTGACAAGTCCAGCATTCCACAATTTCTGTCAAGACAGAAAGTACTCCAGCCAAAGACCCAAACCTCATCGACAGTGCACACGAGGATTAGAACTACTTCATAATTATCTTATTTCCAGTATAGCCTAACTATGATTAATTTCAGTTGGACTCTTAAGGAAAAGTTCATAAACCAGTGTGAGCCTATTATGTTTACCTATGAAATGATAAGACTTTTATAACATCTGATCAACTTCACTCTTTATGCATAGCTATTACCGAACTTGTGATAGTAAAAATGAAGGAAATATTTTAATCTGCCATTCACCATACATTACAATAAAATGTGGCATGGTAATAACAGTACATCGAAGTTATCACTTCAATGAACCATGACTTATATGTCAAAGATTATCGTACAATATAGCTGAAATATTACTAAAATATAAGCACTGTTAACAGTTCGTTTTGCATATTTTCAATTTACCGACATAACATTTACAAAATGTTTCTAGAGCTGGTACAACACGTAACCCTTCGCACTCTGGATTTCAAAACAACCTTTATTTGACTAATACTCCTTTTTCTCTAGCATCAAAGACATTTTGAAATGATACACAGAAAACGAAGATTTCTTGACGTTCAGTTAATTCAAACAGAACTTACAACTTACTGACATCGCTTTCCCAAATGATTAAGTAAGTTAATTCTGTAATAGGGGCCGTGAATCACAGGGGTACGAGCTCACTTGCAAATTTCGTAGCATCCGAAAATAAGTTTAATGCCAACCACAGTTTTATCAAAACAGAAAGATATAACACAAAATGACAAGTTGGTTGCTGTGAAATCTTATACCGAGCCATTATCAATTTCGCCTCTATTTTCGACAAGATACGAGTTGTTTACTCTGATTTTCTTCATTCACAATTTGATTCTCTTAATTCAACTTTAATGATAACCAAGTGATAATTGTCCACTCTATTTGTGATTGTACTCATGCTCGTGCGAAGAAGCGAACAGGTGAAACCAAAGAGAATGGGTGAGTTGGCAATACTGATTATTGCTAAAAAAAAAGTGGCCAAAAATATTTAATGAGAAATTTCCCTTAATCACTTTTAGAATTAGACGTTATAACCACAGTTTATTTATCAATACGTCATAATGCCTAAAGAATAAAAAGTATGTGTTATTCTTCTCAAGCTTTTGGGTTTGAGATTCAGCAGGTGTTAATGACGTCAGATCACTCATTTGCTGGATGTTGGCTAGTGTTGTCTAGAGCGCTAAGTTGTGCGAAGAATAATAATGTGAATTGCTTAGATTACGTGTGATATTCTCGTTTGTGTTGTTTTAGTTTAGTAATATGTTACTGATAGGGTGTAGGAATTACAGGTGAAGTGTATAAATAAGTGTGTAAATGTTTTCGCTATGTCGAAGAACTCGAGAACGCAACTGAAAGTTGACAGCGGCATAGTGGAGGTGAAAAGCAAAGTAAGTTTCTGTTATGGTCAAATAGTTCTTGTTCCAAGGTGAGATCGTTGAGCTTCATTAGAATTTTACATTACATACTGGTATATTACAGTTGAATATTCAGGCACTCCGGTGTTGACAGTGAATTATATCGTATTTGATGAGCGTTGTCGTTATGTATGACATAACCTAATTCGCAGTAGTGTAGTTCAAGGAATACGTTCGGTTAATGTGTAATATGTATTATTAAAAACGATATGGTAATTTAAGTACTTTAAATTCTTCCATTTTATCAGAAGTGTTGTTTTTTGACGAGAGAAGGTAAAAAATATTTGGGAGATTTGTCATTACGCTGATTCATTAAGTATCTGTTGTCCGTGTAGGTCTATATGCTTCCTCACCCTCTCACCCTGCTTAGGATTTTCAGAATTTCTATCGGTAGAGGACTCTTTCAAGTTCTGTTTCTTCAGCCTATTGTGGGTCGTTATCCTGAAGATAAAATCTTGAAGAGTTTATCTTATGTCAGGGAGATGATAGTATTTTTGGGTATTCTTTAGCATGGCTTTTCAAAAACTTCCTTCACAAGATGTTGTGAATGTCAGTGCTCAAATAGTACGACCAAATATTTACTTCTTTTAACTTCATTTATATATTTACTTGGTTCATGGTGTACTAGTCACGTACTAGTTTGTGAACCATGGGCAACGGCTCAGTGGCATAGTAAGTGATCTTGAGAGTCGGGATACCAGTTGCTATAGAATGGGAGTGGGTCATTTCGCACATATTTTGAATCATGGCCCTCGTGCTCAGGCGGCTAGGGCATCCTGCTCCATGAATTTACCGAGCTCAGAACATTTTAAGCAAGCCTCGGACCTATGGGAGTAACGGAGTCCCACTCCCATTTGACAGGGGAGGGACTCCTTGGAAACAACTTGGCGAACGAAACAGAATTCGATGGGGAGCTATCAATATTAATGGGGCTTATGGAAGAAAGAAAGTAGAACTGGCTGTCAGCAAAGAGGATGCATCTGGTTGTGCTAGGAGTAACTGATGTTCGGGTAAGGAGAGATAACGAGGAAGAGATAGGAGGTAATAAAGTGTACTCGACGGGTGTAACAAAGGGAATGGCAGAGTATGGGGTAGGGCTGTTTATCAGGAATATTATTTCACACAACATAGTTTCTGTTAGGCTCGTAAATGAGCGAATGATGTGGGTATATCTGGCAATTTGCTGGCAGGACCTAGTGTTTACAGTGCTCTATGTCTTCTGGTATAGGTTAGAGCAATTTTGTTACTTTCATAAATCTGTCTCTGTCTTATCCTTGTCTTTGACAATATGAAAGTGACTGAGGTATGAGCGATGCTAGTAATGCCAATCCTTATGCAGCCAGTCCCTGCTATGAATGGTGTGAAAATGTTGCTCATAGGGTCAGTTGGTGTATGCATTTCAGTGGGGTTGGTGGCTCGGTGAGGAAAGCAACAGGAAACTATCTTCAGTGATGCCTAGGTCCTCTATGACAGCTGATGGCAGAGCTGTTGAGGATCCCACCAGCGGAATTGCTGACAGACTGAACATACATACACATATCTGGCAATGGGAGGAATTAGGACTAGAATTGTCTCAGTGTATTCACCGTGTGAGCGTGCAGATGACGATGAAGTTGACAAGTTTTATGAAGCATTGAGTGACATCGTGGTCAGGGTCAACAGCAAGGATAGAATAGTGCTAATGGGCGATTTCAATGCAAGAGATGGAAATAGAACTGAAGGATACAAAAGGGTGATTGGTAAATGTGAGGAAGATATGTAAGTTAATAGGAATGGGAACCATTTGCTGGACTTCTGTGCTAGTATGGGTTTAGCAGTTACGAATACATTCTTCAAGCATAGGGCTATTCTGTTTTACAAATCATCACTCTCATTTTTCATCCGTATTGAAAGCAGTGATCTCACTTAGTTTACAAAAGAGTACGTTTATTGTTCCACCTATTCAATACAATCAGTACCATGTTATGTGGTTAATTAGACGTAGAAAATCTGAGTATTATGGGGACATGTTTCACCGTTCTTATTGGGCATCATCAGCCATATTAATTTAATCTTAAAACAAACATTGTTTAAAGGACAATGACTTTTATAATTTGTAAAAATTGAACTGTGATTTATGATATTAACTTCACAGAATAGTGGTTATAAAATATGATGTTGGGACATACAACACATGTTAAAATTATTGTAAACTAATTTAAAATCTTGTCTAATAGAAAATTTTATGTTGACACAAATTAGCTTTTCGAAGGCTAAATTGTTGTCAGTAGGTAAGGAATTCAACAGAATTGAATGTCAGATTGGTGATACAAAGCTAGAACAGGTTGATAATTTCAAGTATTTAGGTTGTGTGTTCTCCCAGGATGATAATATAGTAAGTGAGATTGAATCAAGGTGTAGTAAAGCTAATGTAGTAGGCTCGCTGTTGCAATCAACAGTATTCGGAAGAAGGAAGTCAGCTCCCAGACAAAACTATCTTTACATCGGTCTGTTTTTAGAACAACTTTGCTTTACGGGAGAGAAAGCTGTGTGGACTCAGGATATCTTATTCATAAGTTAGAAGTAACAGAAATGAAAGTAGCAAGAATGATTGTTGGTACAAACAGGTGGGAACAATGGCAGGAGGGCACTGGGAATGAGGAGATAAAGGCTAATTTAGGAATGAACTCGATGGATGAAGCTGTACGCATAAACCGGCTTCGGTGGTGGGGTCATGTGAGGCGAATGGAGGAGTATAGGTTACCTAGGAGAATAATGGACTCTGCTATGGAGGGTAAGAGAAGTAGAGGTAGACAGAGACAACGATGGTTAGACTCGGTTTCTAACGATTTAAAGATAAGAGGTATAGAACTAAATGAGGCCACAGCACTAGTTGCAAATAGAGGATTGTGGCGACGTTAGTACATTCACAGAGGCTTGCAGACTGAATGCTGAAAGGCATAACAGTTTATTGTGATTATTAGAGACGAGAATTATATGCACTAAAAACAGTTAAAATAGGCAGGCATGTAGGCTCTTAAATTAGCCAAAATAGACATGTAAATAGGCACTAACGTGTAAAATAGGCATGGAAAAAATACTTAAAATTCAAT
This sequence comes from Anabrus simplex, assembly GCF_040414725.1. Classification (NCBI taxonomy): domain Eukaryota; kingdom Metazoa; phylum Arthropoda; class Insecta; order Orthoptera; family Tettigoniidae; genus Anabrus; species Anabrus simplex. The sequence continues at coordinate 4,190,277 of NC_090270.1, forward strand.
AACACGCTCAATTACTATAAACTGAATTTACAACAAGCAACGTTTCAATGTTTTCGGGTAACAGTCTTGTTCTCCTGTCGGGCAGAATCTTTTGTACCGAGAGAAATCTCTTAACATCACAGGAAGTGATTGGACAAAACTTCAATGAAGCCACTTCATCTGGTTTTAGTTCAACTGCTTCATCTACCTCACTTTGTAGCACCCTGGCTACTTTTACCGTTGTTTTCCATAATGGATTCTGCTGCAGAACTCTTATGGAACTTCTTACTGACAGCGGCTACCTTCTCAGAGGTTCGGGCAAAATTTCTCCTGACTTCTTCCACAACCCTAAATGACTCCACCGGGGGAAAGCCACTCGGTGATTGCTCCCAGCAGCTTGTTGAAGTCTGAAGATGCTCCAGTTTATGCAAGGGGGATATTAGCTCCCATCTTTGCAGTGCAGAGGTCTATAGAAAATTGTTGTTGGTCGTTGTTCACAGTAGACTGGTAGAAAAGCTGCGATGACAACGTTTTCTGTACTCGTGTCAAATGCATCGCAGTAGTTCTATGTTGATCTATATGGTATTTTTTCACATTTGACCTGAAAAATAATAAATTTGACTTAAATTACAATGTTCTTATATTCCTAAAGCTGGGCTAATAGACAATAACGCTTAATAAACATAATAAAGGCGTAAGGCCTACGGAGAGGCCTGGTGCAGGTCTTTTTCACGTAGACGGCCTATTAGGCGACGTGTATGTCTGTGATGATTTCTAATGGTGAATACGCCACACACACCCAGCCCCGGAGCCATTGGAATTAACCATTTAAGGTTAAAATCCCCGACCCGACCGGGAATCGAACCCCTCGACCCTGTGAACCTAAGGCCAGTACGATGACCATTCAGCCAACGAGTTGGACAGTATAAACATGCATTTGTTTCATTAAAAAAAGAGAAAGACTATTAGAGGTGATGTTTCTAGAAGTACAAAACTTTAAAGTAGGAACAAGAGAATTCATAATTTATGTGGAAATACATCCTCAAAATGTTCAGTTATAATCTGGCAGTTTCCTGTCGAGTTCACTGGGTGAAAAAAATCATGAAAATGACATGAAACGATATCTGAGTAGCGTAGAGGAGAGTTCCTTCCTACATGCTTGCCAGAAACTCGCCAAGCTGCCTCCAGCAGTATTCTTACTTATATAGAAAAATTAAAACGGAGGCACTATAAATCTCAGATTTGTGAACATTTATGTTGCTATTCGCTTGCTTTGGTCACCCGGGTCAGCTGTCATGAAGACTATTTCCTGTTGCCTGCAATAGATCCTGTGTCATGTGTGCCCACATGGCTGCCACCCCCGTAGAAAATTAAAAAACCGCGTGATTTGAAATTACATAAAACATACCTGCCAACCCTTCCGGTTTACCCGGAAACTTTCCGTTTTTTAACTCGTCTTCCGATTTTCCGATTTATTTTTAATTCTTCCTATTTTTGACCAATATAACGTCCAGTACGGTCAATACTCTTTCCCTAGGATAAAGGATACATTCTTATGTGCTTGTGTAATTTACCGAACCTAATTTTCAAGCATTTTTATTTGATGCTTTATTTCGTGAGTCCGTCGCGTTCGTGTATCGTGTTTCCAGCTCTCTACAGCAGCATGTGTGCTTTACGGCTGGGGATTCGGGACGGCAATCGTCCTACAAGCAAGAGAGGCTAGCGAGCGCTAGCGACTCAGTTAATCGGGACGATAGAATGAGTTTCTTATCGTGTGGTTCGCACACTTATTAACATCGTTTCTGTGCGTAATATCGTTGGAATTGTATGCCACGTGTTTTTTTCTAGCGGTTATATGCTTTTCTCCGTGTCAAAGTTGTATGTTAATAATATATGAGCATGCCGATCTGTCTTGTACGTGCTAGTTTCACGTATCGGTACTTCACTGCATTTTTGTTTATTCTTACTTAATAATTTTAATGAGTTGAATGTATTTCAGGGAGTTGTGTCGGTGACAGTTTCTGGTATTTTCTCTTCACGTTATGGCTACAAAACATAAACGTTATCACCAAGTGTTCGGAGATACCTATAAAATTACATTATCGTTCATTTTACAGTCTAATAAAAGAAACTATTATGCGAATCACCTCGGGAGATACATTTCATTTCGAGTTATCGAAATTTCGAAATATAGAGAATACCGTTTTTGAGCATGTATAGCACATAATTCAATCAAATGTATCTACGGGCTTTTACTGAATACGTTATGTTTAATGGTGCAGGTACTTAAAAATATACAAAGAAACTCTTTTTACAGCATCACTTTAATTATAACCCTTATTATAGTAAGTTTTTAGAAGACAGGATACAGTACATACAGTAGTGAAATAAGAAACACGTTTGGAAAATATCCGTTAGTCTCTTCTGTTTATTGCGGTTAAACTTTCCTCCCTACACGTTGAAACTTCGTCAATACCACGCAGCCGAGTTTCGTAAATGGAGCTTGTCATCCGCGAGTTCTGGGCTTGATTTCGTATGTGACCGGTAATTAATTGACACCCGAGAAACGGCGAGGCTTTGCCGATTTGGCGATCACTAGAAGTTCGAGTTTTTCGGTTCCCGTCATATTAGTTTCCAGCTTCACCGGAACCCTTTCTTTACTTGTTAACTGTTCCTCACAAACCGCAAATGCCGTATTGCGCAGTTGATGTTGCGCAAAATTCGAGTTACGTAGTATTTTTTGCTTCAAGGGAGGAAATGTTTGCTTCGGGAAATCGAGAAATTCGTTTAACCTAATTTCTAGAATAGTGAAATAAATACACGGAAGAATAGGACAAACGGCCGGAAAATCTAAGTTCGAGATACTGAAAATTCGAGTAGTTTCGAGATATCGAGGTTCGACTGTATTATTATTATTATTATTATTATATTATTATTATTATTAATGTGTCATAAATTAGAGTGATTGAGGTACATTTTCGCCGGCCCCGTGGTGTAGGGGTAGCGTGCCTGCCTCTTACCCGGAGGCCCCGGGTTCGATTCCCGGCCATCTCAGGGATTTTTACCTGGACCTGAGGGCTGGTTCGAGGTCCACTCAGCCTACGTGATTAGAATTGAGGAGCTATCTGACGGTGAGATAGCGCTTCCGGTCTAGAAAGCCGGGAATAACGGCCGAGAGGATTCGTCGTGCTGACCACACGGCACCTCGTAATCTGCAGGCCTTCGGGCTGAGCAGCGATCGCTTGGTAGGCCAAGGCCCTTCAAGGGCTGTAGTGCCATGGGGTTTGGTTTGGTTTTGGGGTACATTTTCTTGTAACCATTTTAATGTTTTTTAGTTTAAAATTTTAACTTTAATGATCAAATCACATTGTAACTGTAGGTATGCATGCCTTCCATCCTGTCTTTTTTTTTCACTTAGACCATGGCACAATATATATGATGAAATACAAGAATTAAAAAATCTTCCTATTTTTGATTTCTAAAAGTTGGCAGCTATGCATAAAATCAGCTTCATGGTCCGTATTGCACTTCAATAGATTCACAATTAAGTATTTATTTATTTTCCACCTAGTCGATACAATGATTGCTTAAGGCAATTTTTAATGGTTAAAGGTGGTACACGTTTCATATATTATCAACATCTTCAGCCACATAACACCGTTTAGATGAAAAATATATAAATTGACAAAGTAATGCTTTAGAGGAAGTGTCCTTAAAATTAACATAAGATTGACAACATTAAAACAAACAAATAACTCAAGAGAAAATATATAAATTATTTCTACAATAGAAAGCAGTCGTCAAGGAAACACTTGTACAATATTCCATAGAGAATATGTCCTAACAAATATTCTTTTCTTAATAATTCATGAAAAATGTCAATTAAGAAATTAAGAAAAATTAAGAAAAGAATATTCATTAGGACATATTCTCTATGGAATATTGTACAAGTGTTTCCTTGACGACTGCTTTCTATTGTAGAAATTATTTATTTATTTTCTCTTGAGTTAGTTGTTTGTTTTAATGTTGTCAATCTTATGTTAATTTTAAGGACACTTCCTCTAAAGCTTTACTTTGTCAATTTATATATTTTTCATCTAAACGGTGTTATGTGGCTGAAGATGTTGATAATATATGAAACGTGTACCACTTTTAACCATTAAAAATTGCCTTAAGCAATCATTGTATCGACTTGGTGGAAAATAAATAAATACTTAATTGTGAATCTGATTTGAAATTGTCGTGGCATGCGCCCATAAACTTACTTTTTGTCACAGTTTAGCAAAACTCTAGATGGGATGCTAGAGCTTGCGCATCCCAGACTCTCTTTGCTTGTCCCTTTCAGCACAACGGCTACAAACCGGACCTCACCAATCCAGACCAACGGTCTTTCCACTGGCCTGGTCTTGTAAAGATAGTCTTGGTAGCCTTGTTAAACACGCTGTGACATCGTCCAAGCTATGCCATCTTGTACGTCTATCCTCTGTGATATCGTCCTAGCTGCACCACATTTAATCTTCACCCTATGTTTCGCAAAGGCATAGCGGAAGCGTAATAGAGTTTACTAGAGCCTACACATAACACTGGTGAAAGTTGCTCATGATTTTTAAAAATTACAGTTCAGTTGTAGTCCGCTTCTGTGGTGTAGTAGTTAGCGTGATTAGCCGCCACCAACATAGGCTCGGGTTCGATTCCCGGCTCTGCCGCGTAATTTGAAAAGTGGCATGAGGGCTGGAACGGGGTCCACTAAGTTTTGGGAGGTCAACTGAGTAGAGGTGGGTTCGATTCCCACATCACCGGGCGAGTTGGCCGTGCGGTTAGGGGCACGCAGCTGTGAGCGTGCATCCGGGAGATAGTGGGTTCGAATCCCACTGTCGGCAGCCATGAAGATGGTTTTCCATGGTTTCCCATTTTCACACCAGGCAAATGCTGGGGCTGTACCTTAAGGCCACGACCGCTTCCTTCCAACTCCTAGACCTTTCCTATCCCATCGTCGCCATAAGACCTATCTGTGTCGGTGCGACATAAAGCCGCTAGCAAAAAATAAAATTCCCACCTCGGATATCCTCGAAGTGCTTTTCCCTGGTTTCCCACTTCTCCTCAGGGAAATGCCGAGATGGTACCTAACTTAAAGACGTGGCCACTTCCTTCCCTCTTATTTGCCTGTCTCTTCCAATCTTCCCATGCTTTCACAAGGCCCCTGTTCAGCATAGAAGGTGAGGCTGTCTGGGAAAGGTAAAGGTGCTAGTCCTCCTCCCCGGTTGTATTCCCCGACCCAAAGTCTCGCTCCAGGACACTGCCCTTGACACGGGAGCGTTGGGGTCCTTCGCTGAGTCCGAGGAAAAAACCTACCCTGGAGGGTAAACAGATTAAGAAAGAAAGACAGACAGTTGTAAATCTCTATTTTCGCGGGAATTGAATCAGGGTTCAAATTACAGAATTTTAATTTTCATCCACACTGTGACGAGAGACCATCGGCGTTCTAACTCCTCGTTCAGTAATAAAATGATTATCTACATTTTAGTAATATAAATTATTGAAAGTTCACGACTAATATAGTATTGCAACAAAATTAACTTTCCACAATACGTAAATTAATAGGCCTATAAATGCTACAATTAAATGCGATCGTAGTTCAGTTACAAAAAAGATAAAAGGAACAAACAAACTTACCAAGCTTGGCAGAAGACTACTTTTCCATCCGTAGTGAAATTGGGATCCCCTGTGATCCACTGCTTCAGCCAGTAGGACTTTGATTTTTATTTGCAATTACATTTTTAGGTCACGCCGACACAGATAGGTCTTATGGGGACGATGGGATGGGAAAGGCCTAGGAGTGGGAAGGTGTGAAAATGGGAAACCACAGAAAACCGTCTTCAGGGCTGCCGGCAATGGGGCTCGAACCCACTATCTCCCGGATGCAAGCTCACAGCTGCACGCCCCTAAGCGCACATCCAACTCACCCGATGATTTTTCTTCGGGTATTGCCACAGACACCCTCCTTCTTCACAATAAATCGCAACACGTTTTGAAGATAAAGTGTATGCGTACAACAGTTCGCAATGAAATTGAAATAATAAATAAGGTAGTTCAACCTATTCCATACAAATATGAAATGTGGTATTACATTCCTATTTAATTAAAAGCGGAAGCAGTACCGGTTTTGACCCTAATCTGGGTCATCATCAGCCGAATAAAATGCAAAAAATGCATAGGTAAATAAGAAATTAAAGAGTGAGTCTTAAACAAAAACAGTTGAAGATGCAAAATATGTCAATGGGGATTGGCACTGTGCAAATTTAAATCGTAAAATCTAGAAGAAGTAGAAAGTCAGTCACTTATAAGAAGTAAGGCGCGATCTTCTGCATAGTAGCACAACAGTTAAAATTGAATTAATAAATAAAGAGGTTCAACCTATTCAATACAAAGGAATAAGAAATACAGTGATTACATTCTTATTTAATAATAAGTAGAAGTGGTACCGGTTTCGACCCTAGTCCAGGTCATCATCAGCCGATCAAAACATGAAAAACAATGCATTATTATTATTTCGTATGGCAAAACAAGGATACATTATAAGTACATATAAATACATATTTCTTAAATAAGTATGTGATTACAAGTCAGCATTCAAAACTTAATGTCCAGACTTTTCAGCCAGTCCACTGCTTCTGTAGAGGCACTATGTAGTTCTTTAATGGATCCATTGAATCTTCTTTTTGGGCAGTCCATAACAACGTGCTGGATGGTCTGAGGCACATTATCACAGTCACAGAATGGGTCTTCAGATTTTCCCCACTTGTGAAGCCAGAATTTACACCTTCCATGGTTTGTTCTGATTCTGTTTAGAGATGTCCATTCCCTTCTCGGTAAGTTGAAACCTGGAGGAGCTCTACAAGGATGGTGGATTAAACCCAGGTGGTCAGGATTTGAAGAGGTCCATTCTTCGCGCCAGATCTCATCAGCATCAAAATGTGTTTCCAGGAGCTTCTCGTCTAACTTCCATGATTGGTTTCTGGACTTTAATCTCTTCGGTTTCTGAGGGTTGCAGTCCTGATGTAAGGGCAGTTGAGGGTTACTGCGACATTTCTGCCATTCTCTTACTAGAGCCAGTTCTCTTCGTATGTGAGGGAGATGGATGTTGGATAAAAAGGGTAACCATTTTAGGGGTGTCGATTTGATGGTGCCTGATATTGTCCTCATGGTATCATTCAGTTGTGTATCAACTTTTGAAGTATATACACTGTTAAGCCACACAGGGCAGCAGTATTCTGCAACTGGATAGATCAAGGCAAGAGCTGATGTTCGTAGTACTGTCGCGTTTGCTCCCCATCCTGTTCCACTGAGCTTGTGTAATATGTTGTTCCTTGTTTTTATCTTGGCTGCAGTGTTAGAGAGATGTTGCTTATATGAAAGTGTCCGATCCATTGTAACGCCCAGATACTTTGAATATGGGTTATACTTAAGTTTTTGGCCTTTGAATTCGACTTGAGGTACATAGTTGGCTTTTGGTTGTCTAGGTGGAAGCAGCTCACTTCAGTTTTGTTCAAGTTAGGTTTGAGTCGCCAAGTACTGAAATATTTGTTCAGGTTATGGAGATCCTTTGTGAGTGTAATTTCTGCTGTTTTGAAGTCACTCGATTGGGCAGTCAGAGCTATGTCATCTGCATATATGAATTTCCTGGAAGTAGTTTCTGGAAGATCTGCAGTATAGATGCTGAATAGTAGAGGAGCAAGAACTGATCCCTGGGGTAAACCATCGTTTAGTATATAGGGCTTACTCTTATTGCCGTTTAAATGCATAGGAAAAAGAAAATAAAAGATCAAGTTCACTCCGGATCAGTAGAAGAGGCAATCTAAAAATGATGGGGGTAGACACTGTAAAATTCTGTTCCAAAAATTCTACAGGATCATAATTACTTATTCAATTATATTGAATTATATTATATGTATCTATATATACTTACATTCCCGCGACCGAAGCAAACACTGCAACATTAAGGTATTCTTCATTTTATGTTGGCGTTTGAAACCACAGTGCCTGTTATTGAATATATCGCGCTGATCACTGGGAGCTGGCGAGTTACTTCAATTCATCTACTCATCTTCAGCTTCAGTACGATTATGGATCTTCATATGTGTTCGATTGTGTTATGACTTTGTGCCTGACAGTGTATAGAAGCTAGCTCATTTAACTGTTCTCCGCTTTTCATAAACATTATAAGACTTTGCCTAACACTGCGTGTGCCATACTGCTGTTCAGAAAATTACGTACTGTTTCTTTTAAATGACTTACATTTTACTTCTTCTGAATTTTACAGTGTCTACCCCAGTCATTTTTAAATCGCCTCTTCTACTGATCCGGAGTGAACTTGATCTTTTATTTTCTTTTTGCTATGCATTGTTTTTCATGTTTTGATCGGCTGATGATGACCTGGACTAGGGTCGAAACCGGTACCACTTCTACTTATTATTAAATAAGAATGTAATCGCTGCATTTCTTATTCCTTTGTATTGAATAGGTTGAACCTCTTTATTTATTATTTCAATTTTAACTGTGATACATTTCAATACGGAACAATGAAATTTTTATCTTTAGTAGCACAACACACGCAAATTTCAGCACTGTCTCATAATGTTTACAAGAAGGGGTGAGAAGTTAAATGAGCCAGCGAATGAGGCACGAAGTTACAATATAATTTAATGAATATGAAGTCCCAAAATTGATTAGTAGTCGAAGACGAGTCGTTTGATCGAAGCGAATTGCTAGCTCCTGAAGATCAGCGCAACACACTCAATGTCCGGCACTGTGCTTTCAAATGCCGATGGATGGAACTCGGTGAATAGCTTGTTGAACCAGTCTGTAATTGCTTCAGTTGCAAAAATGTGCGTATATATATAATACAATTTAATATAATTTAAGTACGTAAACAGGATCTTGTAGATTCTTTAGAACAGTTGACGTTCACATCAAGAAGGAGGTGTAAGGGTTCGACGTTGATTGGTTCTCACGTGTGTCTTAGAATGTTGAAGGGGTTGAAGGCTTCGAGGTCAAATTGTTCCTTGTTTCTCCTGACGGAAATTTTCCAAGAACTATTTCTGGTGACTTTCAAGAATTCCCATTTTTGTTCGTGGGCTAAACAGATCTTGAGGAATGAGAATGTCGAGCGCATCAGTTACAATATGGAAGACAACCGGCTTTTTTAAAATAGATTACAAAGGCATCGAATAGGCATTTATACTCCAAAAAGGCACAAACCCCTGAAATGTGCATTTATAGGCACAATGAAACCAACTAAATCTAGCTTAAAGGAACCTGAAACGGATTTGTATCTCAAAAGCCTACGTTTCTGAGCACAGGAATAAAATAGGCAAATTCCTGTCTCTAGTGATTATATATGTAGCCTATGTAATGTATGTTAATTCTTTAACAGGTAGTTTGTGGTATCTTAATTGAGATTTTTAATGTCATTATAATTAAGTTTTAAGCTCATCAGTGCTCTGAGTCTGAATTATGTGAGATGCCGTATACCAAATCATCTTAGCAGCATGGCAAAAAGTAGACTTGAGATTCCATGTTATACTGGTATGAGTTTGGTGTCACATTTGGTGTTTACCTGGCAAAATGAATAAACCTTTCCCAAGAAAGATCTTCTTTACTCTGCAATCTGGTAAAGTCAAACAGAACTTTGAAATTGTCATGCAGGCAGCCTTCTACTCGCGGTAAATTTTATTATTATTAGAAAAGCAGCAGTGTTTTCTCTGATTGGGGCAAACCACATGTCGGCGTTCATGTGTGTACTGGTGGGTGATTTTCGACCCATCATTTCCATTAAACTGTTGCATTGTCTACTTTAATCATATCATTTTAGTGAACCTGCATGTGGGTTTCAGGATTTTTGTTATTTGTGGGTTTGGAGATAAAACCAGTCAGATCAATTGGTTTAAGGCTGTCACCCAGGTAGCAGATTCCCTATCGATTGTTTTCGTAAATTAAATGAATTGGCGCATGGCTTTTAGTGCTGGGAGATCCCACGATGGGTTCGGCTCGCCAGGTGCAGGTCTTTTGATTTATTGTAGGCGACCTGCGCGTCCTGATGAGGATGAAATGATGATGAAGACAACACATACACTCAGCCCCTTGCCAGGGGAATAGACCAATGATGGTTAAAATTCCCGACCCTGCAGGGAATCAAACCCGGGACCACTGTGACCAAAGGCCAGCACGCTAACCATTTAGCCATGGAGCCGGACATTTTCTCAAATGATTTCAAAGAACTTCGAACGAGCTCGATACCTGCAGTCGATTATGTGTGGCCAGTATCCAATACTTGGGAGATAGTGGGTTTGAATCCCACTGTTGGCAGCCCTGAACATGCTTTTCGGTGGTTTCCCATTTTCACACCAGTTAAAGCAGTATAATTAAGGCTACAGCTGCTTCCTTCCCATTCCTAGCCCTTTTCCGAACCACCGTCACCATAAGACCTATCTGTGTCAGTGCGACGTAAAGCAACTTGCAAAAAAAAAAAAAAACCTTAGAAATTTATTGAACCTTTCCCACAATAAATTATTCCAATCCCTTATTTTTCTTCCTAGAAATGAATATTTGATCCAATTTGTCCTCTTGAATTCCAACTGGTATGAGTTCTTATGTTCTTTCTTATCTTTAAAAGCTCCGCTCTACTAACAGCTTGGTACATACCGCTTAGTTGAGCCACTGATCAGCTGCCAGCCCAAAGTTTGCAACATTTTTGTCGTAAATCGCCCACAGCAAACCGTGCTGCTTTCTTTTGGATCTTTTCCAATTCTCATATCAAGTAGTTCTGTTACTGGAACCATACTCTATTTGGGGTCTTACCAGACACTTAAATACCCTTTTGTTTACATTTTCATTACAACCTCATGAATGTGATTACCCCCATCTTTCCTCAAATTAACACTCAAGTATTTACAGTGATCCCCGTGAGGTACTGTCACACCATCTGTCGTTGTCGGCTGCAACTCTTATCCGAGTAAACATGTTCTCCAGTAGTTTACATTTTTACACTCGCAATGCTTTGTGAATATGGTTCACATGACTTAGTAGCCCAATCTGGGCGTGAAACGTCCGTCCACACAGATCACATGGAATGACTGGACGAGAGTGGGGCTGAGCTTGACGGAGTTTCCGTGCTGGTCGCTTATCTTCTTCACGCTGTCGTCATTCCTCTTCAAACACCGTAACTGATGTAGAAACAGTGTACGATTCTCAGCAAGCGTATCCCAGGATTGAGTGTTAATTCCAGCTCTTTTCATAGTATGCTTTAGCTGATCCTTGAAACTCCTCAAAGGGGCTCTACGAGGTCTTTTGGTAGAGCAGAGTTCACCAAACAGGAGTTGACAAGGAAGCCTGGTTTCGCTCATGTGACGGATGTATCTTATGCATCTGAGACGGTGGCTAATGATGGTAGCCTATATGCCTATAGGCTCCGTGCGCTGATGGGAGGAATGCACCGCCACGCTGCGAGTGGCGAACATTTTAAGTTCATGTGTTTCACCGTGTACATATCCGCTGTCATCTCAGCACGTGCTGCCATGGCCAACTAAATAATAAGTGGGATTTCAGAATGTTTCATGCAATAACAATCGGCCACATTATTCCAAACTTGCAAAAAGTGGTCATGTAATAAATTTACAAGAAAAACTGTTCGCAGAAAATAGCAACAGAGCAATAACTGCAAATGTGATCAGAAAGAAACATTGGTTCACTAGACATTCTACCATTTCGCGATAGAGGCAACGTAGTAATTTATGTATTAGTAGCGGTGATAAAGAGGTTCGTGTCCATATACACATTCAACAATGCTGTCTTCAGAAAAATACCGTTGGTCTATTTCTAATAAGATATCATGTTAGCGTAGGTTAATGCTGCTAGGGAGGCGATTAATTTTAAATTTAAATTTTAATTAATTTTAAACATAACCATGTGTTTTTTTTTTTTTTTGCTAGGGCTTTACGTCGCACCGACACAGATAGGTTTTACGGCGACGATATGGGACGGATAGGCCTAGGAGTTGGAAGGAAGCGGCCGTGGCCTTAATTAAGGTACAGCCCCAGCATTTGCCTGGTGTGAAAATGAGAAACCACGGAAAACCATTTCCAGGGCTGCCGACAGTGGGATTCGAACCTACTATCTCCCGGGTGCAAGCTCACAGCCGCACGCCTCTACGAGCACGGCCAACTTGCCTGGTACCATGTTTTCTAAGGAAGGCTTTGGTAACAATCATTATTTCATGAAGGTGAATAGGCGTAATTGTTTCCATGAAATGTAAGCATATCTTAGCCGTTATTTATGCATTTTGCTCAGAACATGTCACCTTACATTCTGATCGACCGTGTGAATGGTCTTAACCTCGCGTCTCAAACTAGGGAAAGAGAACTAACTACAACAGGGGGAAGAGAGTAGAGGAAAGTTTTCTGAGAAAAACTTCCGGCTTGATGTTGGATCTATTGAAATTCCTGATATTGAAACTGCATGTACACTATCGCAATTATGCATGGGAAGAAAACTTCAGAATCACTTAAAGTTGCCAATAAGTGATTATTTATATTGTGTGTCTGTATTTATAATATGATCAAGTCCACGTCTATAATATAATGGTTGGCGCTGCTAGCTGCCTTCCTCGAGGGCACGAGCTTGAATCCTGACACTGCTAGAAACTTAAGATTGGCATGAGGGTTGGTATGTGCTTAAAATGGTGCATGCAGCTCATTTTCATTAGGGATGTCCTTGAAAAGAAATGCACCACCTCGGGATGAGGGCATGAATTTACGTATGAAAAATATGGTATTTCTGTGAGCTATTGATATTGCGTAATGGACGCCAATTTGTGTAATTATATTTGTCTACTGCCTTTCAAATTCATTTCGTTAGGTAGTAACGGAATACTATAAAATTTCACACTTTGGTCTGTAGTACAGTATGGTATATTCTTAATAATTATTATTGTCTATAATTAAGACTATGGCAATACAATATTTATCTATGTGATGTGTGTGCTCTAAAAAGGATGGCCTACTGTGCTTGCTTTGCGAATATAATATTGCTATAATAATTTGTTTCCAATTGTTAACCTATTTGTAAAATTGTTAAAATACATGTTGTGAAGAGTTATTGTGTATTAGGCCTAATTAAAATGTATAAATCCCGAATGTCTTCTTGCGATTTACTGCTATAGTCTACCGTCTTTTCAAATGCATTTCATGAGGTCGTGAAGAAAACTTTGTGTCGCAGTATCTATTCATCATCGTCATAGGCATTTATTCATCAACGAATATGTAGTATATACCGGTAAATACAATGTCATTTGGACATATTAATTGTGTCGTCTGATGGCTGAACAGTCCGATTCTGGATGCACAGATTTTATTGCAGTGACAGCACACACTAGTAGTTGTAGCACATGGTTGTGCAAGAATGCCATCCCGCGCATTCGCTCGTTCTTTCCTGCGGTTCCTCCTCTCAGCTGCTAATCTTCTCCTATCTTTTTCTAGATGTTCAACTCCATTGTATACAGTGCTACGCCATTTGGGCATATCCTCGGCTGTAGTTTCCCAGTTGATTGTATCAAAATGTCATCTTTTAAGATTATACTTTAGAACATCCTTATATCCTTTAAGCTGCCCACCGTGGTTACGCTGGCCATTCTTTAGTTGGGAGTACAAGATTTTCTTTGGGAGGCGTGTATCTGGCATGCAGATGATATGACCAGCCCAGCGTAGCTGATGCCCGGCTATCTTTGCCCTATGCTTGTAGTGTTGGCTTCCTCAAGGATGTTAATGTTTGTTCGACAATCTTGCCATTTAACTTTCAGTATTCTCCGCAAGCATCGTTGATGATATTTTTCCAGGCATTTTAGGTTTCTGCTGTAGGTTGTCCAGGTCTCGCAACCATAGATAAGAGTAGGAATTACAACAGCATTGTAAACGTACAGTTTGGTTCTCACACTGATATCATGATTGTCAAACACTTTTCTTAGGAGACGACCGAAAGCCGCACTAGCGCATCTTAAACGATATTGGATTTCTGCATCAATGTTTGCACATGTCAAGAGATGGCTTTCAAGGTAAGGAAAGTGATTTATGTTTTGCAGAGACTGGCCATTGATTATAATAGAGTTCTCTTATTGGAATTAGGCGCCGGCTGGTAAAGGATCTTATTCTTATCAATATAAATTTCCAGTCCGATACTTTCATATGCTTGATTAAAAGCATTGAGGATTGATTGCAGATCTTCCTCTGTGTTGGCTAAGATAACATTGTCATCTGCGTACTGAAGCTCTATAACTGACACTGAGGACACCTTGGTCTTAGCTCGCAGTCTGTTAATATTAAACAGATTTCCATCAGTTCTATACAGAAGTTCTACTCCTGATGGCAGTTTATTATCCACAAGGTGTAGTATAGTTCCAACAAATAGTGAGAACAATGTTGGAGCAATTACACAACCTTGCTTGACTCCAGTAGAAATACGGAAAGGGTCTCCTCGTTTTGTATTAGAAAGAACAGAAGCAAACATGCCGTCGTGTAGCAGTCTGAGTATCTGTATGTATTTGTTTGGACATCCGATCAGAGCTAGAATTCTCCATAGAGCTTCTCGATTAACAGAATCAAACGCCTTGACAAGATCGATAAAAGCCGTGTACAAGGGTTGGTTTTGCTCTCTAGACTTTTCCTGCACATGCCTTGCACTGATCATATTAATTGTACTTCTGTTAGGCCTGAAACCACACTGAGTTATTGGTAGGCACATTTCAGTCAATGGCAGTAGACGATTAGACAATACTCTAGCAAGAATTTTTCCAACAACAGAGAGTAATGATATTGCTCTATAATTGTTACAGAGTCTTATCCCCTTTCTTGAAGATAGTGATGATGGAAGCATCCCGTGGATCAGCAGGGATTGTTCCCATGTTCCATATTTTCACAATCAACGTGTGTATGCTGAATTAGCAAAGGACCACCCTCCTTGAAGAACTCGGCTGGAATTCCATCTTGTCCGGGTGCCTTTTTTTTATTCTTTAGCTGATGAATGGCCTTCTCAATTTCTTGAATAGAATGGACTTCACCTAAGTGATCTTGAATTGGCTGTTGTGGAATATCAGCAAACACATATTCCTCGACATGTGAGTTTCTGTTCAGGAGGTCTTGAAAATGTTCTTTCCAACGGGAAGCTATCGAGTCAGGGTCTTTAAGAACTTCAGTACCGTCCTTGGATTTTAGACAATTAAGACCTTTGGTAGAGGGACCATAAATTGCTTTGGTAGCACTGAAAAAAAAGCACTAGTGTTGCTGGAGGCGGTTAAATTCTCCATTTCCTTTGATTTACCTATCCACCATTCATTCTTGATCATCCTGCATCTCTTCTGCACTTCCGTTTCGAGTTGTTGATATCTATGTTTCTTGGGAAATGAATTTGGATCATTTTGCCACGCGTTGTAGGCTTTCCGCTTTTCATCAATTAGGTCACATATTTCTTTGTCGTTCTCGTCAAACCAATCCTAATGTTTCCTCTTATTAACACCAACTGCTTCTTTGCCAGCTGCTATAATAGCTGATTTTAATAATGACCAGTGCTGCTCAATATCGTCTGGGTATTCATTTGGAAGTTTATCAGCCAATAGTTCTTGATAGGCAGATTTGATACTGTCGTTCCTAAGTTGTTCAGTATTTAGTTTGTGTTTTATCGCCTTCCCCTGAATCCTCCGTTTTGGAGGAACCTGTATAGCCATCACAGATCGAACTAAGCGGTGGTCAGTCCAGCAATCATCAGCACCGGTTATAACTTCGGTTATATGAACATCGCGCTTATCTCTGGCGCTGACAATAATGTAGTCGATTAAGTGCCAGTGCTTTGATCTGGGATGTTGCCATGTTGTTTTAAATCTATCCTTCTGGCGGAAGAGTGTATTTGTAATGACAAGATCATATTCAGAACACTTCGTGAGTAGAAGGGTTCCATTTGCGTTGATTTTGCCTACACCCTCTTTACCAATAGTTCCAGGCCAAAGTAATGATTCTCTGCCAACCTGAGCATTAAAGTCTCCCAGCAGAATAAGCTTATCTGACTTGGGTACATTCGACGGGAGTTCATCAAGTTGGTTATAGGATGCTTCTTTTTGATCATCTTCTGACTTCAGTGTTGGGGCATATGCACTAATTATCGTAGCTCTTTGGTTGTTCTTGAGTTTCAGACGGAGTGTCACGAGTCTTTCATTAATTCCAGATGGGAACTCATCAAGGTTGTGAATGAGTCTTTATTGCAAAACCTACTCCATGAATTCTTAATTCGTTTTCATCTTTTCCTTTCCAGAAAAATGTATAGCCACCTCCATGTTCCTTGAGTTGTCCTTCTCCAGCACGCCTAGTTTCACTAAGAGAAGCGATATCATTGTTGTATTTCTTCAACTCACGACTTATTGCTGTACGTCGCTCTGGACAGTTATCTACATCAGTACAACTTAAGACTTATAAATTATGATATCTACATCAGTGTCCATCAGAGTACAAATATTCCCAGTAGCTATATTCATGTTGCAAATCTTTTTGTTTCTACTGCGAATTGGTGTACCCACTGAACGCGGTAATCCAGTCAGGTGAGAAGTTAGACTGCCTCTGTTTAGGGCACCTTTTATTGTCCCCTCCCCATTCAGGGTGAGCAGAGAGGATCCTAAATAGGACTGCTCGTGTAGCACACGAGTTGCTCTACAGTCTGTCCTTGAGCTAAACGGTGATCACACTCATGCCGACTCATCACTAGGAGCTCCCAGATTACACTGTCCTGCCCTCGTCGCAACTTGCCGATCGCCGCAGGACTTTAATATTGAGCAGATGATGTTTGCTTTCCAAATGACGCCTGTGCGTGAAATCTTTTTACGTGGGAATGCTGGTGCACATCAACAGTCACACGGCCCTTAACAGTTTTGGGACGCTGGCCGAGTGGCATAAAGTCTACGATGACTGGAGATCCAAAAACTGCTGAAGTTGTTAGACCTCATGGACATAATCAGGTGTAGGTGGAGTTGTACCTTATTCGACATTTGGAGATTAAGATGGTATCCTCCAGGAGCGTCTTTCTAGTTGCCGACTATCTCTGATTGCGCTCCAATGGCTACAAGCAGTACAGCATGCCATATATGCCATAGTAATCACCACACTTTAGGGGATGATAGAGTGGTGGTCCTCTCGCACTGATCTGCTCACTGACCCAGTTTTCCGTTGGGGTTGGGTACCCAACCTTCCACTGGGTTGCTCAGTTTAACAAGGGCTCCTCTTGTAGGTTACGTGCTTGGAGTTGGAGTAAGAGAGGCTAGAGAACTCAAACTTGCCGAGTTCTTATATTATTGTTGCTAGATGGACTGCAACAATGCATCTTACTCCCATTATTGTATTATCGCAGACCACCAAGATGGCTGCCAGCAGTAGGCAAAGATCTGTTGCCTTAGGAACGCCTCAATGGAAGAGTGGTGTTATATATCTAGTTGGTAGTATCTGTGGAGACCAAGAAAATTTAGCGAATGGGTGGTTGTTAGGGCAAGGTTAGCAACCAAAATACACTTGGTAATTTATCTATCTAGCAATTGTAGCAAAATCCAGCATGGAGGCACTTAGGGCAATAAAATGAAATAAAATTATGCCCTCAAATCAATTAAAACAAGCTCTAGACTCTTAAGATAACACGTTCACACAACCACCGCACCAATTAAATGCTCAAATACTCCCTGATACCCACTAACACTACACAGAACACGAGAAAAGATGTTAAGGTCGCGGAGCTCCACTACACATGATCTCTTCCAGTGAGCACATATATATCTATTAATGCAGGCAACAAGCACATAGTTCTGCCCAAACGTTATGACATTAAAAAATAATCATCTGAAGACCGCCCGACTCGTTGGCTGAACGGTCAGCGTACTGGCCTTCGGTTCAGAGGGTCCCGGGTTCGATTCCCGGCCAGGTCAGGGATTTTAACCGTAATTGGTTAACTCCAATAGCACGGGGGCTGGGTGTATGTGTTGTCTTCATCATCATTTCATCCTCATTACGACGTTCAGGTCGCCTACGGGCATCAAATAGAAAGACCTGCACCTGGCGAGCCGAACCCTTCCTGGGATATCCCGGCACTAAAAGCCATACGACATTTCATTTCATCTGAAGACAGCACTGTGAAGTGATTCTTCTTCTTCTTCTTCTTCTACTACTAATTCTCCTTCTTAATTTATATATTGGGTTCCGCTTTCGCTTTATCCCTAGCCACTAGTCATTTTATCGAGTAAAGCCAAAACAATTGTAAAGGTGGGGGGAGGGGCGTGGCAGATAAGAAATTAGCTGACAAACATTACTAGGTATCATATACTGTGTCAAAAACAAAAGAAATCAAAATGCCAGTGTGATCCATCCTGGTGGCTATCTATATCACAAACATGACTGGATCAACACATAGGGAATGTGGTCTTAGAATCT
Source organism: Anabrus simplex (assembly GCF_040414725.1). Classification (NCBI taxonomy): domain Eukaryota; kingdom Metazoa; phylum Arthropoda; class Insecta; order Orthoptera; family Tettigoniidae; genus Anabrus; species Anabrus simplex. The sequence continues at coordinate 4,208,759 of NC_090270.1, forward strand.
AATAATGGTTTTAGACAAAAACATAGAAAGGGATTCAGCAATAGAGGGTCACTGTAAAATGATTGCATATATGCATGTAAACATCACACTTATTACAGCATCTTATGGTCAGCTGCTGATTAAGGTGCCCCTGAGTTCTCGTAATTTCCACCCGGAGCAGCACAATGCTATACGCACGGAGCCTATAGCATGCGCTTTCTCGTGATCTGCAAGGTTGGTCCTCTCATTTGATGTTCAAGATGGATCTAAGTGTTTGCAGATGGAGGTGCTCTAGCTTTTTGATATTCTGACGGTAGAGTGTCCAAGTTTCACAACCGTAAAGCAGTGTACAAACAGCATGGTAAACCATGATCTTGGTATGCACTGTAAGGTGCTGAGTGGGCAGCACCAATTCTCCTATCAAAATACCACAGAAAGCGAAAACATTCATGTACCACACTTACTTCGTACCAATCCTCACGTACGGTTTAGAGACATGTACCCTACTAATCGAAGTCTTCAGTAGAATCCAAGCAACTGAAATGAGATTCATTAGAACCATGAACCAAACAACCAGAAAGGACAAGATCAGAAATGAACTGAATAGGAAAGTAGCTGGTATTGAGGTTCCTATTATCAGTGTCATAAAGAAACGCAGACTTCAGTGGTATGGGCACATAATGAGACTGAACAGGGAAAGACCTGCCAGAAAATATTTTGACATTAATCTCGTAGGAAGAAGACCACAGGGAAGACCAAGAAAACGTTGGATAGAGACTGTAAGATCAGATGTGGAGGGGAGAGGATACAAATGGGAGGATGTATTGGATCAGAAGATGTATGAAGACAGAAGGAGATGGCGAGCGCTTGTACACCACACCCGGGAAACTGGAGTTGGGAAATGATGATGATGATGATGATGATACTTCCGAGATATAAAAAGTGGTCGACCTGTTCCAGTGGAGTACCTGCAGTGGAGGGTTCGACCCAGGTGCAGGCTGTGCGAGTACTTTGGTTTTCTGAACATTAATGGAGAGACCAAAACGATCACAAGCATTCCGAAACAACTCTCACTGACTGTTGCAGCTCGCTAGGTGTGAAAGCAGCTGCGCCAGCATCATCTGCATATTGCAATTCCAAATTAAACATACTTATTTAAATGCAGTTTATTTACATACTGTACGCAATGCTGTACTAAGATACATTATTCACAGAAATATTGTGACTTTATGTATGGTACGACGTTCATTATTGGCTACAATAATTGTCAATAGAGCTTTGTTTCAATTTCTTACACTTCTTCATAATAGCGCATGCAACAGTCCACCTATACACTCTGAATTCACACAATCTTCCAGCCTAATATATACTTTGATTTTCTCTTTATTTCTCAATCCTTCCTCCAGTGGCATACCATCCACAGCCTCCTCTTCGTCGGCATCACTGTCTTGCCCAGTAAAACCATCAGACGTCTGTGCAAGAGGGAAGATTTTTGCGTATAAAATTTACTGCCAGAAAATGTATTCCTATTAAGTCTAACACCATTAGGAATAAAATCGTGCTACTGAGGGGGACTTGTCTTCTAAGAATTGTTGCACATTTCTGTCCTCCCAGTTTCCCTTCAGGTCATCATGACATTCTTGCACCATAGCTAAGCCTTGTCGCTAAAGCCACATCCCACAGTCTTCAACGGTCCTTTTCATCGTGACATAGGAAGCAAAACCCAGCTGAGTGATTATGTTCCTAAGGTATGTGATCTTCCTCTCGACTTCTTCCCTAGGACCTTTCTTTCAAAGATATTCTGGAGGAAGGTGTCATGTCGTAGGACGTGTCCAAGAAGTTTAGCTTTCCTCTTTCCGTTTCTCATTAACGTCATTCAAGATTTGGATACTAGTCTTTTTTCTGTCCAACTCGTCCCTGCCAGTCTTCTCCAGAACCACATTTCCGCAGCTTCTAGTATTGATTGTGCTTGTTTTCTCAAAGTCCAGGTCTCGCAACCGTAAGTTAGCACACTCCAAACAAAGGTTTTAACAAATTTCTTCCTGGTTTCAATTCCTATGTGCTTATTTAACAATAGATTTTTCCTGCTTTGAAACACTTGTTTTGCCATAGCAATTCTTCTTTTGACTTCTGTCAGGTACTGATTATCATTGGTAATTACACTACCCAGATAAAAAAAATTCTTTAACCTGATCTATTTTTTCACAGCCTAATTTAATGTTTGTTTTCAATTCAGTCTTCTTTTGAACGACCATGATTTTAGTTTTCTTTGTGTTTATTTTTAGCCTGAACTTCTCTAACGTGGTGTTTAGTATACCGAGCATCCTAGTCATTTTGTGCTCTGAAACAGCTATCAATGCAATATCATCTGCATAGCGAATACTATGAATTTGTTTACCATTAAAATTTATCCCTTTGGTTTTTTCTTTTACTGTTATAATAGCAAATTCTATGAAGATATTAAACAGATAAGGTAATAAGGGACAGCCTTGCCACACTCCTCTTCATATTCTTGCTTCTCTTGTCGTTCCATTGATGTTTATTTCTGTGCTTTGGGCTCTATATGGGTTAAAAAGCAAACGTCTGTCCTTTCAGTCAAGACCCAACGTTCTCAGAGTTTGAAATAATAACTTCCAGTCAACCTTGTCGAATGCTTTCTCTAAAGTTGTAAAAGTTACATAAGTTTTCCTGTTAACTTCCAGTCTTCTCTCCAGGATTTGACGCACCTGGCACCTGAGCTGAAACATTCAAGTACTGTGAGTCTGGTTGTGGCGATCTGTTAAAAGAACCTCCTGGAAATTCACAGGTTTGGAACCACTTTGTAACTGTTGCAGGACAAACTTCTTTCAAAGCTGACTTAATCAGACATATGGTATGACCTTATTACAAGATATTACAGTATCACTGACTAATTTTCTTTGCCAAGTCTGAAGCAGTTGAAGATTCCTCCATGTGTGCCATTACTGAACGAAGGACATGCTTCCTGTAGGATATTTTAGAAGCCTGGATAATGCCTTGATCAACAGGCTGGAGCTTAGCTGTGGTATTGGGTTGTAAAAACTGAAGTTTCGCATTTTTTTTACTTCCATTTCAGTGATGTGACATGTAGTGTTGTTCAACTGAGGAACTACCTTCATGTTCTGGTAGCCCATTTGACAAACCTTCCTCAAATATTTCTCGTCATTCAGACTTTATTTACACGTCATATGAGACCACCCGTCGTTAAAAAAATCACGTGCTGGAAACACCTTTGCTGGAGAGTTTGCCAACTCCATTTACAGAGACACTGTGATGGAAATCTTTCGAGGCAGCCATTGCTTGCAGGCAAATCCATAACACGATTTTTGCAGCAGTATCTAGTGCCTCTTCTGTCATTAATGATCCACTTATGTTAATGTGTTTAGACCGAGCACTTTTGAATCACTCAAGGAACAGACCATTAACATCACTGAATTTTTTCCTGGCGTTTTCTTTTCACACTGTGGTTAATATATTGGGTGTTCCAGTCGTCTAAAATGCTATGGTTTGATTTCAGAATACAGTTGATCCCTTCAGACACCCCTGCCAAGTGATTTGTTATTCCTCTAATGCACTAACGATCTGGTACCTGATTATTGAGACTTTCTGCTAGTAAGATCTTGCTAAATGCAGCCACTATATTACAGTACTGTAGTCTTGTAAACATCACAACAAACAATTGTCAATATAATGTTATTGTTGATCAATTTTATGAGCTTTAGATATTGTAGGCCTTCACATTTAGTTTTCTTCCAACTCTGAAATACTACTCTTATCACAGTCGGTACGGTTAAACTGAATAAAACATAAAGGATCGGAAATTGTTCTCTCTATAACTTTTGTTATGTAGAATTTTTTTCATAGGACCAATAACATAGGTATTTAAAAATTAAATTTTAGGTGCCTTATGGCCTAGACTGTAGTTTCTTATTCCTCGACTCTACGTACCGATTTTCATTAAATTGTGTGTACCTATTTCCTCGTGGCTCAGCGTTGATGTGGACTACGCAAAAAAGAAAAATACAAATTCGTGACTATCCCTGATATAGCCGGTGTGGTAAAAATGTGTAAGACATACTGTAAATGATCGGAAATTTAATTCTATATAACTTTAGTTTATCCTAGTATTTATTGATAGGACCACAAATAACATAAATATTTGAGGATTACATTTTAGGCCTTCCCCCAAACTACTATTTCACTCAGCATGAATAATATAATTTATAGCATATATTGTAGTGGATCATTCCCCAACTTTGCACACAGATTTTCATTACATTCTCTTCAGCCTTTTTCTCATGATGCACATACATACAGACAGAAATGACAAAATTAAAAAGTGCATTTCCTTGTTACTGTGAACATATCCGATATAAAAATAACATTATTTTTAAATTCTAAGCAATGTACAGACAAAACTCGTATCTTATCTAGGCCTATATATATATATTCCCTGACCCTCCCACAGGTACTGCCACCTTGACAAAGGCAATATCGCATTGCCGGGTGTTTTTGGAGGCTTGCATGCTCAAATGACCCTTAGAGCTATGCCAGCAGGAGCTACGGCTTCTGGTAAGGCCACTCAAACTGGACAGGTCTAAGGCGATGGGCCAGACTAAGAACAGTACCCTGGTCCTCCAGGTTTGGGTTGGGCGAGGGGTCAACAACCCTCCCCGAAAAAAAAAAAACACAAAAAAATCTCGTTACAGAACCAAAGGACAAAGGAAACTGGACCGATGTAATGCATAAACGACCCTGACAAGAGAAACAGCATATGAATTGGTATTTTGCGACATGGAATGTAAGTTACAAGTCATTATCCTCATGGTTGTTCCGTATTGAATGATGTTTAGTAAAATTCTTTCAAGAATAAAATTTACTGAGTCCACCTATTCAATACAATTGTATTCTGTAGTGATTAAATACTACATGAATTACAAACACTAATTAGGAACATGTTTTGCCCTAGTTTTGTGCATCTTCAGCCTAATAATAATCTTAAGGTCAAGTCTTTCAACCTGTTAAACATTAGAACTTAAAACTAAATACAATGGTCTTATGCTGAAAAAAAAAAAAAAAATTTACAAAAAGTTGTGTTTTAGGTGATATTTACATAGTTTACAATGTGTACATTAATTAAAATCCAGAATTTGTGACAAGGAAGCAATTAAAATTGGTCAATTTCTAGTCATTGTAAACACATTTGCATAAACTTTCATCCATACAGTAGGAGAAAAGTTCCAATTTACGCTTTGGACAATTTCTAGTCATTGTAAGATAATTTTAATTGCTTCCTTGTCACAAATTCTGGATTTTAACTAATGTACACATTGTAAACTATGTAAATATCAACTAAAACACAACTTTTTGTATTTTTTTTTATAAAGCATAATACCATTGTATTTAGTTTTAAGTTCTAATGTTTAATAGGTTTAAAGACATACCATTAAGATATTATTAGGCTCAAGATGCTCAAAACAAGGGCGAAACATGTTCCTAATTAGTGTTTGTAATTCATGTAGGATTTAATCACTAGAGAATATAATTGTATTGAATAGGTGGACTCAGTAAATTTTATTCTTGAAAGAATTTTACATGTCTTTTAGAAGAATTAATTGTATGAAAGTGTAAACACCAATAAAGGTGATTTGTATTGAATAGGTGGACAAGAAATACTTCTTACTATAATTGCTGTGAATGGAATGTAAGAATGCTGAATAAATCTGGAGGATTATTGAACCTGAAGAACGAAATTAAGAAATATAATGTGATGGTGGTAGCAATACAAGAGGTAAAATGGAATGGAAGTGGAGTACTTGCAATTGGGACACACACTTTGTTGTATAGCTGTGGAAACAGAGGATACGGAGGTACAACGTTCCTTGTTGATAATGCATATGAGTGTAATATTGAACTTTAAGCCCGTTAATGACAGAATTTGTGTTCTACGAGTAAAAGCTCACTTCTTCAATATATCTTTCATATGTATATATGCACCAACAGAAGATGCAGAGTCAGCAGAAAAGGATGTCTTATGAACAACTGGAACAAGAATTAGCACTAGTGTCCAAGCATGATGTTAAAGTGGTTATGGGGGACTTAAACACGCAAGTGGGAAGAGAAATTGCTTAGAGGGAAACAGCTGGTAAGGAGAGTTTGCATGAGGTTTCGAACGATAATGGTATAAGGTTGATTGATTTTGCTACGGGTAATAACATGCTTATTAAAAGCACATGGATGCAAAGGAAGAATATAAGGAAAGTAACATGGTGCTCCCCTGATGGGATCACGTGTTGTTTTTTGAGTCATCAGTCCATAGACTGGTTTGATGCAGCTGTCCATGTCACCCTATCCTATGCTAACCTTTTCATTTCTACGTAACTATTGCATCCTACATCTGCTCTAATCTGCTTGTCATATTCATACCTTGGTCTACCCCTACCGTTCTTACCACCTATGCTTCCTTCAAAAGCCAACTGAACAAGTCCTGGGTGTCTTAAGATGTGTCCTATCATTCTATCTCTTCTTATCAAATTTAGCCAAATCGATCTCTTCTCACCAATTCGATTCAGTATCTCTTCGTTCGTGATTCAATGTATCCATCTCACCTTCAGCATTCTTCTGTAACACCACATTTCAAAAGCTTCTATTCTCTTTCTTTCTGAGCTAGTTATCATCCATGTTTCACTTCCATACAATGCCACGCTCCGCATGAAAGTCTTCAAAAACATCTTTCTGATTCCGATATCAATCTTTGAAGTGAGCAAATTTCTTTTCAGGTATGTGTACACCCAGAATTTTATTTTTTTTTAATTACAAGGTTTCCTGTTTGGAATTTAAGTTACTGAAATGAGCAAGAAAAAGTAGAAAGATCAGTATGTATATAAACTAAAAATATTGCATTATTTGTTAATAACAAATTATTTTGTTTAAACATGTATTATATTGTTTTAAACATCATAGCTCCCAAACTAATTGAAATTCCTCAAATCTGTTTTTTTGCATTTTCTTCACAACACTTATAGGTAGAGCATAAACCTAAAAGACATGGTCCTAGAATGAAATTGTGCCTGTTGATGTCCTATTACTTTAGTGGATACAAATGTTTTGGTGAGTGTTTATAAACAAATTACATAGTCAATTATATTTTACAACAGTAGTTACATATCTGAGGTTTGTGCACTGGAGTAGGCTTTTGGCTTTTATTTAAAAGAATATTCAGTGAAATACGATAATTAGGTTTAACGTTATGATTTTTTTAAATACGGAGAGCAATAAAAATTATATTCCAGAGAAATTCATCTCAAAGTTTTAACACAGTTTTAGAAACCTCCTGTATCATATGATGTCCCTTCTAATGCAGTATTCTGGTCTTCCTTCATCTTTCTTCTTCATCTCAGGTACCTCCTCCTAGTTTTCTGCTCTAGGATGTTTTGTAGGTGATACTTTTTCTGTTTTACAGTTTTAGCCAACTTCACACCGGCTCGAGTATGTTTACCAATAGTAACACCCACTCGCTTTAGAGTTTCCAATTCTACATCTGGGCCAAAATTATAATGGCAAATAGCATCCATAACACAAAACTTAAATGTTTTTAGTCCTACATAACCATCTTTTGGCATCTTCTCCATATCATGTCATTAAAACTTTCATTTTGAATTTGCATTTGCGTTTGCCATGGAGACAACGCCTCAGCATAGCAGGATCAGTCAGCTTGGAGTACACTGGCTTGACAGCTTCAAGTACATTGTCAGGTAGTCCATTTTTAGGCTTATATTTATCCATTATGCCAGGTGCCACTGCTGTTTGGAAGGAACACAAACTGCCTTCACCTTTGGGTATCCAATTGCATTGTCCTGCTCCAACCTATCAACTTTCTTCATGTTTGTAAACTGGTTTCCATGGATCTTCCTTACAGGCCTCCTTTTAGTTTTTCTGTTACCCATGGTTATAACAACAATGTATAACAATATTCAAAATAAACAAATTAGAATTGCTGGAAAACTTTCTAAAAGTACAGTGTATCAATATAAATAATAAAGGCCTACAAAATGCAAGGGTGCTCAAAACATTCACAGCGGTTTATTCAAATAATTAAGAACAATTCTCATAGATAGCAGCACAGGGTTAGTGTGGAGTGACCTCTATATTGTATGTCAGTAATTAGAAAGGAAACTAAAGTCACAGATGATCAGCATGAGCAGAAGGCAAAGAATAAACACTTGTGCCCATAAAAGGCTCAGTGTGCTGCATTTTACATAAATGTCAATATCTCAAAAAGTAGTGAAGATAGGGTTATGTAATTTACAACAAATTAAAGCTAATAAAATAACGAATCCAGGTAATGTAAAATTCCAAATTTAAAAAAATGAGACTTTTTGGCAATTTCTGGGTGTACACATACCTAGAAAGCTCTTCCTTGCTTGTGCTAGTCTGCATTTTATGTCCTCCTTACTTCTGCCATCTTTAGTTATTTTACTACCCAAGTAACATTATTCATCTACTTCCTTTAAGACTTCGTTTCCTAATCTACTATTTCCTGCATCACCTGCCTTCGTTCGACTGCACTCCATTACTTTTGTTTTGGACTTATGTTCATCTTGTACTCCTTAACCAAGGCATCGTCCATATCATTCAGCAGCTTCTTGAGATCTTCTGCAGTCTCAGATAAAATAACAATATCATCAGCAAATCTCAAGGTTTTGATTTCCTCTCCTTGGATTGTGATTCCCTTTCCAAATGCCTCTTTGATTTCCTTAACTGCCTGTTCTATGTAAACATTGAAAAGGAGGTGGGACAAACTGCAGCCTTGCCTCAGTCCTTTCTGGATTACTGCTTCTTTTTCAAAGCCCTCGATTCTTATGACTGCAGACTGATTTTTATACAGATTGTAGATAATTCTTCGTTTTCGGTATCTGATCCCAATCGCCTTCAGAATCTTAAATAGCTTGGTCCAATCAACATTATCAAATGCCTTTTCTAGATCTATGAATGCCATGTACGTGGGCCTGTCCTTCTTAATTTGATCCTCTAAGATCGGACGTAAAGTCAGAATTGCTTCAAGTGTTCCTACATTTCTTCTGAAGCCAAATTGATCTTCTCTTAACTCAGCTTCAACTTGTTTTTCCATTCTTCTGTAAATAATACGTATTAAAATTTTGCAGGTATGAGATGCTAAACTAATGGAGCGGTACTTTTCACACTTGTCAGCACCAGCTTTCTTGGGAATAGGTATAACGACATTCTGCCGAAATTTGGATAGGACTTTTCCTGTCTCATACACACTAAATGGAATAACTTTGCCATGCTGGTTTCCCCTAAGGCAGTCAGTAATTCAGAGGGAATGTCATCAATTCCAGGTTCCTTGTTCCTATTTAGGTTGCTCACAGACAGCTCTGTCAAACTCTGACCTCAAAATTGGGTCTCCCATTTCATCAGCATCAACAGCCTCATCTTGTTCCAGAACCAAATGATCTACATCTTTACCTTGATACAACTGTTGGATATGTTCCTGCCATTTTTCTGCTTTGTCTTCTTTCCCTAGAAGTGGCTTTCCATCTGAGCTCTTAATATTCATACACTTATTTTTCCTTTCTCCAAAGTTTTCCTTGATTTTCCTGTATGCAGCATCTACCTTTTCTAGGACCATACAACATTCGACATCCTTGCACTTTTCCTTCAACCATTCTTCCTTAGCTGCCTTGCACTTTCTATCCACTTCATTCTTTAAAAGCCTGTATTCTTTTCTGCCCTCTTCATTTTTAGCATTCTTGTATTTTTGTCATTCATCAATCAGGTCTAGTATCTCCTGAGTTATCCACTGATTCTTAGTTGATCTTTTCTTCCTTCCTAACATTTCTTCAGCAGCCTTACTGACTTCATTTTTCATGAGTACCCACTCTTTCTCTATTGTATTTCCTTCAGTCTTTTCATTTAGTTCTTGTCCTACATGTTCCTTGAAACAATCCCTCACGCTCTTTTCTTTCAACTTGTCTAGATCCCATCTTTTTGCATTCTTTCCTTTCTTCAATTTCTTCAACTTCAGATGGCATTTCATGACCAACAAGTTGTGGTCAGAGTCCATGTCTACTCCTGGGAAAGTTTTGCAATCCAACACCTGGTTTCTGAATCTCTGCCTAATCATAATGAAGTCTATTTGATACCTTCCAGTGTCTCCAGGCCTCGCCCACGTATACAGCCGTCGTTTGTGGTGTTTGAACCAAGTATTGGCAAGGACTAAATTATGATCAGTGCAGAATTCAACCAGCCGACTTCCTCTTTCGTTCCTTTGTCCCAATCCGAATTCTGCTACTGTATTAAGTTCTCTTCCTTGGCCTACCACTGCATTCCAGTCTCCCATGACAATTAGATTCTCGTCACCTTTTACATATTGTATTAAATCTTCTACCTCTTCATATACTCTTTCGATTTCATCATCCGCTGAACTAGTAGGCATATAGACCTGCACTATTGTGGTGGGCATTGGTTTGGTGTCTATCATGACGACAATAATTCTTTTACTATGCTGGTCATAGTAGCTTACCCGCTGCCCTGTTTTCTTATTCATTATAAAACCAACTCCTGCATTTCCCCTGTTTGATTTTGTGTTGATAATTCGGTAGTCGCCTGATCAAAATTCCTGTTCTTCCTGCCAACGTACTTCACTTCTACCAGCTACATCTTACTTTAGTCTATCCATCTCCCTTTTCAGATTCTCTAACTTACCACAACGATTCAAACTTCTAACATTCCACACTCCGACTCACTGAATGCCAGTATCCATCTTTCTGATGATACCTTCCAGTGTCTCCAGGCCTCGCCCACGTATGCAGCAGTCGTTTGTGGTGTTTGAACCAAGTATTGGCAAGGACTAAATTATGATCAGTGCAGAATTCAACCAGCATTCGGAGATCCGAATGGGGGACTAGTTTACCTCCGGAATATTTTACCCGGGGGGAAGCCATCATCAGTACATCATTCATACAGAGAGACCGTCATGTCCTCGGGAGTTAGTTACAGCTGTAGTTGCTGGGCTGAGTGGCTCAGACGGTTAAGGTGCTGCCCTTCTAACCCCAACTTGGCAGGTTCGATCCTGGCTCAGTGCGGTGGTATTTGAAGGTGCTCAAATACGACGGCCCCGTGTCGGTAGATTTACTGGCATGTAAAAGAACTCCTGCGGGACTAAATTCCGGCACCTCGGCGTCTCCAAAGACCTTAAAGAGTAGTTAGTGGGACGTAAAGCAAATAACATTATTATTATTATTATTATTATTATTACGGCTGTAGTTTCCCGTTGGTTTCAGCTCAGCCATGTTGAGTATTATTACAAGGCCGTATCAGTCAATCATCTAGTTGCCTTTGCAACTTCCGAAAGGCTGAAAGGAAGATGGGATCACAAACAGCCAAATTGACCATGTGCTTATAGATAGATGGCATGCTTCAGATATCTTGGAAGTGGATAGCTGTCATAGTGATCATTATCTGGTAAGAGTCAAATACAGACAAAGGATAGCCAACTACAGAGAGATTAAGAGAGTAGTTATACCCAGGTTTGAAGATGCTAAGTTAAGAATGGATGAAAATATCGCACACCAATATGCAATGGTTTTGACAGATAGCCTTAATGAAATGGAAGATTGGACAGGAGAGAGTTTTGAAGTAAGATGGAAAAAGTTTAAAGGTATAATATACAAAATGGACGAAACTGTTTTGGGCAGAAAAAACAATATAGGATTCAGCACTGGTTTGAAGATTGAAGAAAGGAACGAGGCAAGAAGGAGAACGTTACAGAGAAGAACAAGTCTACTGTAGAAGAATACAGAGAAAATTTGAGAAACAGTGGATTTAAGAATTAGAAGAGAGAAAGACTGCTCAGGAAACTAGACAGTTTTATATAAGGGTAAAAGATATAAAGAAAGGATTTCAACCCAGAGCAGTTTTCTGTAAAGATAGGGAGGGAAATCTCTTTGGCAGTAAAGATCAGATGTTAGGCTGATGGGTAGAATATTTTAGTGAACTGCTGAATAAGGAGTCAGGATTTGAAGATATGGAGACAGGAAAGAGCAGGCAGGAACAAAGAAGAGAAGAGTTGGACGTGGAATCAATCAAGGAACCTACATTGCAAGAAGTTAAAGATGAAATCAGTGCTCCTAAAAGCAATAAGGCTTCAGGAGAAGACAACATTACTGCAGAAATGATAAAATATGGAGCTGTATGTATGTACGTACGTACGTACATCACGTGAAAAAGGCTGAAGAGAATTTAATAAAAATCAGCATGTAAAGTTGGGAAATGACGCTCTACAATCAAGGCTATAAATAATCTTATTCACACTGAGTGAAATGGTAGTTTAGGGGAAGGCCTAAAATGTAATTCTCAAATATCTATCTTATTAGTGGTGCTAGTGATGGATACTATATAACCAAAGTTATATAGAATTAAATTTCCAATCATTTATGTCATTTACATTTTTACCGTACCGGCTATGATATCAGAGATACTCATAAATTTCGAGTTTTGTTGCTAAGTCCATATCAATGCCGAACCATGAGAAAATGGGTGAATGGAATTGAATGAAAATCGGTATGTAAAGTCAGGGAATAGGGCACTGCAGTCTAAGCTATAAATAATTTTATCCATTCACGTTCGATGAAATGGTAGCTTAGGAGAAGGTGCCTAAAATTTAATTTTTAAATACCTATGTGACTCGTCCTACATAACTGAAAGATATAGAGAATGAAATTTCCAATTACTGATGTGTCCCGAGTAAAACAACCTGCTTGAAAATTGCTCGAAAGTAGCACATGCTATATGATAGTCCCGTCGTTCATGGCTGAAGTAGCTACTTCCATTCCTATTGGTCAACGTGAACAGAATGTGACGTCACTGCTGATAATTAGATTGTGTTACCTACCCGGGCTGAATAAAAGCACAAAGAGAAAAAAAATACCATATAAAGGAAACAGTGGGAAATACACAATGGGAGTGCTTTAGTATGTTAATGCAGAATGCGCTGCTATCGCCCTACAGAATGCTAGAGACCTAAAAGCCATTTTGCTTGGTCACAGTCCAATGGTTTTGTCACTAACCGGACCTAACCTATCCAGATCAATCGCTTTCTTACTGACCCGAAATATGAGTTAATTCATCTTTTGCACACTGTCCAACATAGAATGCGCTATCACTTTGCTTGGCACTAGTCTTAGTTCCAAAATGAAGAGGTTGGCAGCATTGTCAAATCCCCAGAGTACTTACGTCCTCAGTGAGAAGACCGTGAGAAATGAACAACAGTATTTTTGCGTGCCGCTGAATGTAAGCAAGTATTGGGCTGCGAGGGGACAACTATTGATGTCATCCCATTTGATTTAATGTTAAGAATTTCATTCCTCGAGTTCCGTATTGAATCAAGATTCACAATAAACAAAGCAAATAATCAGATCCAGCTTTTCAATACTATATATTACGTGAGAATTTCTACTTTTCTGTTAAATCATCATGTTTATGAACTTTATGATTTAACAGAAATGTAGAAATTCTCACGTAATATATAGTATTGAAAAGGTGGATCTTATTTGCTTTGTTTATTGTGAATCCCATTTGATGTTCATGATGGATCGAAGTTTTTGTTGATGAAAGTGTCCCAGTTTCTTGATGTCCCAGCGATATAGGGTCCAGGTTTCACAGCTGTAGAGTAATGTAGAAATAACAACAGCTTGGAACACCATTATGAAGTGTACAACCTTACCAATTAGTAAACAAAACATCCAAATGAAAAGCACAAACATCAAGAAGAAAACAAGCACAATACTTACCGTAAGGGCAGTAGCATAAAATATGAAGCGTGGAGGGCAAAAGCGAGAATAAAAAGGCCAGGGTCTTACATAACTTTGACAGGTTGCCAGGTAAATATTGCTAGCTACTAAATGACGCACCAGATAAATTTAAAATGAAGAAAATTTACTAAGTAAATGTAATTTGAAAATGGTATAAAATAAGAACAATAAATATATATATATTTCTTTTTCTAAAATTTAAAAATGCAATCAAACTAGATGAGAGAAACAGTATTTTAAAATAAGTTTGAAATTAAGGTGAAATGAAGCTCACATTAACATAGGCTTCCGCCAGAATTAAGGTTTGAAAATTCATTAATAACTCATTACCTTACATACAGAAAGATTGAAATTTATTTAAAAATTGGTTGCAACCGATATGCGGGCCCGCGATATAAAATCTCTTTAAAATTGAAATTTGCTACACTACTAAAATGCTAAATTACAAGACGCACGCAAGGACACATGAAAAAGGAAAAAAAATTAGTGGCTCCAACCGCGAATAAACATTACACCAAAGAAACGAGCTAGATGAAAACACAATAAAATAATAGCGCACAGCAACTCCAACAAAATGAAGTATATTAAAGGAAATTTACAATTAACGGAGCGCACATAATAATAATAAAAGAACACTGAGGCACACAACAGGAGCTACCCGTTACCGACGCGAAGCCAAGATCCCATAATAATCCTCAAAGCCACCCCAAAAAAAAAATAACGTATCATCAGATTAGATAAGAAGAGATGACATGACGTAATAAAGACAAAAGCAAGGAACACAAACAATGGGAGAAATGTTATAAGACAACGAAAGAAGACCCCCATATTAAACAATTTTGACCAGCAAATTTCAATTTTAAGATTTTAAGTTATGAAAAATAATAATTATTATTATTTATCCAAGAGGTGATAGTACCAGTTTACATTAGCTTTAGTTAACCAATTCACCTGCGGTTTACATACTTTAGAACAGAGGGGGCCCTGGATTGCGCTACGATGCGAATATGAGGTGTCATTAATTCACGCCCGTAACAATGCAATAATAATCACGTACAAATAATCAGCCACGAAGGCAATAGGACTAAAATCAGACAGCAAATACCACCAACCAGGAAAAAAAAATAAGGGAGAAAACACGCACCGAAATGAATTACAAAAGAATAAAGGTAATAATAATAATCATCATCATTATGAACATCAAGAAAAACAGTTGGCAATAATGCACACCGACAAAAGCATAAGATGAAAACACTTACACAAAATACCACCTCATAGACGCATAACTAGCGATCCCCATCTCCCTACATTACATTAATTTTCTTTTTCCAACGGATTCAGTTCAAATATATATCAAATTTTGCTTACAAGGTTACACTATACCAAAAGTTGCGTTTATGATGTTGGTCATGTCCACGATGAAATTACTCACTCTAGTGTCTGAACGAACGGAATCCCTTCAATAAATTATAATTTTCAGTACTTACTTGGAGTTAAGATATCCAACTTACAAGACACTTAAAACTTTTCATACCGATAACGGTTAACTCACAGCACCAAGTTTACATGTTACATTAAGAAAATATTAAGATTGGAGCACACTGGATAACTTTCAAAAGAATAACAGGGCCTAGCCCTAACATCATCATCTAACCACCGGAGTCAGGCTCCATTGTAATCGCTTTCCCTTCTTGCCAAGCCGTCCACTTGGGAGCTTCACAGCCATCTTGGAGTGTAGCAGCGACCAGACTACTGAGCTCACACTCTGAGCTGGGGAAGTAGCCAGTCGTCCCACAATTTAACGCGTGCACCGCGAAGGTGCGCATAAGTTACAAATGATAATTCAGCGCATCACATAGTCCAGTCAAATGCGTGACAATAATGGATAAGAAACTTTGAATTAAATTGGTCTGGTAACCTCCACAGTTAGGTAACAGTTCCAACAATGGCCGATAATATAGATAACGGCTGGATACACAAGTCGACATGACAGATGAATAAATAAATACTCTTAGATGCTTTGATGTTATAATTCAGTTATGTCCAGTAAATATCAGTTCCCATTTTCACATCACAAAGTGCTCCATCCTTTCCAGAGCTGTGCCATATATGGCGATACCAAAATCAGGGGGAAGGGGGTATGAACATAAAGTTGGTAAAAATAGGCTTGAGGAAGTGGAGAGGATGATAAACTCTGTTGTCATAAAGCAGCAGGAATAGATGAAATTAGACCTCAACGTGGGAAAGAAGGGATGAAATGACTTCGTGGAGTAATAGGATTAACATGGAATGTTAATAACGTACCTTCTGATTGGACAGAAACGGTAATTGCACCTATCCGTAATCAAGGGAACAGGAAGGATTGTAACAACTATCGAGTTTCACTTGAAGATTATTGCCCAATCGATTTTAAGTCATTTGGGATTGATGGTAAGAATGTTAGCTGTAGGATACCCTAAGTTAGTATTTTTTTCACTTACACATACCAGGCAAGGTGTTCTGTGGAATATCAGGGAGGGTGCGATCAATGGTTGAGAGTAAGTTGGATGAAAACCAGTGTGGTTTCAGACCACAGAGGAGCTGCTAGGATCTTATCTTCTGTTTGCACCAGGTAATTGAAAAGTTCAACGGGAGGAATGGGCAGTTGTGTTTGTTTCTAGATCTAGGGAAGGCATACGACAGAGTACCAAGGGAAAAGATGTTTGTTGTACTGGGGGATTAAGGGAAGATTGAGTTTCGTAGAGCCTTTCCAGCCATTGTTGGACCTTGTGTGAACTGTACAGCTGTCAGACTATCTGGTACTTATTTCACACAATGATGTCTGGTCTCTGACCCTATCAGCAAGGATAGTAGGATCTGTCCTGGCTGTATATTACTTTTGAATTCTACGTTGTATCTTTATACTCCGTTGTTACTATTTGTTGGTGGGTGAAGTATTTTTGTGTGTCTGTTGGCACAGGCCAGAGTATAATGTAGCTTCCACATGGGTCTCATGTCTATTATGGCTGCGACAGTATGAAAGCTGCTCAGAGCACATTATGAAAAGTACTACTCATAAGGGAACTACTTCGCTTCATACACCTCACTCTGGTAGTGCTCAACTAGCCTGCAGGCTGACCATTGATTCATATAAATAAAATTATTAGTTTGTTTTCATGTACTTGCTTTCAATTTTCATTCATCTATGTAATACAGAAGCATACCGAGCAAGTTGTCAGTTTATTCAAAAGAGAGATTTAAAAAATACAAAATTGTAGGGCCCAATAGCACAGGTGGAATGGATTATTAAACAGAATTACCAGGTATAAAGTCTCATTACATTTTGCACTACATGATGGCTCATATAAGTTTGACTATCTTGTTTGGAACTGTCATGTCTAAGATAAAATTAGCTAACCAAAAATTGTTTAAATGCATAATGCAGCTTTTCCTTACAAATTTCTAGTTTGATGCCGAGTTCCGGCGGTTCTCTGTGTCTCGCCATGACACAGGGAAGTATGAAGACTTCAAAGTGTTAATTGAACGCTTACATCATCTGGCGGACGTACCGTTCCTCATCTCCTACACGGATCCTCGAGATGGAGACCTGCTTCCTATCAACAATGACGACAACTTAGGACGGGCTGTGTTGAATGCAAGACCTCTCCTCAGAGTCATTGTCCAGAGAAAAGGTACGAAATTGTATTAAGTATGTCTTGCTGTTCATTGCCATAGGGCCAGTAATGCCTAATAAATCTATTTGGATGTGGAACTACCACATCTAAAGGACTTGATGCCCACAGTACCAATTACCACACTATATCTTAAGGGGGCCATGCAGCGAAAGAGAAGCCATACCTGGGATTATGCCTAAATTGGAGGTGACTGAGTGTAGCCACGTAACCACCCATGTTCTATTTTTTACCAACAAATTCAGAGGAATGAAGTTAATGATTGGACAGGACATAAAATTGTATGGTGCCCATTCTGTGTTGAACAGATGAATTGTTATTTTTTATGTCATTATTTATACTTAGTTTCATTGTAATACCGGTATTAGTGGTATAATCGATTAATTGGGATGTGTTTGTCATGAGAAGTAGCATAAGTGTCATTGTTTTCAATTACACAGAACATGCACGTGGTTTTGAATGTTCTTCTCACGTTGTACTGTATGTCATGGAAATTACTTGAAATGTTGGAATCTGTGATTGTGTGCATGAAGCTAGTTTCAGTGCTCATTAGCCATTCTGGTGTAGAGTACCTGATCATTTTTGGCAACAGCATAGCTGTGAGCTTGCATTCTGGAAATGGTAGGTCTGCAGCCCTGAAGGTGGTTCTGCGTGTTTTCCCATTTCCACACCAGGGAAGTGTGTTAGTGTGTGATATGTTAAACATTAGCGAAAAGACTTTCACACTTCTCCTAGACATTCTATATATATTCTATATATTATTATGATTGTAATAGTGGGTAAATGTTGTTATGAATACATTGAAGCTGGAACATCACTTACCCCTTTGTTTCACGCTTTTTTGTTTAGTTGTGCTTGTTGCAGTACTGAGGCTATTTGTCGTTATGTTTTTACTTCTTGTGTTACATGAATGAGGCAGGTGTAGTGGAGGGCGAGTAGGTGGAGAAGGAGAAGGGGCTATGGGCGGAGCATTAAGTAAGATTCTATTAGAATAAAATTTATTGTAGTAGCCACCTATTCAATACAGTTCACCATTTGTGGTGATTAAATTCTAAGTGATTTGTATACACTACATAGGTACACGTTTTGCCCTGTTTTTGGGCATCTTCAGCCTATTGTCAATCTTAAGGTCAAGACCCAGGTTTTGTCTGAGTTAAACATTTAGAACCAATATATACAAATGTGGCCCTATACTAAGAATCTAAGATCTGTTGTTGATCTTCCAGGCCTAAAGCCATATTGTTCCTCTTCTAAAAGTGGTTTTACAATTTCTCGTAATCTATCCTCTATAATTTTTTCCAGAATTTTTAATCCATGAGAGAGCCGAGTGATGCCATGGTAGTTGGTATGTTTCCGTCTGCTGCCTTTCTTGAATGTAGGTACAGTTATACCTTTCTTCCAGTCTTCTGGGATAGTATTTTGCTGCTATAGTAAATTTAAATGATTCTCCGTGCCTCAGACGGCAGCGCGTTGGCCTCTCACACTGGATACCGTGGTTCAAATCCCGGTCCCTCCATGTGAGATTTGTGCTGGACAAAGCAGAGGCGGGACAGGTTTTTCTCCGGGTACTCCGGTTTTCCCTGTCATCTTTCATTCCAGCAACACTCTCCATTATCATTTCATAGCATTTATCAATCATTAATAATTACCTTGGGAGTGGCGACCCCACTGTAATAATAGCCTATATATGGTTCATTCATTACATCCCTGACCCGGTCCAAGACTGGAAAACAGGTTGTAGGTTTTCATTTTCAGTACATTTAGAAGTCTATATAGCCATTGAATTGCTGGGGCTCCTCCTGCTCTCAACATGTCCACACTTAACTCATCTACTCCTGCAGCTTTCCCTTTCTTCATACTTTTAAGGCTCTTCTCTATCTCCAGCCATGTGATCGGTGACTCCATATTTTTACTGGTCTCTTCACTTTTTCCAGATTCTTCTCTGTTTTGAATTACTTTTGATGCCCTCCATTCAGGAGCTTGTCAAAGGAGGTCTTGAATTCTCTCCTGATTCCATCCTATCATACTACTGATCCATTATCCCACTCTATTACCCTGATGTCTTCTAGGTTATTTCGCTTGTTTTTAATTACTCCATAAAGAAGTTTCTTGTTTCCTCTGTTGTCCTCTTCCAACCTTTCCACAAACTCATTCCATTTTTTTCCTCTTTCTCTTCTCTTACTATCCTCTTAGTTGTAAGTTTTTTTTTTTGCCCTGTAGAGTTCCTGTAGTTTAGTAATTTCGTGGCCACCTGGATCTTGTGCATTTCTTTGCTTTTCTTTGTCTAGCATATTTTTTGCTCAGTTTCTCTCTTTTATAGCCAATCTGAGTCTGTCATTCCACCAAGGTGTCTCTTTTTCTTTCATGGCCGATCGTGTTACTCCACATAGGTCCTTAGCTTCACCCACCAAAGTATCTTTAAACATTTTCCATTCTTCTTCTACTGTATTCATTTCCCCTTTTGGTAAATGTCTCTGTATCCTTATTTTATATTCTTCCTTCAGCTTGGCTTCTTCTAATTTCCAAGTCTTCACTTTACGTTTTCTTTTTCTTTTCTTCGGGGTTGTGTTAGCCACATGATTTACGTCTGCAATCAATTATCTATGATCGCTATCCAAACTCTCACTGGGGATAACTTTGACATCCTCCTTTGTTAGTGACGATATAATCGTCGATGAGAGACTTATGTTTTCCATCCCAGCTATATCTTGTTATCTTGTGGCTGTCTTGTTTGTGGAAGAAGGTATTTTTGATGATCAACCCATTTCTTCTGCACAAATCAAGCAGTTGTTCACCTTCTGCATTTCTGTTCCCAAACCCATGTGGTCCAGTGATTTCCTCATAACCAAGTCTGTCTGTCCGAACTTGTGCATTTAAGTCCATTTAAGTCCCCAATGATGATGACATTTTCTTCATCAATTATATCTTCTAGATCTTGACAGAATTGTTCCTTCTCTTGAGCACTACATCCAACCTGTGGTGCATATACCTGCACTACCGTGTAATGTACGGACTCCAGCTGCATAGATAATTTAATGATCCTATCATTCTTATAGGATACTTCAATAATGGCATCCATGTCTTTTGTTATTAGGAAAGCTACACCGTTTTCTGGCCTCTTCCTCGCGTCCACTCCATACTAATTTGTTGCTATCTCTTGAGAATCTTGCTATCTGCCTTTCTCCATTTTGTTTCACTCATTCCCAATATGGATAGATTTTCCTCTTCATCATATCGATAAGTTCTTCAGTTTTTCCAGTCAGGGTCAAAATATTCAGTCCCAATTCTTACATTGTTCTTCAGACATACCTGTCTTTCATTGGAGCCATGTTGGCCGTCAAACCTGCTAGATCTGCTTGAAGACTTTGTCAGTTTCGTATTATTTTTTATCTCCATCCAAGGCTTGTTTGATTGTTGAAAACGCTACCACTGACTTGCTACGCGTCGATACTTTGTTATGCACTAGATGGTCGGTGCCTGACACGCATTTCCTCATGTCAATTAAGTCTATGGTTTACCCGCCAATGCTCAGGAGGCTGATTGCGGTGGTTGCCCACTGTTACAAGTGATAATTTTTATATTGACCGTATTGAAGTTCAATTATTAAATGTTAAACATTAATTTATTGAAACCACCTATTCAATACTGGTTGAGTCTTTATGACTATAACAATGT
Source organism: Anabrus simplex (assembly GCF_040414725.1). Lineage (NCBI taxonomy): Eukaryota > Metazoa > Arthropoda > Insecta > Orthoptera > Tettigoniidae > Anabrus > Anabrus simplex. The sequence goes on from NC_090270.1 coordinate 4,229,934, forward strand.
CATTACATTAATTTGAGTATGGTACATGTTTCGCCTGGCATCGCAGGCATTATCAGCCTCTGTGGATCAGCGGTAGAGTGTCGGCCTCCGGATCCCAAGATAGCGGGTTCAAACCCGGCAGAGGTAGTCGGATTTTTGAAGGGCGGAGAAAAGTCCATTCGACACTCCATGTCGTACGATGTCGGCATGTAAAAGATCTCTGGTGACACATTTGGTGTTTACCCGACAAAATTCATTAAAATCTCAGCCATAGACGCCCAAGAGAGTTTCAGTTTACTCGGTCTGCCATCTAGTGGGGGCCTAGAGTAAAACGGAACGTCTAAATTGACGAGCAGACAGCCAGATGGCGTCAAATTGAAATGTCTGCACACGGTAGCTGAGGCCATACTATTATTATTATTATTATTATTAATTCTATTTCCAAGTCAGAGCTCTGAGTGGATGCTATTTTAGGATTAATCATAGTCAGTATTATTTATATAACAGTGCAAAGGAGAGATCAAGCCGTCCATGTTTTAAAGTTCTAATGTGACATTCTACTCTTGTTCACATTTAATGGAAATATATTGACTGTTAACTTTCATAATGTCGGTAATGAGAATGGCTTGATGCAATTGGGATTAATCATCTGTACATTTTTGCAACTTATTGGAGATTAACATGTGCTAGAACTATTCTTATAAACTATTTTTACACAATTTACATAATATATTCAAACATATAGTACATTTTGGAACTGAACTGGTTGTACTTGTCTTGAAGTTTCAATGGGATGTCTTACTCATACCCTGTTAAATGGAGAAAATGCTGAAACTGGGATGGTATTGTAGTCTATTGAAGTCATAGCATTTAAATATTCTTTTTATATTTGTAGGACATTGAAACATGTTCAGCTTATAGGGAGCGTGCACGGTACTGGTAACAGAGCGCACTGGCGGAGTTCCGAGAGTTAATACGGTGAGAGTGCATTCCGTTGAAGTGACGACTTGCGTCATAGTTACGGCAAACAATATCGTTGGATCTTGTCGTCGAGATATAAAGCAGTGCTTTGGAAGTTGTAATACAATGTCGGTTTGAGTACATACACTTCCAAACTAGTCGCAAGTCAACAGTGAATAAAGCGCAGAAACTAGTTGACAGTGGCCATTTGTTACAAGTTGAAGGAAGACGAACTGTTTCCAGTTGTACACTTACTGGCTTCGGCATAAGACAGACGAGTGTTAGCAAAAGCCCGTACAAGGTTACAATTTATTGAGGTAATTACGTTAGCTCATTATCGTTAAACATCCAGTATTATATTTGACATTTTAATTTTATGTGATTCAGTGAAGTGTGTAATACTTGGAATTTCTATTACAGCTTGACAATCAACGAAACTGTGTTGAATGAAACTGTGACAGTGTGGCTGGTGCCGGAGGGCGCTGTAAACACGTATGTGCCATTATACAGTACTGCAATTCTGATTCAGGATTTAGTAAGACAAATTTGCTTCAAGAATGGGGAAACCAAATTTGAAAACAGCTGGTATGTAATATTATCGCTGTTAATTATGTAATAAATTTAAGTGCTCACAATATGATTAATACAGTGTAGATTTTATATCTTCTAGGGTCCGTAAAATATGCGAACGAGAAGAAGGCTGAAGATCTATTTCCCAAGAAGAGGGCGAGAACTGACAAGGGTGCTGTTATTACCATCGATGAACTAGGAAAAACAGATCTAGATAATTCACCTTGGACTGAAATGATTAGAGCGGAGCTGAAAACAGAGTTTGAATAGGTAGCTAAAAGTTTGTGTGAAGAGTTGTGCAACAATAACGTCAGTATTGACATAAGAACAAATTTTAATAAACTCATGAACGAGTTGCTTCAACTTCAAGACGAATCCACGGTGTTCACTTCTGGAGAGTTTGTTTCAAGTGACGATTTTTATACTTCCCATATTACGGTAACAACAGAAAAAATACTTGATATAGCATTTAAAACTCGGTTTCCAAGTGCAGGTGACGAATGGTTGAAGGTGCGGGCACTACGCTTTTCCACTTCAGGTCGAGCTCATCGGGCCTGTAGGATGCGAAACCCTCATAAATGAGCAAAAGATTTCCTTCAGGGAACTCCTGTGTCTCATAGAAATCTTAATTATGGCAAGGCTACTGGCAAGGTTTCTGATTTCATTTCTGTGCAGTCTATTATAACTCATGCGTCAGGATAAAATGTTTTAAAAGCGCAAGGCAAAGTATTTTGCACGGATAGTTTGCTAGGCCAAAAAAATAAAATTAGTAGTGTGTTTCTTGACTAATCCGAGAGCAGTAAAATATATTCGCGCAGCAGTAGTCCGATGTACACCAAATATGACTGCCAAGACAGGAAAGGTTTATAGCTAATTTCATTTTCATTAAAAAGAGTAAACAAACATCGTTATTACTTATATTTATAGACACTTAAGAAACAAAGAAAGAAAGTAAAAACTGAATGTTTTAAATGAAACACTTGTTAAATCCTTCAAACTGTGCCTCACTTTTTGTGCTCTGGTATCCATGAAATCCTCTGCATATGTCCAGGGGGGTGCTGGGACCACAACTTCTATCCACCTTCTCCGAAATACTTGGAGGTACTGTGCTTGAATTGCACTGTGTGCCTACATCATTCCCACTAAAAACACAAGTGAATTTGAATGTCGTTGCTTCAATCTCAAATGCTGCTTGCACTGACTTATGCAGCTTTCACACTCATTTTTCACAGTAAATTAATGAATTTCCTGATTAGAAGACTTATGTATATTTGAGCATTTAATTCGTTTACTCGCTCTTTCCAACCGTGATACATCATGTTCTCTTTTCGGTTTCTTCTCATAGCTCTCATGAAACACAGATGGTATATATGATGGATGATTTTCAATATTACTTGGCTTTCCTCCAACAAAATGTTCACTGCAAATAACGGAGCATTTAGTGGGTTCCCATGGAGTTCTATCTGCATTGAAATGCAGGAAAACATTTATTTTTATTATTATTATTATTATTATTATTATTATTATTATTATTATTATTATTATTATTATTATTATTATTCGGCGTAGTCAAGACACGTGCACATGGAAGGACATGAATGTAAACATACGAACCTGCTGCAATGCATACTTGAAATGAAATGTACTATTTCAAAGTGTACTTAAATGAACGTATTCTTGACTTGGCATACCTGGTATGTTTGAAATGTGTGATTTAGGCCACAAATTAAATAAGGTACTTACTTTATTCTTCCCACAGCCGAAATCCACTTCCTGCGTCTGTCCAATTCCCATGGACGACCAGGAAATATGTGAAATATAATTCCTTTTCCATGCTTGTTTCTTTGTGTTGTGGCAGTGCACTGCACAACAGTTTCTATTTGATTTAGGCATTTTGATACACTACTACTACCACCACAATTTCACACCCACAGTTGCATAGCCTGGACTGACCGCTCAAGACAAGCTCTATATAGAAATAATATGAATCACCACCTTATCAATACACTATTTTATTTACTACCAAACTGGTAAATAGGGTCAATACCGGTTTCGACCCCTAAGGGGTCATCCTCAGTTGACACATATAAATATCTATAAAAACATCACATATAATAGTTAAAGTTTAAAATTGATGTGTCGTTAGTATACTGGTAAGTACATATGCATGTATTATGGAATTTATAAGTTTGTTCTATTAGAGCTATTATGTAGATTTTCTGTTTCTTTGTAAACAGTATCAAAAGTATTGTATTGGATGTGGTTCATCCATTTGACAAAATGCTAGTGGATTGAATATGTACATTTGCTGAGAGGTACATGCTATTCTATTTTACAATTTTTGTTTTACATAATATGGGGTAAAATTATTACATTTGCACATATATGGTGATATTAGGTACAATGTAGGGTGTTAAAGATGTACTATTTGAATTTTCAGTATCCTGATTACATTTCATGTAGTGGTTGTAAGGTTTACTGATTCACTTGTTTAGTTCAGTTAAATGCATAATGACCTTGTTGGTTTGAATTCTTATGATTAAAATATTGGTATGTAATACCTAGTTAACATGAATCCTTAATATTAATATATAAGTTTGTAGCACCTTTTATTCCCGTTTTCAGTCTTAAAATAGAATTGTGTCTTGACACTTTATTTTGTTAGACATATAAAAGTCTTGTTAAAATAAAACTTTGGGGCTAAAACCGGTATGAAATATCTATTTAAAATACATTAGATAATGGTATTGATATGTGGTGCTATGTGCATATTCAAAAAATCTAAATGAAATATAAATATAAATTGGTGACAGTACTGTAGGTTGTTGTGTTGTAGTTAACGGCTGGTCCATTAAAAATATATATGTTTACTTGAATAGGATCGATCACATGCTGTACGCGTTACGAGTGAAATTGCGTAATATATTATAGTAATAACTGGTAATTTTGTAGGATACTGCTGTTGTAGTTGGAAATCTTGAATGTCATTGAGAAAATGTTCTCATCTTGTCGTGTGTCGAATACAGGTTGAGTAGGTCACCATTAAGAGATGAAGTGCATATTGGATGTCGTATATATAAATTAGGTTGTACGTTGGTTGTATCGTGGAGACGTGTTGTAAATTAATATATCTGTAAGTAGAAATAATAAGTGTGTGAGATAATGTATCGAAAGAATGTAGTGGCAAGTATATATCGTATTACTTACGTTGGCTGTTGAGATCGTGTGCTCTGTATGGCTGTCTGTTGAGATCTGTAGCGTGTTGCTCTGAGGTTATAGTTTACGGCGGTAGAGGGGAGGTTTGAAGGGATGGGTGGAGCGCTTGTAACGGGAGTGGGATTAAAGGAGGGGAGGTCTTGGAGCGGTGGATTTGTATTTATGGATTTTTGTTTATCTATTCTTTTTAAATAATAATCTTTCAGGAGGGGAATAACTGTATGAAAAAGAATATTATTTCTGTCTATGTTATCGTTCAAGTTGGAATTCGGATTAACGTATTTGTCTAAGTTTATATAGAACTCTTCTAGTATACTGAGCAAGGGGCTTTTTGGGTTTATTTTGAGGATTTGCATATCATTACTGATGTCTGTAAACTTATGTTTCTGATCGTTGATGTGTTGTCCCATGGCTGAGAAGTGTCTATGTCTAACGGCATTTACGTGTTCGTTGTATCTTATTGAAAAACTTCTACCAGTAAGCCCTACATAACTGGCTTGGCAATCATTGCATTTTAGACGGTACACTCCTGAGTGGTTGTATTTGTTTATGTTATTGACTGATTTAGAATTGTATAATATGTTGGTGTTATTGCATGTAGTTTTGTATGCTATTTTTAGGCCTTGTTTTTTGAAAATGTTGGTTATGGGGTGTATATGGTTATTGTTGTAAGTGAATAGTGCGTATTCTTTTTTATCTTTGGTGATTCTGGTTAACTTAGTTTTTGGTTGGTTTTTTACTTTGTTGATGATATGGTTTATCATTACTCTTTTATAACCATTTTGTTTGGCTATTTCATGAATTATGTTTAGTTCTTTGTTCAAATCTTTCTTTGAAAGTGGAATGTTATATGCCCTGTGTATCATGCTGTAGTATGCGGCTTTTTTGTGAGTGTGTGGGTGGGTGGAGTCTGTTTTTATTGTATTTGATGTATGGGTAGGCTTTCTGTATATGTTGTATGTTAGATGATTATTATGTCTGGTTATAGATATATCCAAGTAGTTTATGGTATTGTTGTTTTCGGTTTCCATAGTAAATTTTATGTGGGGATCTATTTCATTCAGTTGTTCCAAGATTGTATTTTCGTTTGTGTGTCTATTGTCCATAATTATGAATACATCATCGACAAATCTGCACCAAAGAATGATATTTTCTATTTTTTGGATTTCTTGATGTTCTAAATGGTCCATATATATATCAGCTATTATGCCTGATATTGGCGATCCCATGGGCAATCCTTTTTGTTGGTAGATGGTGTCATGGAACCTAAAGTAATTGTTATTAATGGCGAAGTGTAATAGTTTTATAAATTCATTTATTTCCAATTTGCTTAGCTTGCTGTGTTTGTATAGGTTTGATTCTATGATAGTTATAGTTTTCTGTGTAGGTATGTTGGGATACATGTTTGTTATGTCATATGTTGCTAGTTTGTAGTATTGTTCTATTCTCATGTTTTTAGTAGTGTTGCAAAATTCTATAGAGTTTTTTATGGTTTTGTTTGCCTGAAAACTATTACACTTCGCCATTAATAACAATTACTTTAGGTTCCATGACACCATCTACCAACAAAAAGGATTGCCCATGGGATCGCCAATATCAGGCATAATAGCTGATATATATATGGACCATTTAGAACATCAAGAAATCCAAAAAATAGAAAATATCATTCTTTGGTGCAGATTTGTTGATGATGTATTCATAATTATGGACAATAGACACACAAACGAAAATACAATCTTGGAACAACTGAATGAAATAGATCCCCACATAAAATTTACTATGGAAACCGAAAACAACAATACCATAAACTACTTGGATATATCTATAACCAGACATAATAATCATCTAACATACAACATATACAGAAAGCCTACCCATACATCAAATACAATAAAAACAGACTCCACCCACCCACACACTCACAAAAAAGCCGCATACTACAGCATGATACACAGGGCATATAACATTCCACTTTCAAAGAAAGATTTGAACAAAGAACTAAACATAATTCATGAAATAGCCAAACAAAATGGTTATAAAAGAGTAATGATAAACCATATCATCAACAAAGTAAAAAACCAACCAAAAACTAAGTTAACCAGAATCACCAAAGATAAAAAAGAATACGCACTATTCACTTACAACAATAACCATATACACCCCATAACCAACATTTTCAAAAAACAAGGCCTAAAAATAGCATACAAAACTACGCGCAATAACACCAACATATTATACAATTCTAAATCAGTCAATAACATAAACAAATACAACCACTCAGGAGTGTACCGTCTAAAATGCAATGATTGCCAAGCCAGTTATGTAGGGCTTACTGGTAGAAGTTTTTCAATAAGATACAACGAACACGTAAATGCCGTTAGACATAGACACTTCTCAGCCATGGGACAACACATCAACGATCAGAAACATAAGTTTACAGACATCAGTAATGATATGCAAATCCTCAAAATAAACCCAAAAAGCCCCTTGCTCAGTATACTAGAAGAGTTCTATATAAACTTAGACAAATACGTTAATCCGAATTCCAACTTGAACGATAACATAGACAGAAATAATATTCTTTTTCATACAGTTATTCCCCTCCTGAAAGATTATTATTTAAAAAGAATAGATAAACAAAAATCCATAAATACAAATCCACCGCTCCAAGACCTCCCCTCCTTTAATCCCACTCCCGTTACAAGCGCTCCACCCATCCCTTCAAACCTCCCCTCTACCGCCGTAAACTATAACCTCAGAGCAACACGCTACAGATCTCAACAGACAGCCATACAGAGCACACGATCTCAACAGCCAACGTAAGTAATACGATATATACTTGCCACTACATTCTTTCGATACATTATCTCACACACTTATTATTTCTACTTACAGATATATTAATTTACAACACGTCTCCACGATACAACCAACGTACAACCTAATTTATATATACGACATCCAATATGCACTTCATCTCTTAATGGTGACCTACTCAACCTGTATTCGACACACGACAAGATGAGAACATTTTCTCAATGACATTCAAGATTTCCAACTACAACAGCAGTATCCTACAAAATTACCAGTTATTACTATAATATATTACGCAATTTCACTCGTAACGCGTACAGCATGTGATCGATCCTATTCAAGTAAACATATATATTTTTAATGGACCAGCCGTTAACTACAACACAACAACCTACAGTACTGTCACCAATTTATATTTATATTTCATTTAGATTTTTTGAATATGCACATAGCACCACATATCAATACCATTATCTAATGTATTTTAAATAGATATTTCATACCGGTTTTAGCCCCAAAGTTTTATTTTAACAAGACTTTTATATGTCTAACAAAATAAAGTGTCAAGACACAATTCTATTTTAAGACTGAAAACGGGAATAAGAGGTGCTACAAACTTATATATTAATATTAAGGATTCATGTTAACTAGGTATTACATACCAATATTTTAATCATAAGAATTCAAACCAACAAGGTCATTATGCATTTAACTGAACTAAACAAGTGAATCAGTAAACCTTACAACCACTACATGAAATGTAATCAGGATACTGAAAATTCAAATAGTACATCTTTAACACCCTACATTGTACCTAATATCACCATATATGTGCAAATGTAATAATTTTACCCCATATTATGTAAAACAAAAATTGTAAAATAGAATAGCATGTACCTCTCAGCAAATGTACATATTCAATCCACTAGCATTTTGTCAAATGGATGAACCACATCCAATACAATACTTTTGATACTGTTTACAAAGAAACAGAAAATCTACATAATAGCTCTAATAGAACAAACTTATAAATTCCATAATACATGCATATGTACTTACCAGTATACTAACGACACATCAATTTTAAACTTTAACTATTATATGTGATGTTTTTATAGATATTTATATGTGTCAACTGAGGATGACCCCTTAGGGGTCGAAACCGGTATTGACCCTATTTACCAGTTTGGTAGTAAATAAAATAGTGTATTGATAAGGTGGTGATTCATATTATTTCTATATAGTGATACCAATCAATACGGACATGAAGCTTATAAATAATAACAAGACAAGCTCACCGAAACGTTACCGATTTCTTCCGCTAGAGGCGCTAAGAGCGGCCGTGCACGCTCCCTATATGGTTTTTTGGGGAGGTCTAAATATTCTGTAGATCAGCATCACTTCTTAAGAGAATGAGCATCATTGTTTAGGTGCCTTATAGTGGAATGGCAAGAATGCTGTTGGAGAGTTTGATCAAGATTTGTTAGATAACGGATTAATACATGACCGTATAAACTTGTTTTATGTTGTTTTGTTGTGGAGCTTTTTTGAGGTTATTCAGTGTCAGGTTGAAGAGCAGTTCACTGGATTCTGGATGTAGTGTGTGGCTGGTGGGCGTGTTGAAGTCTGTGGAATAAAACAAAAAAGTGTGAAAGTGCTATATTATGATTTATTAGTTAGTAGATTTAATGTTCTTGAAACTTACCCTTTAGACGTTAGGAGGAGGTCCTGTTGTGTTGCTTGTGTGAGGTGGTCTGAACAGTTGCTTTATCTCTGCTTCTCGTATTGTAGGTATGTGTCATTGTTGGCAGGGAGTGAGTTGGGTTATTGTTGGATTTAAAGTTGAAGATTTAAAAAAATTATTACCATTTATGTTAATAGATGACAATAAATTAGGACTTTGTTCTGCGACCGGGCTCTTTGTTTCTACAGTGTCAGTTAGATTTTTGTTTTTGTTGAAGTGTTGGTCTAAAAGGATGTAGGTGTTTTCAAATTCATTCATTAGACTACCTTTATTGATGATCTTTAAGATTTGGAGGTCCTGGTCTATGGTGGTGAAATTATGTCCCGTTTCTTTCATATGGATACTTATAGCGGAGTGTTTGTTGTGCTTAGATGCGTTGGAATGTTCCAAATATCTTGTATGACGGCTGCGTCCAGTTTGCCCAACATAAGAAACTTGGGCAAACTGGACTCAGCTTGATCACTCCTTTGCACTGTTATTTATATAATATTGACTATGATTAATCCTAAAATAGCATCCACTCAGAGCTCTGATTTGGAGATAGAGTTAATGGCTGATGATGCCTGCAATGCCAGTCAAAACATGTACCATACTCAAACTTAATGTAATGACATTGTTATAATCATAAAGACTCAACCAGTATCGAATAGATGGTTTCAATAAATTAATGTTTAACATTTAATAATGGTTGCCCACTGGACGATGGGGTCGCCACATCTGAGCTACAATGCAATATATTTCAATTGAAAAGTCAGAATCATAAAATTTATACCTGCTTCTTTCCTTCTGTGATCAGTTTCCTCCCGGTATACTGCAATGTATCCATTGAGTAACAAGATCCCAAAGACAGATTTAAATAATGTTATTGGTTTTACATTTACTTTTACGATTTTTGGAGACGCCAAGGTGCTGGAATTTTGTCCCACAGGAGCTGTTTTACGTGCTAATAAATCTACCACACAAGGCTGTTGTATTTGAACACTGGCCTGAGCCAGGATCGAATCTGCCAACTGGGGCTCAGAAGGCCAGCGCTATACCGTCTGACAGTAGCGGCGGTTGGGGGGGAGCACAAAATGGATAGACAACGAAAAGTACCCCAGTTTAAAAGCTATAGCAGGGGGCGGGGGGTTACATAATTTTTTTTGAAACCAACAAAATGGTAAGGTTTTTTGATGCTCTCTGAGCGAATTTTGATAGAGACGTAAAGGTTGAGTCCACCAACTTAAGTACTATACAGTACAACTTTCACCAAAGGAACAATAATTATAATTGTTGTGATTATACTACTTATTAAAATGTCATTTAGTATTTGACTACACACTAACAGACACTAGATAGAATTGAACACACACCTTTGCAGAGTGAGACTGTCAGATTGACAAGTGCGCGCAACAAGCGGGTGAATTATACCTCAGTGTGCATGACTTTTGCAAAAAATGTACCCCTGCTGCCCTTCCTGACAATACATTGTACTCGGTGCTGCACGGTATGAATCGGTTAGCTGCAACAAACAACATGTGTGTATTTCCGCTGAGTATTTTCCTTAATCAAAGGGATTAGGTGAAAAACCAACTAGGATTGTACAAATTGCTTTTTTTAATAATTTCTAGTTCCAGGCTATATTTTAATAACTCTTAGGTTATGCAGTTTGTTGAAACAAAAGTCAGGTGGCTAAAATGGAATAACAATTTATTTTTTCTCCGCAAAGTGGTGGGGGGTGGCTGCCCCCCTTTGTCCCCCCCCTTATCGCCGCTACTGCCATCTGAGTTACTCAGCCCGGCCAAAGAAAAATTAAAGTTCTTGTGGAGATAATTGGAAGTGTGGTTAATTCTTCTGCATATCACACTTTGCTAAAGAATCTGTAAAATTATTTCTTCTGAGAAAAGTAGTTCAAAAACTTCAATGGTGACATTGGCCTCTATTGAATACCTAGATGTGAATCACTGTTTTCTTTTCAGGAAGACCATTGTTACTCAGTGCTCTGGTCTTCAAAATTTAGTTGTACGAAGGCGCATCAAATATAAACGGGAATTTGAATGTACCACTGCTGTTAGCAACAATTCTGAGGTGGAGTTTCACCAGGATGGTGGTGGGGGGGTGCGTGATAAGGGGTTTGCGCGCGCAAACGATGGAGAGCTGAACTGCTTCAGTATGCCATGACTGAGCAAGAGGTGAGCACGTCTGTTGCGCAATGCATCAATATCAAATTTCTCACAAAAGGGGGCACTAAACCTTCCAAAATTTTGAGACAGCTGTGCGCACAGTTTGGGGAAGAAATACTTTGGCAGACTCGAGTGTATGAGTGGGCTAAAAAATTTGTGGCAGGAAGAGAAGCTGTGGAAAATGAACCTCATGAAAGGAGACCGCAGACAAGCATCACTGCAGACAACATTGTTGCCATTGGTGACATTATTGGTGAAGATCGGTGAATAAAAATTTCTCAAATTGTTTTAGCCGTAGGGATAAGTTATGGAAGTGTTCAGATCATCGTCCGAGATGAACTCCATTTCTGAAAATTGTCTGCCAGGTGGGTTCCTCATCTCCTCAACCAGGAACAAGAAACTTTACACCAGGAAGTTTGTCAGAGACTCCTGCGTCGCTACGGTAAGGAACAAAGGATTTCTTGCATCGTATTGCGACTTGTGATGAAACTTGGCTGCATCATTACACCCCAGAGTCAAAGCAAGCAAGCATGGAGTGGCGCCAAAGGGACAAAGCGGGTTCGGTCAAGGCCAACATGCCCATCTGCTTGAAAGTTGCTTGCAGCTGTTTTCTGGGATTCCGCGGGAGTTTTTCAGGTGGATTTTCTTCACGAACAAGGACAATTAATGCCGCCTATTACTGTCGTCTTTTGGATGAAGCAAAAGCTGCGTGTCGCAACAAGCGACGCCGGCAACCTATCCAAAGCGTCATTCTTCTCCGCGACAATGCAAGGTTGCATACTGTCGCTTTAATGCGAGAAGAACTGGAGGAAATTCATTGGACACGTCTGGAACACCCTCCAAACAGTTCAGATTTATCGCCCTGCAACTACCATTTTTTTTGGACCACTTAAACAAGATCTATGATGACAGCGGTTCGATGATGATGCAAGTGTAGAAGAGTTTGTGTGCAACTGGCTCTGCGCACATCCCTCTTCTTTCTAACAGGACAGCATAAAAAACTTACCAATCCAATGGAGAAAATGTGTATCAAAGGCAGGACACTATGTAGAAAGGTGGTCTCTATGTGTGTATTTTTTTTTTGTTGATGCTATAACTTTTTAATATTTCCCATTTATATTGGATCTGTCGTCGTAGAAACACGCTGATTCATGTTATTTCCCAGTAAGCCACTATTTTTCACATGGGATATGCTGCTGGTTGTTAATGTATCCTCAATATCCTTCTGAATCACTGCTTCATCTTCTGCTGTCAGTAGATGGCTGCAAGTTATTTATACTACTGTACCTCATGTATCCTCATCAGTGTCACATATGGGGGAGTGAAAATTACATCTGTAGCTACATCATCAATCTCATCTTCTAATACTGCCATAATCTCATTGACATTCAGGTATCTGAAATTACCATTAGTAAGGTGAAATGATGCATCCACATCTATGTAAGTAAAATTGCAGAGTCTTAGGCAAATAGAAATGTACCGTTTGTATTTGAACTACGTTTGAGCAACTGTATGAATAATATGGTTTATTAGATAGCTAAAATGAGTCATTTAGATTAAAAATTAAACTTGTCACATTCAGTAAAACACATCTTCAGTAATGCTCCAAGGTTTCAAGTGCATCCTTTCTAAATCTGTTGCATTGGGATTCTTCAATTGCTGAGCCCAAATATCAGTTGGGAAGGTAAGTGGATGTCCATTGTCCAAATCAACAATGACCTTTTCTGTTTGTGCAGGAAGAGTGGGGAGAGAGTAGTGTTTGATGCACCACCAGTAATTGGTATCAGGGATAATTTTCAGGACAACAAGACTGTCAAGCAGAATACTTTGGCATCATCTGCAAGAATATTCTGGGTACTTCAAACTGTGGTTCAATTCCCACCCAATACATGTTGTATTTTTGAAATGAAATGTTATGGATTTTGCATAAAATCGAAGGTAATCTGTATCTCAGAAAGGAACTGTGTGCTCCCAACAAAGTAAAGTCAACAATTGTGTTATAATTAAATGCCGGAGCAGTTCTACACTGTAGAATTATTTATTTCTACTTTTATCTTGGTTACAAAAAGCAAGTTGCCGCAAGGACGAAGAGTGCCAGTACGATACATATACCTCTGTCATAAATTATGAATTTCATTTTCATGGTCCCTGTTGACAATTGATCACTATTGTTATGAATAAAACTCCATCTGTTTCATTACTCTAATTTATTTCAAGATGGCACACACACACATTTAAACACAACAGTTCTAACCAGTAATGAATGGCCACACTAATTACCAGTCTATTTACAGATCTCTCTCCTGTACACACACCCGGGAGTCCCGGAACTGCTATAATCCTTACTTTCACTTTCCCAAATTCCAGTCGCCTCCTACAGCTGCTGAGCGTAGACAGCTGGATTTGAACACTGGCTATACAACACAGCTCCGTGTATAGTCTAGTACCTCACGCAGTCCCATGCAGTGAACAACTAAACAGCTTGACGATAGAACAGTGAACATTAACACAGGTCCATTTATCGTCGCACTCACGATAGCGCGTTTCCTTGCTGGCTCATGGCGATCCTTAGTCCAGCGAATCACACAGTACAGTCTTTCGTTCTGTCACCTCCAGTTACACACCCACTGGTGTCTCAGACACCACAACAGCAGCTTTTATTCAGACCTCGGTGAGACACTGGCGACAGCCAACACCTCCGTCGGATGGGGATGTTAAGCCTTGAGCAGACCCCTTGGTGCTATTTCGACAGGAGTAGGCCATGTGCCGGCATCGGGTTTCACGCTACCCCTACTATCATATATCACGTCATTCATTTCATCTCACTAACTCCTTCGATGAGGTTGACATCAGGAAGGGCATCCGGTCATAAAAACCCGCCACGACAGATTCATCTCACCTCATACCCGACCCCCTAGGGAAACGGGACAAGGGTTGGACAAACAACTAGAGGGAGAATATTCCCGTTGAATAGTCGCAGGTAAGCCGGCCGCCGAGAACAATACATGGAAAGGCCGGCTGGGAGATTCCAGGTCGTCTCAGTCACCAGCCCCTTCCTGGAAGTACCGAAAGGAGCCACCATGGGACTGGCACGTAACACTATCAAAGGGTAGAGAAAGGTCCACCTATTCATTACCATTAGCTTAATATAGTATCCTATATAATTGGTACTATTTCAACCCTACACATATGATCTAATTGGAAACATACAAGCAATAATAAATAATACAATTTGGAATGTTTTAATTTAAATAAAATATTTATTGCAGCTAATAGCTAAAAGAAAGAATGATACAGACAAGCTAAAGGCGAATATAGAATACATATAAGTGCTAGCAGGCTAGTCGTTACAACAGAAGGACGTCAAGGATTCAAGTCTATGTGTACAGTGTGTCGCATGATACCTTTCGCAATATTCACCGCAGCGTTCGCGTACACATTCTACGACTGGTTGGTGAAACTTCTTCAACCTGCACAGCTTATGATGGAAGCATGTGACCGTGTGTCTTCGTTCGTAATTTCCCCGTTTCCAGTCGTTGCAGGTCATTGCATCAGTGATGTAAAAATCCCACCAGATGTCTCTCTTCTTTGCTTGCAGGTTCTGCACGAGTTGCACGTATGCTGGTATCGACTGTAGCGGCAGGTGGAGGCGGAGCTTTTCCATGTAATATAATTCACGTGTTAGTTCATAAACTAGCCTTGGTGACGTGTATTTTGAGACACATAGAACCTTCTTCAAGAAAGTCACCTTTAGTTTTCCTAGTTTTTCCAAGTGTTTCAGCTTGAGGTGTGTCCAGATATTCTCTAATAAGTATGTTACGACAGGTGTAACCTTGAGATGAAAGAGTTCCATGGCTGTTTTCACGGAGAGTTTTCTCAGCTGTCTGATGTCATTCATGGCCCTCATAGCAGCGCCGATCCTATCGTTAACGTGGAATGTAGAGACGCTGCCAGTTGACTGGAGTGTCACACCCAAGTACTTGAAGTTAGAGACACTCTCCAGGGGTTTTCTGTGTGTGTGAAAAACTGCTGGTTTACTTCCTTTTCGGAAAGTCATTGACACAGTCTTGTCTTCGTTTAGTGTGAGCTCGTTTGATTCCGCCCGTTCCAGTAGCAGATCAAAGGCAGATTGCAGCTTCTTTTCCGAACTCGAGGTCAACGCAATATCATCAGCATACATACTTCCTTCGAGACTACCTCTGTGATATCTGCCATCGTGATGATGAACAGGAGTGGGCTTAGAGGGTCGCGTTGCAATACACCGGTTGTTTGTTCTATTGGCATTGATGTTTCGATTCCATCGCTTATCTCTATGTAATTTGAGGCCAGGATGTTCGCGATAAGCCGTTTTGCATAGCTGTTTCTTCTCATTTGTTTTCCTAACTTCATGATCATTTTCCTATTGAGCGTGTCGAAAGCCTTGGAGAAGTCTATAAATATGGCATGTAATTTTCCTTTTGGGACTGTCAGCGCTGTCTCGATATCATTTAGAAGGCATTGGATGGCCTGTATTGTAGATGTTCCTTTTCTGAAGCCAAATTGCTCCTCCGGGAGCTTGGGGTCGATTTCTCTGTTGAGGCGTTGACGGAAGAGTTTTGTTAGAATTTTGAATAATGCGCATTCTAGGGCGATGAAAAAATGAAATGTCGTATGGCTTTTAGTGCCGGGATATCCCAGGGAGGGTTCGGCTCGCCAGGTGCAGGTCTTTCTATTTGACACCCGAAGGTGACCTGCGCGTCGTGATGAGGATGAAATGATGATGAAGACAACCACATACACCTGGCCCCCGTGCCATTGGAATTAACCAATTAAGGTTAAAATCCCCGACCCGGCCGGGAATCGAATCCGGGACCCTCTGAACCGAAGGCCAGTACGCTGACCGTTCAGCCAACGAGTCGGACTCTAGGGCGATGCCTTGATAGGAGTTTGGGTCCTCGGTGCTTCCCTTTCCTTTATACAACAGTTTTACTGTGGACCTTCTCCAGCTATGGGAAATATTTCCTAGCCTGAGACATTCATTCAGGAGGGAAGTTATTGCCTTCCTTAACACTGGGAGAGCGATTTTAAGGTGCTCATTACATATATTGTCTTGGCCACAAGCTTTATTATTTTTTGAACAGAGGATAGCGGCCTCTACTTCCTCAATTATGAATATCTCCATGTCGAAGTCAGAGATTCGATAGTGCATGGAAATCCGGGCTCTAATCATGAGTAATGGTTTGTATGTAACTTGAAGGGGAAGTGTTCCTTTTCATCAGATGTAATGATCTACAGTTTAATTTAGTTTGAAGTGAATGTCTGAACACAAAATATTGGAAGTGAATTATTCCTCGTAAATGAGGTGCGAGTCTCACATAGCTGTATATTAATCTCGATCTTCTAGCTTCCTTTCTCTTCTCTCAATAATTCACTTCCAATATTTTATTTTCAGACATTCACTTCAAATCAAATTAAACAGATCACTACATCTGATGAAAAGGAACACTTCCTCTTCGAGCTACATATAAACCATTACTCATGTTATTCAACAAGATATAATTTATAAATCAAATGGCTCAACCATACAGATAAGGAATACGAACTCCCAGACTCAAGAACATTTGGTTTCTATAAGGATGATGACATGGTTCAACACCAAACGCAGCAGTTTGAATGTGTCATTTAGTTTCAATTTTAAATGTGTAGTCCAACTTCATCAATGTTTTAAATTAAAACATTCCAAATTGTATTCTTTATTATTGCTTGTATGTTTCCAATTAGATCATGGCTGAAGATGACCCAATGTGTATAGGGTTGAAAGTAGTACCAATTCAATAGAACACTATATTGTTAAGCTAATGGTATTGAATAGGTGGACCTTTCTCTACACTCTAATAGTATATATGTTGAAGATTTAAGGCGAGTATTTTTACAGGGTGTATGCGCGGTTCCTGAAGTTGCTATATGAGCCTTTTATCAGCGACAGGTATCAAATTCTTCCTCAAACCACGCGTCGAATCAACGTCTTGGTCCGATCAGAAGTCCGACGATGGTGGTCTCGAGGTGGTACTTTCCTTTGTAGAATGGGATCGTGCCTTTGTATTGTCCCCATACAGCCACCAAAATCTGGTGATGCCCTAACTAGCCAGCCACTCAGGCGTGTCCGGTCCTAACCCTCTATGAAAATTCGAACTTTCACCGCTATTTCAGATTTTGGGAACATATACTTCGATAAACAGACATTGTATGCTGGGTGAAGCTATCTACTGAATAATGGGCAACAGTTGATTTAAAACAGATCCTAATTTATTCAAAACCGAGCTCGATAGCTGCAGTCGCTTAATTGCGGTCAGTGTCCAGTATTCGGGAGATAGTAGGTTCGAACCCCACTGTCGGCAGCCCTGAAGATGGTTTTCCGTGGTTTCCCATTTTCACACCAGGCAAATGCTGGGGCTGTACCTTAATTAAAGCCACGGCCGCTTGCTTCCCACTCCTAGCCCCTTCCCGTCCCATCGTCGTAATAAGACCTATCTGTGTCGGTGCGACGTAAAGCAACTAGCAAATAATAAAAAAATAAAAAATAAATAAAATATTCAAAATAAGGCAAAATAAACAACAACAAATTAAACATCCCTGGATTCAATAACTGTAAACTCATTGCGTGCATGAACGTCCAAAGTCCTTTATATAATTAACACGAATATTCCCATTTACACTCGTGGATTTAAATTCTTTAATGTTGAAGCAAAACCAAAACTGTGCTTGTATTTTATTTCTCGTCGAATGGCGTGAGTAGCTAAATTTCATGCCCACAAACCATTGTTGTGAAATCCTATCCGACCTCTACGTAAATATTTAAGGGATGACTAACACTAACTCTGAAACTTGGTAAAATGAATCGCAGTAATCAATTACTTACGCACAAACAACATTATCAACTCACTTATATCATTCCTCACGTGGATTTCAATTTACCACGGACACACCTTATTTACAACATAAATTAAACATATGACGCACTCACAACACCTGTAAACATAATGTCAATCTCACACACAAACCAAAATACATAATTTTAACATTCAGCCATGGACACTGTTCGCCTGTCATTTATACCAACGATGACTATCCCAGAAATGAACCTAACATATGCCCTTCCCAGGTCACTTGCCAAAAGCACTGTCTAACTCGTTAAGTAAAACTGTGGGTGATGAATGTGCATGGGCCTTCGTTTATGACAATCCTTGGGATATTAACTATTCGCTACGCCCGACCACACTAGCCCTGGCGGCATTTACACACTAGGAGATCACACACGCTCCCTAATCTCTATAACTTGAGGAATTACACTTCTCAATCTCACTATTACCTTCCCAAGGCCTGTCCGTACACTACAATCTGATTCCACATGACTTATGTCATTACAATGAAGACTCTATCCACGTTTAGTCAGACCATTCTATGAATACGAGGACCTGTAAATATGAACTCTTCCTACGACAACAGAAATTATTCCTTAAATTTACATCTGACTACTTGGTTCATTCCTAGATGCTGAATTTTAACACTTATCAACACACATTTGACGGTCGAACATGTCACTGATTTCATTTAACACTGAATTCTCTCGATGATTCTACTCTTGATTAGGATCGAAGAACTGACAACATCCATGTAACAATCACTTTCATACTCCAGCATACGTAGAAAATCACACACATCCGTGCATGTCCTCATTCGTTTCAAAGCATGCACACCACTAGATTACACTAGGCCTGACATTATATTTGAGGCTTGTCTGCGCATTTATTAAGAAAGGAAAAACTATCACTGAATGAAATGTAATTATCCACATTGATTTGACCCTTATTTCCAAATGACATGCATTCTTATGTTAAGTTCCCACACACAAGATGAAATGAGATGAAATGGGTCGATTCATTTACCAATTCTAGCTTTTACTCTTACGTTACTGGCGATTGCCTCTTAGAAATACCAAATTCCACAAATTAAAACTACTATTTACAAATCCCTCTAAATATCTACATAAAGTGCTACATAATTAAAATGGTATGTTTGCTACTCAGCCTTCAGGTCACTCCTTGCTTTGGATCGGACGGCCCCATCCTGTTTCAGCCGTCATTGTAGTGGGCGTAGGATGTCCAGATGTCAGTTCCGTCTGCCCTTTGGTCCAGCTGCTGTTCTCCATTGTCGCACCCTCGTCCTGGATAGGTTGTTCCTGAGGCTGCGTCTCCGGAATATCTCGTGCAATGATGTCTCTTCGGTAGCCTAGTGACATTATAAAATTATGGTCACCTTATGAGCTATGTGTAACTGAGCTCCTGAGTTTGTGTGGCTACTATAGCATCCTAGAATTTGTACTGGTATTAAATTTAGGTGCTAACATTGTCTATCTCTCCCTCTGCTCACAGTTCATGGGCCTACCCGTTCGTTCGCGCCGCGGTCGCCCGACAGAACATTTCCCGCACTGTCGATGGACACTGTTCTGTATTTCCGGGACACGATTTGGACCTCGACGTCGGTCAAGCACACGTTTGTTACTTCATGCGGTGAACAATAGCCTTCCACCGTCGCACATGTTCCGATGGACTCGACTGTGAAATGATAACTCTGATTAAGAATAACTGTTTCTCTGATTATTATTTTATTATAAGTTCAGATGACTGCGCTTTCCGGACTTGAAATTCAGAGTGCCTAAACAACTCTCTGACACGAGGTAAAGTGATATCTAAATATTAACACAATGTGACAGCGTCTCAATGCATCTCTCTGTAAATACAAACGTCCCCAGTCAATAAGTAGTGTACAAGTGAGACGTGCAAAATAACACGAACTAGCTTGCCGACTCACAAGTACAAGAGTCTGACAATCTTAGAACGAGAATAAGATAGATAGATAGATAGATAGATAGATAGATAGATAGATAAATGTCTTTATTGGCGTAGTTAAGGCCATTAGGCCTTCTCTTACACTAAACCAATTTGTACATAGAATCAAAGTTAACACTACCGTAATTAATACTAAGTATAGCACAGTTAAAGACAATCTAAATATTTTATAACAGAAATAAAATTCCACCCCAGTGAGATAAACATACTTACAACAATAATAGGCCTAATAATAATAACAGCAACAACAATAATAATAATAATAATAAAATAATAATAATAATAATAGCTAGTGGTAATAATGTACTAACACCATCAGTAAAGGACTAGAAATGCACAGTTCATTCGTATCCTGCTGTACCTCTTAACGCTCTTTTAAATGACCTGGTGGTTGGTATTCCTCTGACGTCATCCGGTAAGCGATTCCATTCTCGGGCGGCAAACACAGAAAATGAGTTATTATACGTTGCAGTTCGATGGTGAGGAATGACGAGCAGGTTTGATGTTTGAGCCCGTGTACCTCTGTTATGCACATTTGAGAAATAATGGAAACGCGAAGAAAGGTAAGTTGGGGAAGATGTAGTAAGGACTCGGTGGAGGAGAGACAGAGTATGATGATCACGACGAACGTGGAGTCGCGACCACTCTAGTTCTAGGAAAGATGATGATACGTAGTCATATTTTCTTAGATTGCATATATACCTCACACATGCGTTTTGAGCGCGTTGTAGCCTTAGGGACAGCAGTGGCCTCACATCATTGAAAACAACATCGCAATAGTCGAAATGTGGCATTACAAGAGCCTCGATTAATTTCTGCTTAAGTTTTATCGGAAATATGTATTTCGACGAACTGTTCGACGAATGATGCTAAGACTGATAGTACTAAAATTTTGATGTCGATGAGACTACGAATGCGATTACGATACCTCTAAAGATTAAAGAGTGCCTTTCCATGTCCTGCGCGGCTACATTCATCAACTCGGTTCTCTCCCTCCAGTATATTCTTCATTTTGGTTTCTCTTGGCCTCAACCAATCCTACAGGGATAATTTACATGACGCTTTTCCTCATTGGCTGGTCAGTTGTGATTCCTTGCATTGAACTCGGTTCTTCCCCTGTTCATGTGGGCTAGGGTTAGACTTTCTACTATTGTTCGAGCTTGGCCATATTTTCTGGGTCTCCACTCTGTATTTTTGACGTTAGTTCAGATCTGTTGTGAATGTATCATTTGGCTCAATTGCGTTCCTTTTCAATAGTTTTTATGAGACTTCGCTCACACCACTTTTAACCGTGAAGCTGGATATCGAGTGTATTGTTTCCACCTGGTCAGTTGTCTTTTCTCGCCCCCAATTTGCCTGTTGTTCTTCCCGGTCAGTCCTCGCGACAATTTATGGCAGCGTTGGCATTTGAACTCCTCGTCGAAAACACTTCACGTCAACCCCGGGCTCTCTCTCCGTTCGCTGTATGCGATTTATTTCTTTGTCCCTTCTTTACAAAATAAATCTAATTGATGCCAAGATCAATGAGCTCGTATTGAAAACGGGCGCAGTATGTCCCTTTCTTTTCCTTGTTCACATCTTCAGGTTTACTTTCCTGGAACTTGAACCTAAAACACTTCGTATTGAAAATTATATTTTTACAACACGAGCAGAATTTCACGTTCTAGAAACGTATTTCAATAACATACACAAAATATTATTATATCAAAATATTAGGGTTTTAACACTTCTTTGTGGCTAAAATTTTATGTTCTATGATATCTTTGTCATAAAAACATGCTGCTATTAATATAATATTTTTTGGGCGAACTGCTGGCTACTAGGAATGTGTTAGCTGGAAAATTTGTCCAATAACGGGCCAGCTATATTGGTATTATAAATTTACTCATTAGGGACAAATATTTCAGGTTCTCTATGGGAATCAACATCTATATCATATTTTATTACCACAAACAAGGAAAGTACTGGTTTCCTGTTCAGAGCTGTGGACAGTCTATGTGATAAGGGCAGGTGTTCAGCAATGTCTGTTGTCGTTCAGTTATGTTAGAGAAACCTGGATGTGAAACCTGTTCCAAGACTACCAAACAAGTTCACTTAGGTCCTACAGTGAACAAACACTTCCAAGGTATTTCACCCTAAAATCGGCTCTAAAAATTTGGATGTCTTTAGTGCCATAATACTTTTTACAGGTCTTCATGTAGCATTTACAGATGTGTTAGCTGCAGCAATTTCCACATATTCAACCAAAATGTGAATTTTAAAAATTACTTTTCACGTCCACGTCCCCTTAAGTTTTGACGCTGAGGTTGTGTTCATAAGCTGGATTTTCTAAATGTAATCCTGGTTACTGCAGTCCCATCACATAAGTAATAGCAATTACAAGTTATAAACTTCATTCCAGTTCAATATCTGAGGCGAAATTGTAAAAGAAATCAGTTATATTAGGTCCACTTATTCTATACAGTTCTGCCATTTATTAAATGGTCTGTTTAAAATACCTTGGACATGTTTTGACCTGGCGTAGAGGTCATCATCAGCAAAAAAGCAAAGAAGAAAGACATGTAACAAAAAGGATACATAAAAATCCGAGATAAAATACAGTCAAGAAATACAATGGGAGTTTATGTTAAAATGTATTCAGTATTAAAAATATATTCAATAAGTACATTGGAAAACTGTTGAAAATGTAGATAGATTCAAACTTGGACAAAATAAGTTGAGAGTGTGGGTCCAGCCATATTTAGTACAATATTAGTTGGCTGGAGGAAATACTTAGACTAGTGAAGACAGATGTTCTAATCTGTCGTGTATCTGGAAAACGGAGTGAAGTTGTTGCATCACAGAGAACAGAAGTATAGGCAGGATCTGAAGCAGAGTAGGAGAACGAAAAATGAGGTACCTTAGAGGTTGAGGGTAGTATTAGGAGTCGCAAAAATATTACTCACGTCCTCTTTCCTCTAGATCAGGTTGGGTGAGTGGAAGTAATGTGTGTTGTGACATATTTAATCATTCTTAATTATTGTGTCAACTAGAATGTTAGTAATAGTAAGGAAGAAACAGATGGACTGTAGCGCAAACAGAACGAGAGGTCACCCAGTTCTTCTTCGTTCTTTTCATATGACTCTGTGTTTATCTCCTTTCCTGTGAGAGCTTGGAAATCGTGTCCGAAGACGAGGTCCATTGTCTTCCTCTGCCTTTTTGGCACTTCTTGTGTTTTAGCCCTTTTTGGAGGTATTAACAGGTTTTTAGACTACACCTTGTTTCAACTACAGTTTTACTGGCCATTTCCAATTCGAATCATGATTAATTCATCCATCACCACTTTTCTCTAGTAAATACACATATTTCAACCAAAGAGAGGAAATGGAATGAAAGCTGTGAAATTATGTGCAAGACAAGTGAAGTATTGAAACGAGGAGAGGAATAGCTTGAAGTATCATCCGTTCATGTGGAGAAAAACGGCGATCCGTTTACACGTCGCAAAGCCAAGTATCATTCCAGTTATACTAATTTCAATTCCTTCCTCCAGGATGTCCATTGCGGGTTTACTGAATTCGTTGTAGGTGAAACAATATTTCATTCTAAATTCTGCAAGTACTTTTTAATGAACATGGAATTCCTTTTTCAAATTATGTTAATCTAAAAATATCTACTGTCTGAAAGTAGTAGTACTTCACACATATTTTTGCACAATATATTGCAGTCCACCTGAATTTTGCAACATTTTATTCCTTAATTAAAAATGAAATTATGAATGATCTCTCTTTGCCAGTTCTAGGTCCTTTTTGGATACTTTCAAGACTAGGTCTTTTTAAGGCTCTAGTTTCCAGTGATTGATGAGAAAAGACCTGACCTGTTGATCTGCACATAGTAAATCATACACTAGAGGTAGCATTGGCGCTGCAGTCGCGTGCGAAGTTGAACGAGCGCGCTGTTTGGGAAAAGCTGGATTGTTTGGCAGTCACTAATGGAGCTTCCCGATAAATTGAAGTTTATACTTCTCTGAAGGAAAATGCCAGTCTCCTGAGCAGCTTATGCCTGAATAGAGAGGTTCACAAAGGGCCATGACATATAATTTCACTGGTATTTTCCTTGAAATTCATTTCCGTGCGTATAAAATAATACTTTGCTTGACATGTGAGTTGGCCTGCTTGGGCTGACTTCGCGACTGCTTCCCCTGTCGGCGTGAATGTGATTCTTTGGATCTTACCTTGAAGACTGAAATCAATGTTTGACGAAATTTAAGGGATGACATTTTTCTTTTAGTGAATGGCCATGCCTTTAAAAGCGAATACACAGAAAAATCATGTTCATGATACCGAGCGAGAGGCTGCAGGCTATAGGTCACATAGCTGTCAGCTTGCATTCAGGAGGTAGTGGGTTTGAACCCCACTCTCGGCGCCCTGAAGATGGTTTCCAAATTTTACACCAGGCAAATGCTGAGGCTGTACCTTAATTAAGGCCACAGTCGTTTCCTTCCCACTCCTAGCCCTTTCCTGTCCCACAGTCATCGGTGCGACGTAAAACGAATTGGTACAAAAAAGAAAATGAGAAAAGATGTGCATAATAGCCTGAAATTGTGGTCCGTTTTTCACTTTTTGTGTGATTTATAACAGGCCTATAAAAAGCTATTGAATATATTTTCTGTACATACAGTTTGTTGCTTTCCCTTCGTACAATACTTCTAGCATTCCCCATTCATATCTTACCAGAGACTAGATGTGCCACAGCGTGTGAACATCTGAGTCCTTTACTTTCGTCAATGTTATTATTCCTTTAAATGTCATATAGGACTATATACACAAGCATATAATGAATTACTGACCGAGCGAGTTTGCCGTGTGCTTAGGACAACGCAGCTGTAAGCTTGCTTTCGGGAAATAGTGGGTTCAAAAGCCACTGTCGGCAGCCCCGAAGATGGTTTTCCGTGGTTTCCCATTTTCACACCAGGCAAATGCTGGGACTGTACCTTAATTAAGCCCACGGGCGCTTCCTTCCCACTACTAGTCCTTTCCTATCCCATCATCGCCAGAAGGCCTACCTGTGTCGGTGCGATGTAAAGCAAGTTATAAAAAATATTGTAAGTATTTTTTCAATCCTTTTCTATCATATACTTTACTACTCTCCCTTTCCATTAACGGAAATAATTTTACAAGTTAAAATCTTAAAGCAAATCATACATTTCAGGAAAAGCTAAATAAAAACTCCATAAGAGGCTGAAACTACAACCAAGTGTCATATTTCCACTTGTAATCACGTTTAGAAAACATCGGCAATACTAATACTAATACTAATAATAATAATAATAATAATAATAATAATAATAATGGCTCTACGTCCCACTAAGTACTTGCACGATTTTCGGAGACGCTGAGGTGTCTGAATTTTTTCCCACGGGATTTCTTTCATGTGCCGCTAAATCTATCTATTTACAAGAGGCTGACTTATTTGAGCACCTTCAAGTATCATCGGACTGAGTCAGGGTCGAACCTGCCAACTTGAGCTCAGAAAGCCAGGGTCTAAACCGGCGATGATAATATTTTGCCTACTTTACCCCCAAATCTCGCCAACGTTTTTAGGCCTAAAAATTCGCTCATCCGCTTCGTACGAGAGAGGACATTTTCGGTCATTGGGGAGAATCATACCAAATTTCTGGTCATTTACACAAAAAATAGCGAAATGTACGTGCCCTCATTCTAAACGTATGTTGTTAGAAGACTTAATATGAACAGTAAATTGATTTTTTGTAAATTAACTGCACCTGAACACCGTTCTCTTTTATTACGCATTTAGTCCTGTATTCATGCTTTTTGGGCTTTCTCTTTTACTGGAATGGGGCATCGCAAGTATACTGTAGTATCTGAGAATATTTACATGTAAGAATCTTAAACCTTATGTATATCCACACATTTTAAAAGGCCCCGTTTTACGTTGATAAGTACAGCGGAGTGAGCTTTTTGGCAAAGAGCTGCTCCGCTCGCTACAGTGTTTCCCTCGTAGACGGTGGCGCCAATGCTACCTCTAGTGAATCATTGTATCTGCAGTGCTCGACTGTTTGGTGATGCAGGTGCGGAACTTACTATGTGACCCTAATGCTTATCATTCTTTAAACATTCTAACCATGTCCCCACTTCACTCCTTTAGAACGTCCTAATGGTTAGCTCCTTTTATAAGTACTGGTGGAGGCCCTTGTTCTCGCTGCTGCTACATTCTTAAACATTTGAACTGTTGTGTGTTGTATCCTCCAATTGAAGTGATGAATGAAAGATGAAACATCTGATCTGTAAAGGTGGAAATCTTATAATCGGGATGTCTAGGAAGACGCCGCACAGAGTAACAGCGATGTAAGTGAAATAAAAGCCGTCTTCTCTAGAATATGCTCTTTTACAGTGAGAGGAAATTAAACAACAGAACTACAACAATTTGATCGTCATGGCATGTACAAGTTTCAAGAAACGACAAATAGAAATGGGAACAGGGCCCGAGTACTATGGAACATATTACAATATATATATATATATATATATATATATATATATATATATATATATATATTAAAGTTTCCAGGCAGGTGCATTTCGAATTATGATACATCTGTGAGTCTTAGATGCCTGTCTGGAGAACCGCGATTTATTTATTGAGGGAAGGGACGTAGTCGTCTTCTTCCTGCGGTCGGCTTTTCTGATTGCTCTTTTGTCTTCGACATTATCGTTGCCTTTATCATTTTTGGGGTTCCCAGCGCACATGCACACTTGTGTACTACCAATGTCAACGATACGCCCAAGTAAGTCTGGAAGCATAAAAAGTTGCCGACGGTATGTAGCCTTCCATAAACATGGAATTCTTACCAAAATAAATAGTTTCTTGACCTCAATAATTTTAAGATAAAAAAGATATCCTGTACCGTATCTTACTCGAATGAGTCGTCGTCGTCGTTTTACTGAAGGCGCCGTGTAAATGCCGGGTGGGTTGCCCACTACGTGCTTCGGACAAAACAAACCCGGACGTTAAACTGGGCTACATGAGATTGTGTCTCATCCGATTAAGTGTATCATTTACTCAAAATGGCTGAAAATGTAGTAAGCCGTTCGGCCCTTCCTGGCGACTGTGTAGCATTTCCAAGAATGAAAAGAATACTGCCAATGTACGACAGTGAAAGCTAGGTGCACTAAAGTTGGAAGTTGCGACGATGATTACTGGTATAATCTATCTTACGGCTATTACAGTAAATTTCATAATGAAGTTCGTCTGTCCACCGAAGTGAAGATTGGGTAACCAGCAAGAAGTCTTCCAAAACCGTGGTATAAACGTTGAGGGATTCTGTCACTCCTGTTGAGCTGCACCACATTCGAGAATTCTGTTCAGAGTTGCCCAAGTTCTTCGTATCCAGAAAGTCGGGAAGAGGTCTCTCTTTTATCCACGTGGAAGTTCTCTCTTTCCACTTGGACTGTTTTCTCGATTTGAGCAGCGGGCAAGATTGAAGTGCTCGGGACTAAAAGATGGTAAGCGCCCTTTTCATGAATGTTGAGTGCCAAACAGGCATTGTCCCTTCAAATGGATTTCAAGATAGAACATCAGTTCAAAGGAAAAAACTGAATGACGTAGGTGCATTATGCTGCATGTCATGAAAGTCGAATATTGCAAGCGACTGTAAACATGGTACGAAATGATCTGCGGAGGAATCTCCAGCATACGGGATGGAGGTTATTATCAAACAGTTCCAAGCATGAAAAGCTGCAGGTTGTAAAAATGGAACAGAATAGGGTTTTGAAAAAGTCTGCTCTTAAAAAAAAATGCATAAAGTTTATCAGAATGGATCACCTGTGAAACTGCCCTGTCAATGAATAAGGATTAATCTGCTCCTCGTAGTGCCATCAAACTTATTTCACCAACGTTAATCTGCAGGAGAAAGGCCGGTATCTCTACTGGAAAGAAAATATAAAGATTGAAGAGCGGTTGAAAGGAAAAAGCTGAGTATGTTGAAATGATTTTCACAGCATTCATAACAGGGGCTAGCTGCTTAAGGAATGGTATTACTAGCATCGCTCATACCTCAGGCACTTTCATTTTGTCAAAGCCAAGGATGAGACTGAGACAGGTCAATGAAAGTAAGGTATTTATTCTAGCCCTTATGAAAAGACATAGTGTACTGTGCCCTTTTCAAGGCATGTGTGGCGGTACACCTCTTGATCGACTGTTGCATCGGCTGCTCCTGTAAATAAAAACGTCCAAATATACGTACCGCTCACGTAGACTCCATCTCCTTGGGCGTGGTACCGTCCCTCAGCTTCCTCGAGTACGTCGGGCCACACAAAATTAGGGGTGAGGAAGTAAAATATCAGTGGGTCAGCAAACTACAAATAACGGTACCCAAAGACTGAATTGAATTTAAATGAGCAATTTTTTTTATTAACAAAAATTGGCAAAAAGGAAAACAAAACAGAATTTAAATGAATTAAAATAAAATGGAATAAAAATAAAGAAAATAACTGGAAGTAACAAAACTCAAGTCTTCCTAAAATCAAAATCTACCTTACATAAACTTGACTGAAGGTCACAATTTGAAATAACAATTATCACCATCGAACTCATGACTCCAAAGTCCATTGACACTCCAATAAAACGAACCAATAGTCTGACAAGACTTGCCACTCACAGAAAATATCCCATGACTTACATTCCAACTGTAAATTCAATTAAATGGAATTTTATAAATTATTAATTAATTAATTAACCAAATACTCTCAAATCACAAACGGGTATCTTAAATTCATGATTCCAAATACTTATCAATTTGTCAATTTGACCAACAGTTAAACCATAATTATGTGAACAAAATAAGTGGAAAAGACAAGAAAAATCCGTGAACACTTCCCGTTATGCCGGACAATATCTCGTTAGTATTTATGTAACTTTGCCACAACAAAATATAACTGGTGGCTAAACCAAGAAAAATCACCAAGAACACAATATCAATTATGAACAACTCAATTATTATGCCATTATTAACTTCCTGTGATAATTCTGGACACTCAAAATAAATTAGGCCAAGTGCCTCAGTCATTACATTTATCAAATGAACTCGCCTTTTTACAACATTAATTTACTTTACACTGCCGCTGTCTACACTTGAACTGAGAATAACCTAATTGTGTTGTTCTACCGTTAATGGAGGCAGATTCCATCTTATTTAGTCAGTTTGCGGCGTTTGTCACATAACCTTTTACCAAAGGTCGGTTCATTTGCATAATTAATTAGTAGTGTCCA
Source organism: Anabrus simplex (assembly GCF_040414725.1). Taxonomy (NCBI): domain Eukaryota; kingdom Metazoa; phylum Arthropoda; class Insecta; order Orthoptera; family Tettigoniidae; genus Anabrus; species Anabrus simplex. The sequence goes on from NC_090270.1 coordinate 4,259,534, forward strand.
GTTTTATTCGTTTGTTACGGTGCCTTCATGTCTGCGTAAAGAACTTGTTTCAGTTGATTCTGACTATGAATAACACGTGGTCCTATTAAATTAATACTTAAAATTCGTATTTACACAAATATACACAGTACTGGAGAAACAATGTGCTCCAAACAAAAGAAGAAATCAGAATGCAAAATTAACCAAACTACTCCTACATTTAAATCAAACAAATACAATCAGATTCACGTACCTTCGGCCACTACGCTTTCAACACAGCAAATAAAAATATCAAAAAGAAAAGGAATAAAAGTAAAAAAATAACGTGATCGCTGCCTATCGAAAACTAATCAAAAACCCGGAAATTTCATAATGCAAAACCGCTATCAAAAATGAACGTCCACTACCACTGAGTTGAATTTGGCGGCAATCCCAAAACATAAGACGTACATGTCTGAAGCCGATATTCTCGAATTTAAAGAACGATGAATGAGAAATATGCGTCATCATGATCACAGCTTAACTTTCAAAATTATACATTGCTAGCTCGCTCTGTTTCTTGCCTCCACTCGGCCTCTTATTGGAATGTCTTCGAGTGTTATGTCATCCCTGGAAAATATTTGCGTACTTAAACCTTCCGCCTATAATTGTCACATGTGCTGTCGTATATTTAACTCTATTAGTCAAACTGGTTACCATTCAATTCTCATATTTATCTCATTACTCTCAACGTAGCATTTATTTGTCAACAAAGCCCCGCTCATTTCCACACGGGCTCAATAACTTTGCTAATAATATTAATCGTGTCGTTCTCATATTCATAAACACGACATTATTATACGATATGCTCCTCAAGACTCTATTTTCCATCTCACAATTATTACCATCAGGGACATTACTGCATCTTTATTCTCGGTCTCTTCGATCTTTCATTTCATATTCACAAGCTGCCATGAATTTCAGAGCTGGCTGGCAACGATTCCTAACTTTAAAATTGAATATAACAAACAAGATTGCCTGCCACACTCAACTGTTAAAAACTCGAAGCCATGTACCCACGAAGAAATAATATCGTGCATTTAACAACTTAAATCATCAAAACAAAGAAAATCCAAAACTGGATGTCAAACTGTGATCACGTAAGATAACAATAACTCAGATACGCTGTAATTTCACATCAACTGATTTTAAAATACCTCGGCAACATCCACAAGAAACAAAATACTACTATTTATACTTGTTATTATTCTTATTATTATTATTCTGATAAGACTTGAAAATACATTGTGCGTGAAATACCTACTGCAAAGTAAAATTTTCCATACGTCAACATAAAACTCATGTCCGAAAATGAGTCAAATAAGATTAACGAGAAACTTAAGAGAATCTGATTATTATTTAATAATTATTATTATGATTTTACTGACACCCTGACATTTACATCCCGAATCGTTAGATGTAATTGCCCTGGTCTCACTCCTACAAAAACTAATCTCCCTTCGGTACGTGGATTTTTCTATATACAAGAATACCTGATATCACTAACCTAAAATTGACCACAAATCATTCACGTCATCATCAATTACATATCACATAAATACAACATGCTCTTTAACTTAGGTGCCGGCAGGTGGGCTGGATCCTCATCAGCCTCCGTTACATGGTGTTTTTTCCATCTTGCTCATCTTGCTGGAAATATCTGGCATTTCGCGCACACGGTTTGGATCCATTTTAATTATGTAGCACTCGTAAGATTTGTCGAAGCACACGCACTCTTGAATTTTACATGGAAATATAATTTACACAGTACACACGGAATTAGCACACATTGAGTTGGTGTTCATTGTCAGGAACAAACTACCTAGCTTGCTTGTGTCCTTCCCACTGGGTCTGCGAAGCTCGCCCCTCCCGTTGTTTGTACAAGGGATTAAAAGTCATTCACCTCGCTCGGAAACAGAATGTGTACGTCCAGTCCTTCTCCCGGTACCTTCCAATAGTAACCAAGTCTCTCCCTCTAAAATAGCACGACTAGTGCTTGCTCCAAATGTTTCAAATGAAACAGTAATTTTTATACAATGCGCATATTTAATTGCAATGCTTTTCTGATCAGTCACAGAGGAAAACTATATTATAATAATATTGTCCTACAGAATGTAATGACTTCTTCACTCAATTACTAGTGTGTAAGTTATGTGAGCTAGAAAATTGCTGTGAAACTAAATGTTCTGAAAAATCCCATAGTTCAATCTGTGTTCTCCGTGAAGCTTACCACGTTAAGTGTTCATTTATAAAACATTCTAGCAAAACAAATATCAACATTTGACTGTAGTAAGTGTGTCAACGTTTTCTATGACCTGATCTCCTAATATTATCAGAGTTCTCCCAAATGTTCGGCACCTGATTAAACTCACGAATCACACTAAGCGATGACTAATATGAGTAGCAGGTTCACATACCATCACCCTGCGCTGCACTTGTGAAGACTTGACTTTAGGCTCAGAAATTGCAACTAAGACTGAGTGATCGGCAAAGTGTCGCCACCAGTTTTGTAAATTCGGGAGACTCCGCCGTCCGAGTGGTCCAACTGGAGGGGTGTGGCGTAGTGATATGACAAGTTTTCAACTGCCCGTAGATTTAATGTTCAGTAACTGCATTCTAATGATTCCAAAATTTGGTGTGATTCACCTGTTGCACTCCACTATCAGAAATGATCGTTGATTTCTTTATAAATCGAAACGCGTCATAGGGCCTATTTACTCTCGTAACATGGCGCTTTCCCGCCATGAGGCTCAGTTTCATGGGTGAAACCATTTTTCCATACAATGTTGGTAACTTATTATTTACAGAATAATTAAACACATATTCACATAAATGATCCTCCAACTGTTATTTCCAGTTTAGGACACGAGATATATTTCTACTTCTCTCGTCACCAAATCACGAAATACTGGATAAATATTCCCGCTGGAACAGGGCGGTTAAATTTTGCAATTTCTGATTGGCTAAAATCTTGGCGCATGTTTTGGCTTGGGTGAAACCATTTTTTTTAATCAAGGGGTGACAGGTATTCCCTCTGTCTCTGTCACACAATAGGGTGTGGCGCATTCCGTTGTCCCGTTTCCCGTGAGAAAACTTTGTATAAAGTTTCGCACTGAGCGGCATCATAAAATTTTATTGGAGAAAGCTTTTAGCCAATCCTATTTCCGGTACGTGATTTTAAATAGTTTCTGGGATATATTTCCAGCCTGTGTGGTCTCTGCCTGGAACTTTGTGAAATTGCTGGCTCTTCCTTGCTATCTGCAGTATTCACATGTATGATTTTTAATAATTTAATTAACGCATCCCTCAGGCTAATCGCCTTATGGGTGCAGTACTGTAAACACTACATCTCGCCAGCAAAGTCAATGTCGTGGATACCGCCACATTATGACAATCTGAAGACAGTAGGGTAGGTTCTGAGGATATTCTGGATATTCATGTTGGCGAAGGTTAGGAAGGGCTGTGAGGTTGAGGACAAAGAGCCAGTCTGTGGGTGTTGTTCAGCTGGGCATGTGAAGAGTGTCTGCAGAAGTTCCCCACGAATAGCTATTTCAGATGCTCTTTCTTCTGCCTAAGGTACTTGTGTCTCGTTCATAGAAACTCGATGTTAGGGTTAGGTGAGGCAAATGGAGGAGGGTGAAAAAGGCAACTAAACAGGGACACGGAGTATTAGTGTAGACTGAAGTACGTCCCTATAGGACACCTTCAAGTACCACTGGACGCGCTTACTTTAGTTAAGACGATTCAGCCCGGCTGACAGTCTGTCGTGTTAAACGGGAATATTTAAAATGTATGTTTAGTTTGAAAACTCGGCCCGGTTATTGTACTATTCCATCCCTTCAGTTTTAAAATAACAGAACTCATAATTTAATCTTACTTTCGTTAGACTTAGTCCATTTTACTTTAAAATTGTGACTATTGATAATGATTAGAAATGAACCTCTTAAGTCGGTAGTTAAATGTGCAGGAGTTCATTCCCATGTAACTATTTAAAATGTTTTGCTGCATGTGCACTGTATCAAGGTCTTTCTAGGGAGGTCGTCACGAATGCTTCTTATGGAGCCGCCATATTGGGTCTTTAAGCGAGCGTAACCAAAGGCAAGTGTATTCGAATTTAGAGGATTTCGGTGCCATACATTGAAATAAAAACAAAATACAACTATTTTTTCATAAAGAATTTGATTGGGCATCTACTGTTCATGTATATATAACTATAACTGTATAACATTCAAATGATATGATATACATTCACAGCTGTTTGAATAGGAAGATAATTAACAGAGCCTGGTTTTTTTTAAGGAACAAGAATCAACAGAAAAGCTCATGTCCTAGTTAACCTAGGTTAGGCTATTTTAGGGATTACGTTAGAATATTATGTTAGGCTACGGTACGTTAAATTACAGTAGTTGGTTAGTGCGAGTGTTGTAATCTCTAAGTATTTGTCCGGCCATATAATGTACTCCATGGAACATTTAATATGAATGAAATATAGCTATAAATAATAACTTCTTCTTCGTTTTGCCTCATGACTGAGGCGTCGTGACTATCATAATATTCAGCCATCTATCCGATGAACCATACTCCGCCATTCTTCCCTATCTAACGCTTTCAATGTGGTTACTCTGAGAGAACACTGTAGGGGGCCGTTCACCATGTCAATCCATCGCGTTGATATTCGTCCTCGTCTGGTTCCCTGGACTTTGCCCTCAACAATCAGCTTTTGAAGACTACCATCTCGGCGCGTTATATGTCCAAAGTAGCGTACAATCCGTTGAGAGACCTTACACGATAGACGAACTTTTATCTGAAGTTGGTTCAGGATTGGTGTGTTCGTGCGATGAGCTGTCCAAGGAATCCTTAACATTTTCCTCCAGCACCACATTTCAAAGCTTTCTATCCGTTCACGATCACGATTGAGGATGGTCCATGTCTCTGCGTCATACAAGAAGACTGAGAAGACTAGAGATTCAACGAGCTTCTTTTTTGTCTTAATGGTGATGTTATCTTTCCAGATCTTCCACAGACGGATCATTGCTACCTTTGCTATTTCAATTTTTCGCTTTATTTCATCTTTGGAACCACCAGAATTGGATAGTAAGGAGCTTAGGTATACATACTGATGTACAACTTCACACCCTCCAATCTGTTTGATATGTGGACTGTTGTTGTTCTTACGATCAACAATCATGACTTTGGTTTTCTGTCGATTTAGGCGTAATCCAATTTCTAGGCTTGCTTCCTCTACTCTCTTGATCAGCTCTGTCAACTCCTCTTCAGATGATGCTATCAAGGTGGTGTCATCAGCAAATCTCAAATTGTTGATCTTGCGTCCCCCAATGGAAAACGCTTTGTCCCAGCCACCTAATGCAGTTCTCATTGCATATTCACCATGGATATTGAAGAGTAACGGTGACAGGATACATCCCTGGCGAACTCCAGCCCTTGTAGGAAACTGCTGAGACTGTTTGTTTTGAATCTTCACAGTGGCTGTATTTTCCTTATACAAGGACTTGAGATCAATCAAATGGAGTGGCAACCCCATCTCATCCAAAATTTTCCAGAGATGGTTCCATTTGACAGTATCGAAGGCCTTTTGGTAGTCAATAAAGCACAGATATACCGGAACATTGAATTCTCTAGCCTTTTCTATGATTTGTTTTAGGCTTAAGATCTGTTCTCGAGTGCCTTTTCCTTTCATAAATCCAGTCTGGACTTCAGGAATTTGATACTCTAGAAATGCCCGGAGTCTCTTGTGTAGGATATGAAGCATAACTTTACTGGCATGAGAAATCAAAGCAATTAAGCAATAATTTTCACATTTTTTCCTCGATCCTTTCTTGTGGATTGGGACAAAGATTGACTGTACCCATTCCTCGGGCCATCTTCTAGAATTCCATATTGCTTGGCAGATTTTCAACAGCATTTCAATTCCAGCACCGTCTGTAGCTTTCAAGACTTCTGCACTTATTCCATCAGGTCCACACGCTTTTCCAGTTCTCAGCATTTTCAAAGCCATTTCTACTTCATCTCGGAGGATGTCAGGTTCAGGATCTGACTGTTTGTCTATCTTCACTTAGTCTTGTGCATTACATTGTTCACTGTACAGATCCTGGCAGTACAATCTCCATGTTTCCAGAACATTCTCTATATCCACAACATCATCCCCCTTTGAGTTCTGTATATTCCAAGAATATGGCTTGAATTCTCGAGTGATTATTCTAATTTTGTCAAAAAGATCCTTGCTGTGGTTTTGATTTGCACGGTCTTCAATCTCAAAACAGATGTTACTGAGGAAATTATTCTTATCTCTTCCACAAGAAGACTGAATCCTTCTATCTCTCTTTTTTCTTTAGTGTTAATGCCAGATTTTTTAAGGCACCTTCTTTCTTCTACAAGCTGAAGGCTCAAGTCAGAGATCCACTGTTGCCTTCTAGTATTTGGTACTCGAGATTCATTCAAAGAGGACTCTATCCAGTTTTTTGTCACATTCCACAGCCCTTCTGCAGTTGTTATTTGATCCTGTAATATGGAGGCTCTTCGCGCCAATGATTCCTTGAAAGACGACATATTAACTACTTGTGGTATCCTGTGTGATCTTTTAACTGGTGTTTGAAGTTTTATTCTTATTTCTGTTCTAAGAAGCTGATGATCACTGCCACATACTGCACCTGGACAAGTTTTGGTGTCCATTACAGAAGACCTCCATCTTGAACTGATCAAGATGTAGTCAATCTGATTTTTATATTGACCATCAGGCGATATCCATGTGTACATCTGCCGTATGTGATGCTTGAAGACTGTATTAGTTATAGTGAACCTGTTTTGAATTGCAAACTCAAGAAGCCTGTTCCCCCGTTCATTTCTTTCTCCAATTCCGTATCTTCCTATCGATGTTCTGACATGCTCATCACGTTGTGTTGAACCAATTTTGGCATTGAAGTCTCCCATAACAATAGTTATTTCTCTGCTTGGAAAAGCTGAAACAGTAGCATCAAGATCTTGATAAAAGCGGTCGATTATTTCATCAGATGCATCCGCTGTTGGGGCATAAACCTGAATTATGTTGATTGAAAGTGGCTTGCATTTGAAACTGAGTGTTATAATGCGATCATTAACAGGTTTATATCCTTTCACTAGGCCATTCAGTTTGTCACTGATCACAATTGCGACCCCGTTACTGCTTTTTTCTTCATTTCCAGAAAAGTAGACCCAATGATTACCACTCCTAAAATGGCCATTGTTTTTCCAGTGAGTTTCACTTAGCCCAGCCACATCAGGAGAGAAGTCCTCTCACATTCCTAGTACCCACATTCTGCTTTGTTCTTCCAGTCGCAAATTTCGCATATGCAGCCTGGTTGCCTACATGCACATGCCCAGTAGCACATTTCACACTTTGCAGCCTGGAACCGCAAAAGTGCCGGTTGTCAGCCGGGTCGCATGACGAATTAGATCCATTTAAAGCAGCTATCATGATAGTGTTCATGGAGATAATAGTGTAGTGAGGTCCCTCTCTCTTCCACACCGCAGTACCACAACCGAAAAACCAGTCATTCTGGTGACGCTTGAGGCTCCCCGCTCTTGACCCATCTTGAGCATGAATTGCTCTGTGCATCAAGTAGATACTGATGGCGCTGCTGCCCGACATCAGGTTTTCAGTGGATTCCAGTGGCATTTCCTCCACTGAGGGACCACCGCCCTTCCTCAAGGAGCTCATCCGCCCGAAGCCGTTGGCTCCCTGAGGGTGTCAGGTTATTTCTCGCCGCCTAACAGTCGGCGTGGAGTCGCTGGCTGTTCTGTCTACTCTATACCGTCAAAAATACGTCCAATGTAATGGTGTCAACAGGTGTAGGCTCTAGTTCCTTGGCAACGTCGATAAGAGCATGCATAGTTCCCGTCTTTGTCATAGTTTCCATGGCATTGATGGCAGATAGAACAAAATGGCCGACACTTAGGGCAATGCAAATATAGCAAATAATTATATCGAGTGTCTCTCTTAGTAATAACTACAGTACCGTATAAGACTGCTATTAACAATTGCTGTTGTAATGATGGCAAGCTGGACACAAATTGTTGGTTTGAAGTGATAGGCCAGCGAAATTAACCAGTACGGTTAAAATTCCTGACCTTGCCGGGAATCGAACCCGGGGCCCCTGTGACCAAAGGCCAGCACGGTAACCACTGAGCCATGGAGCCGGACAGATGAAAAGGAAATTTTCATAAACATCAATACTACCATTACACATTTCCTTTTACTTTTCTTGCTTGTTTTGAAAAACAATTCTCTTTCTTTGGGAGATTTTCTATTATATGTCAAAGACTTCGGTGGATTAGGGACGTTGAAAATTGTTGGGATGGAATTCCACTTGAGTAGTTTACGTTCATCTGCCCTCTTTAGTTCAAATTGCGATTCTTCAAAATTATGCTAGAAGAAAATACATAAGACCTATAAATATAAAACATCGTTCATATAAACATATTATTCAGGAATAATACGAATGTATAATAATAATACTAATAATACTAACCGTGCACAAGACGGAATTATCTGTAGATTGCCATTTGTCACGCCTACAGTTTTGTACCCACTGAGCTCTCCTTTGCTTGTCTCTCGGGGAGCGAAACACTCTAATTCCGTAAGTTGTCTAATTTTGACAATTTGGTGAGGCACCGTATCCCATTCTCCTTCAAAATACAAGTAATAACTCACATCATTACATCGGGCACGCCCACGTAACAGCGATATTTAATACCCAATATGGCCGCCACCGCAAAGGATTGTGGTAGCGTGACCAGACTTCCTTAGACAGACCTTGCACTGTATAGTCGACATTACCGCTCTGTAAACGAAAATTTCATAATTGTTCTTGTTTTGATAACGAAAGTGGCCCACGCTTTTCACTTTCGCAAATTCTTCAGGTTTGTCTTAGATTGTCTCGTTAAACACCTCAAAGGTCAAGAATGTAGTATTATAAACGCAAATTCAGTAATATACGCTTTCCCTGCACATCTCATCCTGTTATCGTAGATTACTGATTAGATTACCTTGTTTTGGCTTCCTCGTGGCGCATGTAGGTTAGTTTTACCCTTATCTCCTCATTGCATGGCCCTGCGTGGATTTACAAAATAATCTCCGCATCCGCAAAATAGTTATCCGCAGATATTGTAAATATATATTACAACAAAAATATTGAAACAGATCGGTCCGTTAACATAATACAATAGGCCTGACACTGGCGCCAGAACCCCTACAGTCATAGATTCTAGGGATGTCCTCTTGCGAAAACTACCGACGTACTAACCTGTGTTCCTTACTTCCACTAATTACGGACAGGAGCCAGCTAGGCTTAGGTCAGATTTTCGGCTTTATAGTCTCAAGGCTCTTTGCATATCACTATTCACCCATACCAGTGTCAAGGGTCGCCTAACCACGAGCAAAAATAAGAGTATACCTGAGTGAAAATCAATAAACGTCATTATTTAGAAATTATCAGCAAAATTATGTGCACTGCCATACAGTTTGTATCCGCATCCGGGCAGGGCTCCAGCCGCAGGACCCTCATGTATTTAGCTCGAATCCCGCCTATTCGTGGAATATTCATTTCCAGCCATGTTTGGAATAAAACGTTTTTTAAATTATTTGTCCAAGAAAGTATTTCATCCTTTATTGCTGCTTTGGAAAATATTGGTCCCTTTACCTGAGCTCTTTTTCGGACAAACAAAAAGATATATGGGGCGCTCTTTGGAACTCGGTTTTGGTATCTCCACAACGTCGAGCGTGCAGTAGGAAGGAAAGGAAACCAATCAGGTGTTGTTGAACAACCAGTATCTTAATGCTATTTTAACCATCTATATATATAAAATAAGAGTTTTGTCTGTGCATTGCTCAGAATTTGAAAATAATGGAATTTCTGTATCAGTCGTGTCCACAGTAATAAGGAAATGCACTTTTTACTTTTCCGTAATTTCTGTCTGTCTGTCTGTCTGTCTGTCTGTCTGTCTGTCTGTCTGTCTGTCTGTCTGTCTGTCTGTACACTCATCACGAGAAAACGGCTGAACAGAATTTCATGAAAATCGGTATATAAAGTCGGGGGATTAGCCTCTACAATCTAGGCTATAAATCATTTTATTCATGCTGAGTGAAATGGTAGTTTAGTGGAAGGCCTAAAATTTAATTCTCAAATAGTTATATTATTAGTGGTCCTATCGATAAACACTGCATAACTAAAGTTATATAGAATTAAATTTCCGATTATTTGTCTTATACATTTTTACCGTACCGGTTATGATAACACATATATTCATGAATTGTATTTTTGTTGCAGTCCATATCAATGCCGAGCCACGAAAAAATGGGTTAACAGAATTCAAAGAAAGTCGGTATGTAGAGTCGGGGAATAAGAAACTACAGTCTAAGCTAAAAACAATTTTATTCACCCTGGATGAAATTGTAGTTTAGGGGAAGGCGCCTAAAATTTAATTTTTAAATACCTATTTTATTGGTCGTATCGAAAAGTACTACATAACAAAAGTTATAGAGAATACAATTTCCGATAATTTATGTTTTATTCAGTTTTACCGTACCGACTATTTTAAGAGTGGTATTTCAGAGTCGTAAGGAAACTTACTGAAGTGAAGGCCTACAATATCGAAAGCGCATGGCATTGATCAACAATAACATTACGTTGACCATTGTTTGTTGTGATGTTCTTTGTCTCTTATGCTGCCAATCAACTCCGATAGATGTGATTACTGCTGCGTACCAAGTAAAACAGCCTGACTGAATATTGGCGGGAAATAGCTGGGGAGTTAGATAACTTTCTTCTTTAGCATGCCGTTCCACTGGTTCATACATTTTCTGATACTGCTGGTACGTAACACATCGGTTCATCATAGTGTTCCAGATAATCGATCCCTACTCTGACGCGCTCTTTTGAATGAGCAGTGTGCAAACTAAAGGCAGAGGCTAGTAGTAGTAGTAGTAGTAGTACCTGGTCTAGAATTACAATTTAAGCCTATTCCGAATTATAGCACTACAATTCACTAAATAACTCAACATTTAAGCCTGCAGAGAACCGTTTCTTAACAAAAGCCTCTTCCTTTCCAATATTAAATTCTACATTAAATTTATTCCAAATTAGCAGTGAAGAGGTGGTTTGTCCTCTGGCTTGGAGGAAAAATTTGCCTTCAAATCAGATTTTTCCGCCGCCAGTGTATTGAATTGAGGTTTTTCCGACTCATCGGGTACTCCTAGGAAACAGATTAGTAAAAGGGCATAGTTTTTGCCCTGGGACTCTCCACTATTCGACTCCCCCCCTCCCCCCGCCGAAAAAAAGAAGAAGAGTGTTCACGGATCACGGCTGTCTGCGGCTTGGTCATTCCAGCTCTGGAACTTTGGACTTTTAGATCGGCAGCGTAGGTCTGTTCGTTAAAAGTGACGAATAGGTGTTTTTTCATTTGATCGAGTATTTCATATGAAAGCATTAATTTTAATCGCGTCATTCCTACTGATGTCATTGATGACCTACGTTCATTTCAGTTGAGAAAACCACTAAGACAGTCTTCCTGAGGATGTAAAAAGGCAGGTGGATAGTGAGTGTCTGCCCTTATAATGAAAAAAGGCTCTACTCGATTCTGACTGGCATTTGACAAGTGGGTCTGCCATCGTGATGAAAACTCCCCAACTTGATTGTGACTGATAGTAGGCAACAGTCTTCACATGAGAAAAGACTTATAGAGAATCCCCGTCGCGTTTCTGGGGTAACGTTAAGAGCTATGCAATTTTATGCAATCTTACAACGTGTACACTACTTACAATAATTCTGTATACAGTGTAGAATTCCGTAGCGAAGCACGGGTACATCACCTAGTATGAAACTAAAAATGAATTCCTTTGATTCAGTCTTAATTAACCTCCAGGGATCTTTGCATATTTTGAGTTAATGAACTACACATATGTCAACAAGGAACGTCGACGATATTTTGAATTAAGGTAATCTTCACAATATTAATCCTTTCCCATTCTTACGTTGCCGAAAGCCTTGGATGTGTTAGCAAGACGCTAAACCACTAGGAATAAAGTTTCACTCTTTACGTCTTGCTAACTTGGCAAACTGAGTTCATATGATGTCAGAGCAATCTGAAGACAACGTACGTTGTAGTTATAAAGAACAGCGCTTTTTTTTATGTTTGGAAATACGTTTAAATCAGTATCAATAGAAAACGGTCACTCACTGCAGGTGATTCAGACCAGTTATTTTCTGCAGCAATCGTCTGAGGTGGAAACTGCTTGCATTTTTCCCTTCTTCGAATATGGTACTTATTGTCGCACACGTTTTAAAAGTATACACAAAATGTAAGTGCCCTCTTTTCCAACCTGCACTCCCTCAGAGGGTTATTGTATTCGAGCGAGTGGCGTGCGTATCAGCGGACAAGTTGGCTGACAGCAGAAATCCATTTGTGGAGCTGCCGTGCGTGACCTCCTTCACCTGTCGGGATTTAACAAGTGTATTTACTGGCCGCTACTGCCTTTCGCGTCACATCGATTCGGATGGGTATTTTGGCGACGAAAAAAGCAACCGTGTGAAAGTGACGAAAACACGGGAAGCCATCCTCACTGCTGATGTCAGCTCACAGGTTTGTCACCAGTTCGCTCAGCTCAAACCAGTTACTTAAGATTCCATTCCATATCTTAAATTAATACCGTGTCTCGTATCACACGTTGGTTTTTGAGATGGAGATTACTGCCTGCCGTTGTAGAAGTTGCGGAGGATTTTAGCATTCTACTTTCAGAAACGTAAGTCGACTATAGCGGCGATGGGAGTATTTGGCATTGAGACATTTTTGATCGAGCGAGTTGGCCGTGTGGTTAGGGGCGCGCAGCTGTGAGCTTGTGGGTTCATTCACTACTGATCTGCATATAGGGCCCAGGTGGCAGATTCCCTATCTCTTGTTTTCCTAGCCTTTCCCTAAATGATTGCAAAGAAATTGGAAATGTATTGAACATCTCCCTTGGTAAGTTATTCCAATCCCTAACTCCCCTTCCTATAAAATAATATTTGCCCCAATTTGTCCTATTGAATTCCAACTTTATCATCTTATTGTGATCTTTCCTACTTTTAAAGACACAACTGAAACTTATTCGTCTCCTGATGTCATTCCACGCCATCTCTCCACTGACAGCTTGGAACATACCTCTTAGTCGAGCACCTCGCCTCCTTTCTCCCAAGTCTTCCCAACCCAAACTTTGCAACATATTTGTAAAGCTACTCTTTTGTCGGAAATCACCCAGAAGAAATCGAGCTGCTTTTCTTTGGATGTTTTCCAGTTCTTGAATCAAGTAATCCTGGTGAGAGTCCCATACACTGGAACCATACTCTAGTTGGGGTCTTACCACAGACTTATATGCCCTCTCCTTTACATCCCTACTGCAATCCCCTAAACACCTTCATAGTGATAAGCATGTGCAGAAATCTGTAACCTTTATTTACAATCCCATTTATGTGATTACCCCAATGAAGAACTTTCCATATATTAACACCTAGGTACTTACATTGATCCCCATAAGGAACTTTCACCTCAACAACGCAGTAATTAAAAGTGAGAGGACTTTTCCTATTTGAGAAACTCACAACCTGACTTTTAACCCCGTTTATCATCATGCTATTGCCTACTGTCCATCTGACATCATTATCGAGGTCATTTTGCAGTTGTTCACAATCGTGTAACTTATTTATTACTCTATACAGAATAACATCATCCACAAAAGCATTATTTCTGATTCCACTTCTTCACTCATATCATTTATATACATAAGAAAACATAAAGGTCCAATAATACTGCCTTGAGGAATTCCCCTCTCAATCCAGGGTTAGATAAAGCTTCGCCAGCTCTAATTCTCTGAGATGTATTTTCTAAAAATATAGCAGTCGATTGAGTGACTGTTTTGTCTGGTCCAATTGCACTCATTTTTGCCAGTAGTCTCCCATGATCTACCCTATAAAATGCCTTAGGTCAATCGCGATACAGTCAATTTGACCTCAAGATATCTGCCACCCTAAAAGTTGAGGTTCGGTGGAATAACCTTTCATTAACCCTAACTGCCTTCTTCGAATCGCACTGTCGGCAGCCCTGAAGATTGCTTTCCGTGGTTCCCCGTTTTTACATCAGGCTGTACCGTAATTAAGGCCACGGCCACTTCCTTCGCTGTCCTAGCCATTTCGTCGCCATAAGCCCTGTGTCGGTGCGACGTAAAGCAAATTGTCCACTCCGTATGAAGTCTACTGAATGAGCACGACTCACCTGGTCAACCTGCGATGATCATATGCACCATTACATACTCCTCTATGAACAAGGTTACTTCTCCGATATCAACTGCTGAATTTTCTTTTGGCATGATTTCTAGTGGTTATAGTCCACAGTGCACTAAACAGGCTTGCCAACGTCGGCAGATACTGTATAACGCGAAATGAAAGGTAAAGATAGGTTAGAGCTACAGAAAACGGTTGTGGACTGGTTATGTCCTGCTAGTGACAAGAAAATTGCCAAGTATCTTCTGTGCTACTTCAGGTCTCGTAAAACATTAATTTGATATGATTCCCAATCCGAGCCGAATGCCAAAACGTCACCAGAAAAAAATCTTACACGTTGTCAAGCTCTTATCAATACTGTCGACTGTGAACAACAAAGTATTGTAAAGGCTTCCGGCGGCAAACGGAATTTTTAGATATTAGGCCTAATCTCTTTGCATTTGAATATCAAGATATAATATTACATGTTGTTTCGTACAGAATAATAATACAAACTGCAATTATGCATTTATATGCACGCATATCAAGAATATGTGCGTATTCCGTATATGTGTGTGTTGCGTATTCAGCCCGAAGGCTGGTTTGATCCTCTACAGCTCCACCAACAGCTACCATAGATGGCCTAGGTGCCACTGAAGATGCATACTAGGGAAGCGAGGAGTGAGGTAGTTTCCCGTTGCTTTCCTCACTGAACTAAAAGTTGCTATTACATATCAGTCTGCCAAGCCCACCAACCGACCCTATGAGTGATATTTTCACACGATTCATAGAGGGACTGGCTGCATAAGGAATGGTATACCTCAGTCACTTGGATGTTGTCAAAGCCAAGACTGAGACAGGTCAATGCACTTACAGTATATGCGCTATGTGGTACGAATTGTCTTTTTCCTACTAGCTGTTACCCGTGGCTTCGCTCGCGTAATTTTGATACCGCACTATATTATCTGAAAATCCCTAAAGCATAAAATATCACTAAAATTTGCGTTTCATTTGCCTTAGTAACTCTTTGTAAAGCACGTTTGTAGTATTGCCTCTTGAGCCTAAGATGACCAGGCCACTGACAGAGCTAACTGTGCATGTGAGAAACAGTCCTCTCTCAAGTCGGGAAAATATGTTTCTTTATTTTTAAAGGAGATTCCTAATACGAATTTTGACGTCTTTAATCTCTTCAGTTTTTGAGATAGGCTATTCTAATTTTAAAACTTCACCCGCTTAGCGACGGAATATCTAAAAATCCTTCCTTAGCGAGGACCAACACTGTAATATGTCCAGTAGTTTTGGCTTGGCGATGATGAATCAGTCGGTCAGGACAATATATGGGCATATCATCTCTTAAAAAAATAATTTAAAAAAATAAGATCCTCCTTATGACGACATAGAGTTGGCACGGACCAATCACCAACAACAGCCCCCACTCATTGGCGCGCATTTGAGCAAGTGGACTCGAGTGTTGCGACAGGAAGGGTGTTGTCTGTGACACAGCTTCGAACCGCAGGCAAGGAATTCGTTGCTGGTGAATCATGGCATTCACTTCCTGAAGACCTTATTATACGGGTCTGTGCCAGAGCCAGGGAGGGCACCGACTACGTCTCACCGTTGTCTGCTACTGAAAGGTCGGGAAAGGCGTCACATCGTGTCATGTCAGAGAAGCTCCTCCAGAGTGCTCTATTTCGAGACCCACTTACACGACTAGGGAAAAACAAAGAGTCACAATTCTCTATATTAACACTTAAAAAGATGACCTGTTGAATTTTCGGAGAGTTAATAATAGGAATTTTAACTAATTTACGAGTTCATTGCCCAGTCATTAGTGCTATCTAACCGATCTCTTTCGTGGTAAATATTGCAGCACATCTTCATCGACCAATAATCATCAGTCAGTTGGTCACCACTTACCTGCATTTAGTGCAGCCGTCTAGGTGCCAGATTCACCAGCATCGTTTAACCGCCTTGCCAATGAAACTCTCTGGCACGTTGTCTTTCTTTTATCTGCTGCTTTATTGAAAATGTCACCATGGACGCGAAGATCTTGAACTTTTCTTACCTCGTGGTCATTTCCTACATACAAAATGAGTATTGTAATACTATTGTTTTACAGTTGATCAAGGCTCATCTTAGGTCCATCTAGTTGTCGTTAACAGTCTGTTCTCGTGAGTAACTGAATCACCACCAATCATTGCCACCGAGACCATTTCAGTGGTTGCACTGTAAAGAACAAGTTAATACCAACTGTTCTTCGGGGGCGATAGTTTGTAAATGGCTGTAGAGGCTGGTGGTATCTGAAGCTGGGTGTTGCACCAGTTTTCAGTGTCAGATTTTTATAACTTACAGAAATAACAAGAGAGACTATTATCGTTAAATAATGAACTACATTCCTACTAAAATTCAAATGGGGCCGATGACCAAGCTGTTGGGCCCCGTTAAACAACAATCATCAAACAACTAAAACTGAAATATATCTGGCAATATCAACCCAGGAAACGAGAGCCTAATTATACACTGTAACTACAGCTACTCTCAATAATAATATGTTTTGCTTTACGTCCCACTAACGACTTTCGTACGGTTTTCGGAGGTGCCGGAATTTAGACCCACAGGAGTTCTTTTACATGCCAGTAAATCTGACATGAGGCTGACGGTACCACCGCCAGAGACCACCGGACTTACCCAGGATCGAACCTCCCACGTTGGGGTCAGAAGGTCAGCGCCTCAACCGTCTGAGCCACTCAGCCTGGCACAGTCACTTTTGCCTCACTTGAATTGAAAATTTGCCCTCCTGTTTTTCATTGAAGCAAGATGGTAGTTTTGTGGGTGGTCATTACCCAGCAAGTTGGTCACGCGGTTTGCGTCGCGTAGCCATGAGCTTGCATTCGGGGGATAGTGGGTTCGAACACCACTATCGGAAGCCCTGAAGATGGTTTTCCGTGGTTTCCCATATTCACTCCTGGGAAATGCTGTGGCTGTGCCTTAATTAAAGCCTCGGTCGCTTCCTTCCAACTCCCAGCCCTTTTCAAATCAAATCAAAATCACTATGTGTAAATGAGGTGTCTACCTCGGTGGCAAATCTATATATATAGCCTATATGGGTTTTGTCTGTACATTGCTCATAATTTAAAAAGGTTGGCATTTATGTATCAGTCATGTCCACAGTAACAATAAATGCACTTTTTAATTTTCCGTAATTTCTGTTTGTATGCATGTACAGGCATCAGGAGAAAACGGCTGATCCGGGAGATAGTAGGTTCGAATCCCACTATCGGCAGCCCTGAAGATCGTTTTCCGTGGTTTCCCATTTTCACACCAGGCAAATGCTGGGGCTGTACCTTAATTAAGGCCACGGCCGCTTCCTTCCAACTCCTAGGCCTTTCCTATCCCATCGTCGCCATAAGACCTATCTGTGTCGGTGCGACGTAAAAGCCCGTAGCAAAAAAAAAAAAGAAAAAAAAAGAAAACGGCTGAAGAGAATTTGATAAAAATTGCAAAGTCGGGGAATAAGCCGCTAATATCTAGGCCATAAATAATTGTATTCACTCTGAATTAAATGGTAGTTTAGGGGAAGGCCGAAAATTTAATTCTCAAATATTTGTTATTAGAGGTCGTATCGATAAATACTACATAACTAAAGTTATATAGTATTAAATTTCCAATCATTTATGTGTTACACATTGTTACCGTACCGGCTATGATCACAATAATATTTATGAATTTGGATTTTTGTTACTAAGGGCCGGTTCGACCATCTGCTGGTTAAGTGGCTGGCAGCTGCCCGTGAGGTAAACTACCTGGGGGTGTAAATCGGCTGGTACTTTGGCTTGCGTGCAACCTCCTGCGCGCAAGCGCTAGTTAGCTACCCGGAGCTAGACACCAATATACGGAGTTGGCTAGACTGATTTTCAGCGACGTCTCGCTTTCGAGTGTGATGCTATCGTCAGATGTATGAAGCTCATTTCGATTGTCTTATTTTCCTGTGCTTACATCTGCTGATTATCACCAAAAAGCCTTAAAAGTCTTAAGAGTTATGGACAACGATTTATGGCAAGCTTTCGTGATTTTAATCTATGAGCTTCAAAATCAATACCTAAATGGGATTAAAATATCGAGATTACATTTTCTTACGCCAGTTATAACCTGTCATGTAAGACAGCGGTTTTGGAAAGTATTCTCGTAGTCGATTGGTCAAGTCGCTCGCTCTGTAATAGAAGGTACGCAGGTTTTCATCGTCTTTCTAATTTACATTTAAAAATTAATTTTCGTTTCCCTGCTGTTCCTAACTCTCTTTTACGCGCTTCCATATATGTATGTACACACATCTTCCTTACAGACTTGTTACCTTTGAGCATTCTATCTGCCGGCTTCTGTGAATTGATTAAGTATCTCCACGATGCTCTATTTGCAACTAGCTCTGTGACCTCATTTAGTTCCACATGCTTCCATTTATTGATAATGCATTTCATTTTAATGTTTAACTTTATAATGATAAAGTTGGAAGGTACTGTAAATGTAAAGAACTAATCGGGGAACTAATTCGGGAATGGAATAGTTTACAATTTCTTCGAAATCATTTACAAGAAGACTATGTAAACTGATAGGGAATCTGCTACCTGGGCGACAGTCCTATATGCTATATTAATCATAACATCACTTGCTCTAAGTAGCACACAATCATATAAAGTATTTTCCTAGTAGACGTAATATTGTGATTAAACATTTATTATTAACAAATAACTTATGAAAAGGGGCATACAGATTAATACAACGCTAATAATGAAAATAAAAAAGATTGGGCATAATGAAGACTCGAATCTGCATACCTCGTGTTATGAAGCGAGCGCGTTAGCCATTGCGATACGAGAACGCGTGGGGGTAATTAGGATACATACACTATAAGTTAAAGCACTGCCTTCGTGATGTACAGGCCGTACTGTACCTCCGATGACGTCACACAAAGAGGCGAACTGTTTCCTCCGTCCGACCCGTGTAATGCAAGAGCATTATGCGTCTGTACCTTTAGTAATTATGAAATATTTTCAAATGTGTTAATATCACAGGTGAGATCACTAAAACCTGTAATTGTATCATTACTCCTAAGGCAGGTCTATGTAATTTTTAGGTTTGAATGCGATCCACGCGGTCAAAGCTCCAGTATTTTACTCATCAATGTACCCAACAAATAATTATGCTTTAATACAAATATGGAGACAACAAACGTGCAATAATAAACTTTACTTCCATACCTCTAGATGCCATAAATACAGTAGCTTTCTTGTTTTTTATGTTGTTGACACTTCTGGCACTATTCTTCGAAGACTTTCTTGAGACCATTTCTTTTATACAAACATTTGAATATCCCATGTTTTCCCAAATATGTATGTACTGATCAGCCAGATATATTAGTTACTTCCCACATTCACGGAAACGACCGAGGAATAGTTTTTACTCGCATTAATTTTGGGGAGAAAAGGCAGCGCGTACTAAACATTACGAACCCAAGAAATAACCATATGTAGGTTCCATTGGTTACTGTACACTTTTATACTTGTTCTATATCAACAATTAAACGCTCTGCTGTAAATCTGTATAACGAGAATATCAAAAGCAGAACTCATCATCAGCTCCGGAAAATGAGTGAAACATACACCTGTATTCTTCGTAACAGGTATATTTTTGGTTGGGATTTTAGTTTTTCATAAAGGTAACATGCCCCCATACAAAGAAAATGAAAATATTAATGTCTATTTAGTTGTATAGTTGTATTTTCGCCGTGGTACGCACAAGTTCTTAGCATTGTGGCGAATGCGCATTTTTAAACACAGTATTTACATTTGTAGCATATTATATTTCCACAGAAACGTGTTATATGATAACAATTAAATGAATAAATTACACGAGAATATTACGTACCTTGAATTTACATTACTCACCACGTGAATATACCATGCCTAACCTAAACTGTGAGGTCTCATCATCTTAATAACAGCTGTTTACGTAAATCCTGATGTGATAAATTTAAAGAAAAAACATGCAATATAATTAAATATAAATTTTTGTCTCTCAACGGTCACAATTATCCTAAGAATGGCCCCAACCCTTATGAATTACATTGACAAGTACAATTTGTAACATTCGGTTATCTCGCATCAGTTGTTCAGCTGATTGGTTTGGCGCGCTTTCTACACTACGGCCTCTGTATTACGAAGGCAGTGGTTATACCTGGCGTCTGAAAACTGAAAAAGTAGAAAATGAAAGCCCATTTGAAATGATTTCCAAATAGGTTTTGATTTTATATCCTTTTAGAGTTTCTTTGCGAAAGCTTGACGTATAAAATGTGTTCCCTACGCTACCGATGCAAGAGGCTGGTGTGACCGTTGCAACTCAAGGGAAGCATTAATGTTCAAAATCCTGCAATACAATATCGATCACTGTTACATCATCATGCTTTTATCAATATACTAAGCTAATTCAAGTTGTACGTCACCAGAAATACACCTAATAATGTTCAGCTCTCAAAACTTGCTCGGCAGGTAAAGTCTTATCGGCCCTCGAAGTGGCCGATAAATTACGCGTCTTGTAACTACGATGTATGCTGCCGATAGCGCTACCTGAGAGTGGTCGAACGGAAACATCCTTTTTCGCGGAGGGCAAGTTACGCGCTACTTTACCAGTAGGTGGTACAACCGGCCTTAAGTCCATATCAGCGCCGAGTCACGAGAAAATGGGTCAACAGAATTTAATGAAAATCGGTATGTAAAGTCGGTGAATAAGGAACTACAGTCTACGCTATAAACAGTTTTACAAAAATGACAGAATCGAAAGAAAACTAAATGTGAAGGCCTACAATATAGAAAGATCATAACATTGTTCAGCAATAACATTACATTGACCATTGTTGTGATGTGCTTTGTGTCTTCTGTTGCCACTCATCTCCGGTAGATAGGATTACTGCTGCGTACCGAGTATTTTTTTTAAAATTTGCTTCACGTCGCACCGACACAGATAAGTCCTATGGCGACGATGGTATAGGAAAGGCCTAGGGAATGTGAAGGAAGCGGTCTTGGCCTTAATTAAGGTACAGACCCAGCATTTGCCTAGTGTGAAAGTGGAAAACCACGGAATACCATCTTCAGCGCTGCCGACAGTGGGATTCGAATCCACCATCTCCCGGATGCAAGCTCACAGCTGCGCACCCCTAACCACACAGCCAACTCGCCCGGTCGTACAGAGTGTAACAGCCTGTCTGAATATTGACGGAAAGTAGCTGGGGAGTTAGATTATCTTCCTCTTTAGCATGCCATTCCTCTGGTTCGTAAATTTTCTGATACTACTGGTACGTAACACACGGGTTCATCATAGCATTCGAGCTAGTCAATCTCTATCCTGGGGCACTGTTTGGAATGTGGAATGAGCAGTGTGCATATTTAACGGAATAATGGCAGGGGAGTGTTCACGGCTGTCTGCAGCTTGGTCATTCCAGCTCTGGAACTTTGTACTGTTTGATCGGCATTGTAGTACGGTTCGTTAAAAGTGATAAAATGTGCGGTGTTTCATTTCATCGGGTGTTTTATATGATAACATTGCTTTTAATCGCTACATTCCTACTGACTTTTATGTAATGACCTATGTTGACTTCAGTTAGGAAAACCATGAAGTCAAGTCTTTCTGAGAATCCCATAGCGAAGCACAGGTACATCAGCTAGTGGTGCACTAAAATACATTATCATCAAACACTGCAGTTTTAATTAACAAAAGAAGAAGAAATTTTCCTAGAATACAGCTTTATACAATTTACACTAACAATTTTTCTATTAAGCACACAGCTCATCCTTAATAATTTATATTGTTTACAAAAGTCTATTTATAATATCTTCTGTACTTACTTTTCTATCCCGTCGTCGCTTTAAGACCTATCTACGTCGGTGCAACGTAAAGCAAAAATTGCAATTTTAAAAACTGGAACTGCCAGAGGAGAGAAAGTAGGAATGAAGTAATCTCCGCAGAGTGGTGCAATCTAACGAGAACATTTGTAACCGTTTCTTGTTAGGGGACTTGCTAGTCTCGTGCAACCAACACCTCCTAGATAATAAGGCCTCACAACTCTTCCTGACGTCAACAGCGGGAGGCAAGCTTGAACCTTCTCAGTGTTAAGAAAGCAATGAGTGTGGCCATGTGTCGGCGCAATTATGTAGAAGTGTTTTAATTATTTTAATTGTACTAGTTGTGAATCTTGTACAATGGTGCTAAAGTGTTGTGTGCCCAACTGCAAGGGAAATTACGATAATGATAACAAAGTGCATGTGTTTTAAGTTCCCGAAAGATGAGGTTATGCAGCAGAGATGGTTACGTGCAGTTCCAAGACAAGATTACCGAGTTACTAATTACTCAGTGGTGAGTAACTGTTACTTTTACATTCTCACATAATCATAATGCACATAGGCCTATTAGGTATTAAACTACACGCAGCAACTGGTGTTATGTAGGTATGTTTACTCTCGTAAGATATGAGGTTATGTTAGCTTACAATCAAAGGATAGGCCTACATTATTATTATTATTACTCGAATTAGATTTATTATACACATTAAACTACATGCTTACATATGTAGGCCTATTCACTCTGTAAATGCATGAAGTTGGCTCACAGTGGTATCTTATTTTATAGGTATGCCACAGACATTTCAAAGCCAGTGATGTTTTGTGCGAAGTAACTGCTACTGATTCAAAGACAGGAAAAACTTTAACTGCTCCTCTTCCAAGACCACAACTGTCAGAGAATCCAGTCCCCTGTATGTTTCCCAACTGTCCATCATATTTATCTTCACATTCTGCCAGTTCAAGAGAAGAACCAGACAAAAAGAGAAGTAGAATAGAGAGGGAATCAATAAACAGAGCAATTGAAGATAGTATCAACAGTCATGTCTCATACACAGACAGAATTTCAGTCCACAATCTAACACAATTGAAAAGTAAAATATATGTTGATGTTACCTGATGGTTGGTGTACTGTGGTGAAGGAAATGCAAGTAATTTTTCTGTACATGGATACATTAAAGCAGCTACATTGCATAGCATATATATTAATTGAAGAGGACATGACCTCAAAAGTGTGTTCTAAAGGGGTTTTATTGCAGTGTAAATTTTCTAATGTAGACAAAATTACCAACACAGATGTAGTACATTCTTTAGTTACAAAATGCCATAGCTACATTACAGGGAATGTGTGTAAGTGTGCAGAAAGATACAACAAATAAGTTAATTCTAGGCCTAGTGGGTTAATTGATCACTGAGGAAGATGACCCCACGTTTAAATATAATAAAATCACAGTTAAAACTTTCCTTAGTTCCTAAACACAAAAGGGAGTATGATAATGATTTTGTTATTTGTTCAATCTTCCAACAGATTTCTCCTCATGCTTACAAATTTATGAGACATAGAAGTAATTTAATTTTGCCAGATGTTAATACTTTGAAAAGAGTATGTTCTGGTCTGAATGGTAGCCCAATATTAGAACAGAACCCTACATATTTTCTGGAATACATAAAACGAAGTTCAAGGTTTTCAACAGAATGACAAATTTGTAACATTGATGGTAGATGAAATTTACATTAAACCATACATGGGCTTCAAGGGAGGGAACATTGTAGGCTCATGTGCTAACACTACCAATGTTGCTACATCAGCACATGTATTTATGATCCAGATCATTTTATCATCAACGAAGGAAGTAGTTCATATTCTCCTTGTGTCCAAGTTAACAGGTGATGATTTACACAGTATCATGTCAAAGGTTATTATTGGTTTGGAATCGATGGGATTTAATGTTCTGGCTGTTGTGACTGATAATAATGCTCTCAACACCAAAGCAATATCAAAATTTTCAAATCCACCTCAACTTAAAACTGAGTATTGTAATCCTGGAAATCCTAACAAGTCTCTTTTTTATCTCATTAACACTGTGCATTTATTTAAATGCATCAGAAATAATTGGCTCAACCAGAAAACTAATGGTTTGGAATGTGTGTATCCTGACTTTGATGATTTTTCCAAAGTTAAAGTTGCATCTTTCAAAGCTATAAGGGACTTGTTTGAGGCTGAAGGGAATGACCTTGTAAAATATGGGTATGGTTTGACTGTCAAAGCTCTATGGCCTTCAAGTTTTGATAGACAAAATGTGAAAATTTATCATATGAAGCTCTATGGCCTTCAAGTTTTGAAAGACAAAATGTGAAAATTTAACATCATATGAGGGCACAGCTGAATTTTTAAAAGGAATTACTACCTGGTGGCATATTGTTAATGTAAAGACCCCTTCCAAAGGTGTAAGACTTAATGATAAATTTCAACAGCCCCTCACCAACAAACCTGGTGATGAATGGAAGGGTTTTTTAATGAAGTTTGTACAGTGGTTAGATCACTGGGATAATCTAGGTCTGAAATGTGGCAAATTGTCTAGTCAAACGCGTAGGGCTCTTACTCGAACTACTCGCTGCCTTATACAGCTAACAGAGTTTTGTTCTGAAGTACTGAAATGGTCATATTCTCTTCCTGGAAAGTTTCAGACAGATGCATTGGAGGCACGATTTGATGAATACAGGCAACTTGCAGGTGGACATACCATGTTTCTGTTAGACAAGTGTTTGAAATTGAGAAAAAAAATCAGAATCATGAATTCAATTGAACTGCCCATTTCTAATGGTAGGAAAATTGTTGTATATGATATTGTTGATGAAGATATACTGTTAGATCATGATTATTTTAATAATTGTTTTAACATACATAGCAGGTCATTGTTGTCATTCTCTTCTCAAGAAATTAAATTGTAATTAGTGTGCAGATTTCTTAGTTTTGAAAGGTGTTACTGTTAGAAATGGTCATCATAATGTTATTGACAGCCTCAATAGGGGCAATTTGAAATATCCTTCAGAAACAGCTGTACACTTAGTTACATACACATATGTTATCATAAAAAAGATGTTGAGGCCAGAAAGTGAGAGAAACTTTCTTAGCTTACATAACCATAAGAAGTATGTAGGTGATGTGACCCTGCAAATTGTTCTCTCAGCTGATGAATATATAGACCACAGGAATTAATGTAGGGAGCACACCTCAGAATATTTGTATTATAACATAATTTGGAAGTGTACAACTATTCTAATAAATAACTACTGCAGGAACAAAACTAATGAATCCATGAAAAATAGTACAAATTCAAGGAAGTCTATAATTTTCTCAAAATGGGTATGTACAGTACTCATGTAATAGGCAAAATTATTGAAGTCTTCTTGCTTGATATATGATGATGTATATCTTATTAACTTTAACGCCAATGTGTTATAATTTGGACCTAGGCCTACCTACAGACCAGCTGAATGTTATGCTCCTCTTCCTTAATGTTATTAACTCAATGTCTATCTAAATTTACTACTATTATAAACTTACATCAGTTCAAAATAAAAATACTCATTGGATGCACAAAAAATGATACAAGTTAAGAAAATTTATTATTTTTGCATAATGGAAGTCTGTAAATAAATGGTAAGTTAGTGTATCATATTTTTGTAGTACAGTCTACATGTCTCTTTTTATTTTAAAATCATTTACTGTCTATTCAGTGCCTATTTAAATTGAAATATAATTGTGAATTTTAGTTCTGTGTTACCAAGTCAGCCTGTACCAGATGAATGGAGAGTTGCTATAGTAGCCCCTGTGTATAAAGGAAAGAGTGATAGACATAAAGCTGAAAATTACAGGCCAGTAAGTTTGACATGCATTGTATGTAAGCTTTGGGAAGGCATTCTTTCTGATTATATTAGACATGTTTGTGAAATTAATAACTGGTTCGATAGAAGGCAATTCGGTTTTAGGAAGGGTTATTCCACTGAAGCTCAACTTGTAGGATTCCAGCAAGATATAGCAGATATCTCGGATTCTGGAGGTCAAATGGACTGTATCGCGATTGACCTGTCTAAAGCATTTGATAGGGTGGATCATGGGAGACTACTGGCAAAAATGAGTGCAATTGGACTAGACAAAAGATTGACTGAATGGGTTGCTATATTTCTAGAAAATAGATCTCAGAGAATTAGAGTAGGCAAAGCTTTATCTGACCCTGTAATAATTAAGAGGGGAATTCCTCAAGGCAGTATTATTAGACTTTTATGTTTTCTTATATATATAAATGATATGAGTAAAGGAGTGGAATCGGAGGTAAGGCTTTTTGCGGATGATGTTATTCTCTATAGAGTGATAAATACGTTACAAGATTGTGAGCAACTGCAACGTGACCTCGATAATGTTGTCAGATGGACAGTGGGCAATGATATGATGATAAACGGGGTTAAAAGTCAGGTTGTGAGTTTCACAAATAGGAAAAGTCCTCTCAGTTTTAATTACTGCATTGATGGGGGGAAAGTTCCTTTTGGGAATCATTGTAAGTATCTAGGTGTTAATATAAGGAAAGATCTTCATTGGGGTAATCACATAAATGAGATTGTAAATAAAGGGTACAGATCTCTGCACATGGTTATGAGGGTGTTTAGGGGTTGTAGTAAGGATGTAAAGGAGAGTGCATATAAGTCTCTGGTAAGACCCCAACTAGAGTATGGTTCCAGTGAATGGGACCCTCACCAGGATTACCTGATTCAAGAACTGGAAAAAATCCAAAGAAAAGCAGCTCGATTTGTTCTGGGTGATTTCCGACAAAAGAGTAGTGTTACGAAAATGTTGCAATGTTTGGGTTGGGAAGAATTGAGAGAAAGAAGAAGAGCTGCTCGACTAAGTGGTATGTTCCGAGCTGTCAGCGGAGAGATGGCGTGGAATGACATTAGTAGACGAATACGTTTGAATGGCGTTTATAAAAGTAGGAAAGATCACAATATGAAGATAAAGTTGGAATTCAAGAGGACAAACTGGGGCAAAGATTCATTTATAGGAAGGGGAATAACTTACCAAGGGAGATGTTCAATAAATTTCCAGTTTCTTTGAAATCATTTAGGAAAAGGCTAGGAAAGCTACAGATAGGGAATCTGCCACCTGGGCGACTGCCCTAAATGCAGATCAGTATTGATTGATTGATTGATTGATTGATCCCCTAGAGTAAGTTAACATTATAAAATGCCGCCATGATTTAAAACAGTGTGTTGTTTATCTTTAATGACAATCTCTAAGATACGGTAATAACGGCAATATAATTCATGTCCTTTAAAATTTAAACTTTATTTGTTGGTAAATAAGTTATTCCACAAGCTAAAAGTATTAAAATCACGTTTGTGTGTGATTGTGCTTTGCATTTCTTTGGATTGCGATCGCCTCCTTAGCGTGACGTCACAGCGCTGTTGTGAGGCCTTATTATCTAGGAGGTGTTGGTGCAACTCCTTGAGTCCGATACCGACGAGCATGCTACCTGATGCTATACATACAGGCATAGACTCGTCCCTGCTGAGGTACATTGCGCCGCGCTGTCCGCTAGGGAGTTGCCGTAGGAAAGCACACCCCTTGTGTTGGATTCGAAGCCAACGGCGTTTATTGGTCCGTTACGAAGCATTAGTACAGCGAACAACCAAAAGTGGTTGATTTTAACAGGTTTTCGAATATATGTTAGGTTTATTAAACTAAAACAATGGATGAAGTGTAACATTTTATGGAGTTGTGCAACACTGCAACAATACAACGCACCGCCCCTGGTAAATGGGCATCCAGTCCTTCCAAGAACTCTTGCTCGTCATCAGAGCGTCGAGTCTGGGGTGCGTAATACGTGACGAATTAGACAGTAGTTGCACCAAACTCTGTGAGTCGATCACATCATCGGCGACGTTGTTCCCGTACTTCTCACTGATCACCATACTGCACCCGTTAGAAGAACATTGAGACACCTCAGGATTTATCATACATGAAAGAAAATGACGTAGGATTCGGCATATAAGAAGAAGAAAAAACTGAATAAAACTTGAATAATGGTATGGTTTATTTAAATAAAGTATATTCGTCATCCACGCTATCTATGATGATGGAAAATGATCATTAATACAAAATTAATTCTTACTCTTGAAGTTCAAAGAAAAATATATCAAGATGGGATGGTACATGTGAATTTTTGCCTATCTCAACCTAACAAATCAATAAATACAATGTTTTGCGTCTTGAGATTTAAGTGAACAATTTTCATTTAATTTAATTGTGAAAGATCTGTGTTCCCTCAAAGTTGTGAAATATCAATTCAAATGGTCCATCACAAATTAAAGAAAAATCTCAGCTCTTACAACACAACAGTGAATAATCTGAAAAGATGTACTGTCAAAACGACGTTGACTATTTCAAAAATAGCACACATGGAGTGATGGGAACCATCAATGAAATCAAAATCAATCATCATCTCCCAAACCGAAGTTCTAATTTGTACAGAATATCTGCAGCATTCTACAATATTTACACATTCATATAATACGCGAATTAAACGCTTATCCAACAAAATTACCGTCAGCAGATCTAAGAAAGAACGTCCGCCTATTCTAATTTAAACGTGTTCTTCCGACAAGAAAGTCATCGAAAGTTGAACATTCCGAATTTAAAGTGAAGAAATAATGAAGTGTCGACATGTTCGGAGAACTCTCGAAATAAAAAGGTACAGGACACGAAAGAATCGAATATATGACCAAATTCACTTGCACGTAGTTTAAGAATATTTAATATCATATGCGGATCTCTAAATATCTCCACAATCATCCATTCTACGTACGCGACCATCTCCTAATTATCAAGACATAAAGTGTCACATATTTATACCTCGAAGACACTACAATTTCAGGCCCATCCAAACATGTGAACACATCCACCCAGAATTTCACGATATAACGTCACGTAAAATATCCGTCGCTTACATAATCCTCTAACATTACGTGTAACATTTTGAAGATCCAGCCTGTCTCCCAGTGTCACTGTCAAAATTTAAGAGTTTCTCCCAATATCGAACTCCAGTAGACATAAAGTTTGTCAAAAGAGTGGAATCAATTCTATCACTCGAGTTTCGTGATTTCGTAATGTTTCACGCATAATATTCAGAATGCATATAACCTAGAATCCAAATTTGTTTAATATGATAACTTCGGAAATGAGAAAAAATATGTTAAAATTTTGTGAAGATACGAACACATTTCACCACAAGTCGCGCCTACACCAAGTTGATAAATTGAAAATCACAGAAATTTCTATTAACCTACACCATACAGGAATAATTGAGATTTTTGTGGGAAATATTCGTGGATAATCACCATTACCATGACAGGTGAATTATACCAGCCAAAACAAATCATCTAAAATTGCCTTTGCCAAGTGGAAATACTCGAAGGTTGTGTACTAAAACTAATGCGCATGGGAATATGAGAACTACAAGGTTACACTAACTTAAAAGACCAACAACTACAAAGAAATCAACTAATCAACTACTGAACAGATAATTACTATAAGATTTGTGTCGACTTAGCTCTTTTTCGACTCCTTCATTTTGGACGATGGCTGATCGCCTCTAATGCTGTGATCATGGCAGGTTTTCTCTCATCTTGACGTGGTTGGCGGCGGTCCCAGGGTTTAAACTCACATGGCGAAGTTGAAGTCACACTCGGCAATGGGTAATATCTTCATGTCGAATCGGTGGCTAAAGTCCTCTTGATTTTGTAGCTGAAACTTGTTTAAACAATATTAGTAAAGTTGTCAAGTAATGGATCCTTTTCAGTATCACAGGCGAATACGTAATTGAGCAGTCTCAATAACGTTGACGTCTGTTAGCTCTATTATTATTATTATTATTATTATTATTATTATTATTATTATTATTATTGGCGTATGGCAACAAGTTAGATACATATATACAAGTATATAATATTTACAATTATACACAGACAAGAAACATGATTTATAGCAGAATGTCCAGTCGGGTGATCCACTGTATGGCTTCCCCTGTTAGTTCCAAAAAAGTCACTCGGGCTACCTGTGTAGGAACGTCGTGTACATTCACTTACAATATGGGGATCGTCTGCCGAGATGCACCACAGTCGCACTCTGGTGATGAAATATATTTCCACCTATAAATGGCATCCCTGCATCATCCATGATTTGTTCTCACCCGATTCAGAGTGGTCCAGATCTTACGTGGTAGATGATGTCCACCAGGAAGATGTTCATCAGAAAAGATATTGTATAAGGAACTATCTGTGGCAACTTTCCAACGACTTCTCCATTCTTCTAAAGGGTGAAAATTCCCATCAGCTAATGTGACAGCATCACGCAAAGATCGATGACGTGACTCGTTACTTTGAGAACAGGGATATCATCCGGAACAGGCAGTTGAGGGCTCATTTCTATCTTCTTGAACTCTCGAATGAGAGCATTTGATCTTCTTAAATCAGGGGGCATTATACTTGACAGAATTGGGAGCCAATAAAGTGGTGTGGACTGGACAGTACCAGATATTAACCGCATGCTAGCATTCAGTTGAGTATCAATGAGTCTTGTATATGGGCTATTCACCCAAACTGGTGCACCGTACTCAGCACACGAGAAAAACAGTCCCAAAGCAGAAGATCTTGAAAGTCTTTGCTGATGAACCCCAACTTGAGCCACACAATTTCTGAAGGATATTATTACGTGTTTGGAGCTTTTTGGACAGATTCATAAGATGTCGTTTGTAAGATAGTGTGCGATCATGTGTAATGCCCAAATATTTTGGATACCAGCTGTGCTGAAGTTCACGATGACAAAAACGTATGTGAAGCTTAATGCCAGCTTGGCGATTATTCAGGTGAAAACATGAACCTTCTGTTTTGTTAGAGTTAGGATTCAGTCGCCATTTCTTGAAGTACGTTTCAAGTGAAATCAGGTCTCATTGTAGCACTTCTTCTGTCACACTCAGGTCACGATGTTGAGAGGCTAGTGTTATATCATCAGCATAACAGAATTTTCGTGATGTTTCTGGAGGATCGGAGATATACAAATGGAACAGTAGGGGAGACAGTACCGATCCTTGAGGTAATCCATTTTTGAGCTTCTTTCTCTACTCGTACTGTTTTCCATACACACTCGAAATCTTCTGTCATTGAGCATATTATTTATAACCTGCACGATGGTCCTACAGGGTACAATTCGGAGAAGCTGTAAATTAATCCTTCCCTCCAGACTGTGTCAAATGCTGCTGTAAGAGCAATTAATGCAGCTGAGGTCTTGAGTTGTTTCTGGAAACCTTCTTCAATGTGGGATGTCAGTGAAAGCACTTGATCGCAGCAGCTCCGATTTAGCTTGAATCCGGCTTGATCAACTGGAATATGCTGAAAAATAGTTGCGCAGATTATGTTGTAAATTAGCCTCTCAAAAAGCTTATAACAGCAACTAAGAAGGGCAATTGGTCTTTAACTGCTTGGGTCATTGGCAGGCTTACCTGGTTTCAAGATGGAAATCACTTTCGTTCGTTTGAATTCTGCCGGGAGTTGTCCATTCTGTAGGAGGTCGGTAAAAAACCTTGCCAGCCAACTTCTTGGATTCTTACCTAAATGAATGAGAAATTGTGGATGAATGCCATCAAAACCTGAAGCTTTATTTGTTTAACGTCTTTGAGAGCAGCATTGATGTCTTGCACTGTAAACGGTTGTGATGTGGATGGTGTTCTTGATTTCAGAGTTTGGAGCTGGCGCCGTATGTATTTGATATGTTTCTTAACTGATGGAGTTTAGGAAGTTGTGACGATGTGAGATGCTACTTCATCCGGAGTGACTCCAGGCTGTTGCTTCACCAAAGGTGTGTTTCCTCCAAATGTTCTGAGGAGCCCCCAAGCTCTTCTGCTGGAATGAGTTAGTTCGATATTCTCCACTGTTTGAATCCACTGTTCTCTTCGGATAGTATTCATGCTGGAAAGTTGTTCATCAGCTATGTCTTCATCACCACTCTGCAGATATTCGTTATAGAGTGCATCAGTCTCAACATTCTAACCAGGGATGTATTCTTTTCTATGGCCTGTAGGCATACTCTTCTTGGCCGCCATCATAACTGCACCTACGAAACGCTTGTAATTGTTTAGGTTGGTGCAATCCACCGAACGCATTTATCCAGTTCAGTGGTGAATGTTGACCAATTTGCTTTTCTGAAGTTCCGCCGAGCATGTGGTATTGACCGTACAACAGGAATTTTGATGTCAATATCCACTATAATGATGCGTTGTTAACTGTGGGGAAAATGTCTTAACACTTTACGACAGGTATGTAAGGGCTCATTGCAGCTAACAAAACACAGGTCAGGATTAGAATCCCTGTTCCATGCAGCTGATTGGAAAGTATGGCGGTATGACAAGTCACAATACCCGCGATGTTACTCCAAAATAGGCACCCTGCGTTCTTGAAGTCGGCTGGGAGATTGACCCATCAAGCAAGTGAACGAGTCACAGCTGGCAGGTGAGTGAACTTGTCGAACCACAGCGCACACCACACACACACGTACCGAAAGTAGTAAAAGGGTCCATATTCCAATTTAATCTATATATTCTGCTCGTTTAAGCTACGACTAACACATTAGAGACACAAGACCCCCCTCAGGGGTGCTCAGTGAGGGATTGACATGTTCCATAAAAAAGATGGTGTGGATCAAGGAAATGGGCAGATATCAGTAAATAATGAACCATCGGAATACAAATTAATGGTGGATGATTTATCACAAAATAATTCCGTCCTTCTAAGAATTATGATTGTATGAGATGATCACTAAAATGTTAAATTTTACGTTAATCTTCCTGTACATCCAAAAATTAAAGCAAATTGGTTGGTACATGTTAGTAAATTCCTATTCATTCTGACAAAACATTTTTTTTTCATAGTCATACTTTATCGAATGTTATTTTGAATGTTAAATTTGATTTGCTTAGAGAATGATGCTCGTACGCATGTCAAATCATGCCGGAAAATCTGGAACAAGAGTTTAAATGCTTAAGTTACATACTGGTCAAAAAGATGAAAATACAAAAAACAAAAATCTTTTTGGACACTTAATTTCACTTGGTGATTGTTTCTCCAATTTAACTCGAGCTTTCAGTGATTATCTGTTCAGTGTAACCTCAGAATACACGTGACTTTACGTGATAAAAGTAAGCAAGAAAGAAAAAAATTAAATAAATCTTTAACCATGTGTCATGATCTTAACACAACGCCGAAACTCAGAACAACGGTGGTAACACACACATCAGTAACATACAATAGAAATAAAATCACTCAACCTGTCGAAATAACAAAATAAAAATGCACGTAATAAATCCACCAAGGAAAGAATTGTAACCAACTTCAACTAAGGATACTATATTACAAATATACACACATGTCCACACGTTATCCATCCATTTTATGGAGATGGAAGATTCCAATAAAAGTGACTTGCACACAGTAATCAATCCGGTACAAATAGTCTGGGTAATGGTGACTGATAACATCGTCAATATCTACATCGAACTCAGGACGTTACCAAAATTTATCAAATATCGAGGAATTGAATAGTATTATACGGCTACGATTTTGATATTATTGCGATGACGCTCATCTAGTGCCGCTAAATTTCCTAGGTTTATCCTCGCCCGTCCGTATAATGTTTATAATTTGAGTAACATCCCCAATTGTTGAACTAGCTACTTCTGAATTGAATAGATTTAAGTTAACAGGACTGGGTTGACCCTCTTCGTTATCCATTTCCGTCCGAACGTTTACATTTGCCTGTTCTTTGACCGTTTCTTCGATCTGGCTCTGGCGATCTAGGATGGAATTTATTAAGACTCTCGTACTTCTATCTTGAAGTTTGAGAAAATTGAGGTCCTTTTCCAGTTTTTTCATGGTATCGGCCGTTTCTCCGTCTTTGAGACTTCACTCGAACATCTTCTGATAGAGTACCGACTTTATCTGTAATGCTTGTTTTATCATCATCCATGATCATCTTTATATCGTCGAATTGGAGATTTAATTCCTCGATCTCGATCCTATTCACCTAACAATTACTCTTGACATCCATGAGATCTTCGCTGATTTTTTAAAGATCTTCCTGACGTCACTTACACTACTGTTTGTAGAAAGTGAAACACCAAGACCGAGAGCTGTGATCACAATGCAATTTATTCCACATGTTAGGAACATGACAAGACACAAATGATTACAATTACAAAACTCTACATGCACGGTGACCGTGGACATTCAGTACGGCGTAGCGCCACCACGTGCTGCAATCAGAGCCGCTAGGCGTCGTGGCATGGAATCAAAGAGTGCCTGAATATGCTGCTGGGGAATACTCTGCCACGCGGTTTGTAGGCTCGACCATAAATCAACAGTGGCTGCAGCAGGACCTGAACGAACAAGGTGCTGACCGACCATATCCCAGACATGTTCAATGGGTGACGTATTCGGCGAACGGGCAGGCAAAGGAAGCAGTGGTATCCGTCGTTCTTCGAAGAAGGCTTGCATATTCCTCGCCACATGCGGCTGGGCATTGTCCTGCTGGAATATGGCGTCAGGAACGGCCTGCAGGAGGGGCAGTGCCCCGGGCTGTAATACCTCCCTGTTGTAGCGGTAGCTGTTCAGATTGCCCTCAAGACGAAGGAGGCGAGATCGCATGTTATAGTCAATTGTGGCCCAAACCATCACACTTGGCGTTTGTCCGCTGTGCCGCTCAACAATACAGTCTGCCTGATGGCATTCACCACGGCGGCGTCTAACGCATATGCGGCCATCACTGTAGGACAGGTTGAAGCGAGACTCGTCCGAAAACACCACATTTTGCCACTCAGCACGCCAGTGTCGGTGTTTACGTGCCCATTGCAGTCTACGGCGTTGGTGGTTACTGGTCAATGGACGCCGGCGCAATGACGTGCGTGCCACCAGTCGGGCCCTCAGAAGACAGCGTCGAACCGTCGATGCAGACATCCCCACACCCGTTGCAGTGCTCCAACGTCGAGCCAACACCGTGGACGAAGCTGTTCTGTCCGTTACGGCCAAGCGGACAAGATGGAGGTCATCTCGCGCTGTGGTCACATTGTGTCGTCCAGTACCCTGTCGGCGCTGTGTACGGCCCTCTTCTCTCCACTGGTTCCACATACGCCTCACTGTTGAAGCAGCGTACCCTGTACGAGCCGCAATATATCGGAACGACAGACTCATCTCCCGGAGCTCTAGCGTTCTGCCCCGTTCGAACGCACTCACATTCCCTCCTGTGATGTCGGCGAGGCATAGTGGCACTTAGGTACACGTTTCCACTTCGTATGACGGCTCCGCACTGACAGCGTTGCGTAACACTGCCCTGACCGGTCACACACAGAAGGGCACTGCTGGGCCTACGTGCACGCCATCTCTCTGCAATTTAAATCACTTATTATGGTTTCACTGTTCTACACGTTCTCTGATTTTGGCATGTTTCAGACCATTGCTTCTGAGTATTTCACTTTCTACAAACAGCAGTGTATTTCCTTTGCCTGTTCTACCTTAGCATCAGATACCTCCTTTTTTATGGAGTCTACTTCTTCCCTAACATTGTCCTCTACTAGCTTTGACAATGGCCATATCACTCTGAAGTGAGGTGACTTCGCCAATGAGAATCTTGTTATCCTCTTGTAATTGTTGAGTCAAATGTGTAACCTTTTCCAATATCTTATTTTGATTTTCCCGACACTCTAGCGCTATGTTATCAATGCGACAATGTGTGTCTTCCAACTTCGCAAGAAGTTCATCCAGACTTTTCCGTGACTCTTCCTGAGCTTTTTGTTTTCTTCTTGGATTACCGTTCCCATAAGGTTCATCCGTTGTTCCACCTGTTCTATAGCCACTCTAGTTTCCTCACGAGCTACTGTATTTTCTTCCATCACCCTAGTTAATGTGTTTGTGGTTTCCTCACGCGCTTTTCTATTTTCCTCATGAGCTACTCTATTTTCTTCCTGGTTATTGTCCATACGCTGAGTCAGCGCAACCAACAACGCCCTAAACTCATCCATTACTAATACGGATCAGTTATACAATACGAACCTAGCCAACAGACGTCAATAATGCCAAGAATCCCCTTAAAGTATGGTCATCTAGCATAAGTAAAATTAAGTGTTTACAACGAGCATCACTCTTTAAGAACGCATGATCCTACTACTATAAAAATGATCAGTAATTCGCGTAATTTGTCAGAATTCTAAATATAGCAAAACAGGATGGTTCAAAAATATAAGTTTTATAAAGGTCCGAATATTACGATTATGATCCACCATGTCAATCCATCGTGCCCCACGGTGAAGGAAGCCAATTAATATCTGCCCGTTTAAGCCACGACTAACACATTAGAGACACAAGACCCCCCTCAGGGGTGCTCAGTAAGGGATTGACATGTTCCATAAAAAAGATGGTGTGGATCAAGGAAATGGGCAGATATCAGTAAATAATGAACCATCGGAATACAAATTAATGGTGGAGAATTATGATTGTGTGAGATTATCACTAAAATTTTAAATTTTACGTTAATCTTGCTGTACATCCAAAAATTAAAGCAAATTGGTTGGTACATGTTAGTAAATTCCTATTCATTCTGACAAAACATTTTTTTTCATAAAGTCATAATTTATCGAATATTATTTTCAAGGTTAAATTTGATTTGCTTAGAGAATGATGCTCGTACGCATGTCAAATCCTGCCGGAAAACCTGGAACAAGAGTTTAAATGCTTAAGTTACATGACTGGCCATAAAGATGAAAATACAAAATAGTTAATAAATTTTGTTTGGACACTTAATTTCACTTGGTGATTGTTTCAGTGATTATCTGTTCAGCGTAACCTCAGAATACACGTGACTTTACGTGATAAAAGTAAGCAAGAAAGAAAAATAATTAAATTAAATATTTAACCATGTGTCATGACCTTAACGCCGAAACTCAGAACAACGATGGTAACGCTCGCATCAATAATTTACAATAAAATAAAAATCACTCAACCTGTGGAAATAACAAAATAAAAATGCACGTAATAAATCTCCCGTTACCGGGCGAGTTGGCCGTGCGCGTAGAGGCGCGCGGCTGTGAGCTTGCATCCGGGAGATAGTAGGTTCGAATCCCACTATCGGCAGCCCTGAAAATGGTTTTCCGTGGTTTCCCATTTTCACACCAGGCAAATGCTGGGGCTGTACCTTAATTAAGGCCACGGCCGCTTCCTTCCAACTCCTAGGCCTTTCCTATCCCATCGTCGCCATAAGACCTATCTGTGTCGGTGCGACGTAAAGCCCATAGCAAAAAAAAAAAATCTCCCGTTACCATCATCCACCGAGGAAAGAACTGTAACCAACTACAACTAAGGATACTATATTACAAATATACACACATGTCCACACGTTATCCATCCATTTTATGGAGATGGAAGACTCCAATAAAAAATGACTTGCACACAGTAATCAATCCGGTACAAATAGTCTGGGTAATATTGTCTGATAACATCGTCAATATCTACATCGAACTCAGGACGTTACCAAAATTTATCAAATATCGAGGAATTGAATAGTATTATACAGCTACGATTTTGATATTATTGCGATGACGCTCATCCAGTATGACAAAAGGCTGTAACAATCTCATACGCTCAATTTTATTTTGTAGGAAGACAAGTGGTTTACCTCGTGGTTCAATAATATTTTATGAAGACGCTATCGCCTATGGTTCTCTCGCGAAAACAACTACTCGTAAATACATTAAAAATGATGATAAATTGTTCCTAGATATCCATCATTGGACACACTATCGCAGAAAATAGATTGCATGTGCTTCTGATCATAGAGACGCGAAGATTCGCCCCCAAATAGCACATAAAATCAGTATCACAATAATCCATGCAACATCTCTTCACATGTCGCAACGTGAGAGGTAAGAAATATCAAGAAATATCAAAATATTTCGCAACATCCGTCCAAAATATCACGGGAAAATTCTCATAAATGACTGGAACCACACATAAATATAATAATCAGACAATGTCCTCCCTTAAAAGTATGAAATCGGATCCAAAAGAAAGCTATCCGTATCGTTAGCATAGCATTAATATGTCAGATGTGCCTGCTCCCTCATGAAAAATGTAGCAAACACTTTTGGTAAAATATAGGAGAAATAAATTCCGAAGAATAAAAATATTACGCGTAACAATCCTCAATATTATAATAATTGAATGGAAACGTAATATTCCTTAAAGGTTAGTCGATGGCTGATATTCAAACCCGACGAACCTACTACGTTGGCGTAGCAAGGGGAGAGGTGATACTCCCACGTGGCGCGTCCCAGGTGGCGGATAGGGAGGTCCTAAGCGGCTCGCCGGCGGACTTGAGGGAAATAAAATACCTCTCGCGGACCAAACACACAACCTCCTGTGGGTGGGGGGCGCAGACGAAGAATACACCCATGGTATCCCCTGCCTGTCTTAAGAGGCGACTAAAATGGGCGACCAAGGGATGATTGGATTAGAACCATGCAACTACTTTTGATTAGTACCACCACGCGGGGAACACCATGGGTCGCTGTTACTTGCGTGTAGTACCACTATGTTCGGTACCAAATATGTTTGTGATCAGGAGCACCGTGCGGTCAGGCTTTTACGGTACCTGTGATTAGTAGCACTATATGAGCGACACCAGGATTCTGGTTTGCCTATGATTAGTACCCACTATATAAGGAACACCACGGGATAGTACGAGTCCTTGTGGTTAGTACGCTTAGGTGATGAAAACCGTAGGTTTGCGTTGCCTGTAAATGGCGCCGCTATGTGTGAAACACCATAGGTCTGTATACATGTGCGAATTTCACTACCTGTGAGTAGTACCATAATGTATGGAACACCGCGAGTCTACGATATTTTTGATTAGTACCGAACCATGTCAAAGATCATGGTTCTACTGTCCAAGCGATAAGTACCATTATGAGAGACCGATGACCTATATTTTGGACTACTTTAGCTTGCAAGCATCCTCGATTCAATATTGAGCTATAGTAGTAGTCCCTTGGTCAGTATTACTATTGTTTTCCATCTGTTTCTGAGACTGAGGCATTGCGGGTCGGCTCCACTGATCATTTTAACTTCATATCCATCCGTTCATTTTTCGTCCTCATGTTTCGAATTCTGATCAGTGGAGGATTTTTGATTTTGATTTTGTCATTGCATTTCGTCTCATTTCGTACCATCAGGGGCCGATGACCTCGATGTTAGGCCCCTTAAAACAACA
The DNA here is from genome assembly GCF_040414725.1 of Anabrus simplex. Classification (NCBI taxonomy): domain Eukaryota; kingdom Metazoa; phylum Arthropoda; class Insecta; order Orthoptera; family Tettigoniidae; genus Anabrus; species Anabrus simplex. The sequence goes on from NC_090270.1 coordinate 4,299,085, forward strand.
ATCATCATCATCGATATTTAAACCAAATACTTGTCCGATGACATGACTTATTGAAATCCGCGTGGTCGATGATAACATACCGTCACACGCACCTTAAAAATCGTATAGTAGGACAGAATACAAATTCAGTGTCGTATAACACAAGAAAATGACATGGTAAGGATACTGGAAATCGACTCAAACTACTGTTCAATCAATAATCCCTTCAAGAAGAAAGTTAACTACTTATTACAGCTACATAGAACAGATAATACACAGTATAAATGAAATGTCGACTTAACTTGGATGTCTTGATGACTCTGGTCTCCTTCTAGGCTGGATTCATGGCATTAGGACGCTGTCGGCATTGGTCCTGTCTTTTAGTACTGCATCCTGATCTGGGCGATGTCTCCGGGGCACACGAATTTCTTACTGTAGGTCTTCATTGCCTTGGCCGGTATCGAACTGGTACTGCTTGATGTACACTGAAACTTTCACGAAAATATTAGTATAAATTCCCCACCCGTAGTTTCACAATTGACATGTAATGATACGTACTTTCTTCATATACACTATTGACGTCTGCTATGACTGTAGATGTTCTGTTAAGCTACCAAGAAATGACACTGATCTCCTCGTGGTGCAAGTAACAGCTGTCCAGGTCTATAAAAGACCTCCCTGCGTAGTGAGCTTCTGAACAACACGCGTAGCCAGCAAAAAAGCAAGTAAGAGAATCCTAGTTCGAGTTCGCCACTTATATTCTGAGCTCTGACGTCATACTTAGTGATTCAATCAATTAATACTGATCTGCATTTAGGGCAGTCGCCCAGGTGGCAGATTCCCTATCTGTTGCTTTCCTAGCCTTTTCCTAAATGATTTCAAAGAAACTGGAAATTTATTGAACGTCTCCCTTGGTAAGTTATTCCCCTTCCTATAAATTAATATTTGCCCCACTTTGTCCTCTTGAATTCCAACTTTATCTTCATATTGTGATCTTTCCTACTTTTATAAACGCCATTCAAACGTATTCGTCTACTAATGTCATTCCAGGCCATCTCTCCGCTGACAGCTCGGAACATACCACTTAGTCGAGCAGCTCTTCTTCTTTCTCTCAATTCTTCCCAACCCAAACATTGCAACATTTTCGTAACGCTACTCTTTTGTCGGAAATCACCCAGAACAAATCGAGCTGCTTTTCTTTGGATTTTTTCCAGTTCTTGAATCAGGTAATCCTGGTGAGGGTCCCATACACTGGAACCATACTCTAGTTGGGGTCTTACCAGAGACTTATATGCACTCTCCTTTACATCCTTACTACAACCCCTAAACACCCTCATAACCATGTGCAGAGATCTGTACCCTTTATTTACAATCTCATTTATGTGATTACCCCAATGAAGATCTTTCCTTATATTAACACCTAGATACTTACAATGATTCCCAAAAGGAACTTTCCCCCCATCAATGCAGTAATTAAAACTGAGAGGACTTTTCCTATTTGTGAAACTCACAACCTGACTTTTAACCCCGTTTATCATCATATCATTGCCCACTGTCCATCTGACAACATTATCGAGGTCACGTTGCAGTTGCTCACAATCTTGTAACGTATTTATCACTCTATAGAGAATAACATCATCCGCAAAAAGCCTTACCTCCGATTCCACTCCTTTACTCATATCATTTATATATATAAAAAAACATAAAGGTCCAATAATACTGCCTTGAGGAATTCCCCTCTTAATTATTACAGGGTCAGATAAAGCTTTGTCTACTCTAATTCTCTGAGATCTATTTTCTAGAAATATAGCAACCCATTCAGTCAATCTTTTGTCTAGTCCAATTGCACTCATTTTTGCCAGTAGTCTCCCATGATCCACCCTATCAAATGCTTTAGACAGGTCAATCGCGATACAGTCCATTTGACCTCCAGAATCCGAGATATCTGCTATATCTTGCTGGAATCCTACAAGTTGAGCTTCAGTGGAATAACCCTTCCTAAAACCGAACTGCCTTCTATCGAACCAGTTATTAATTTCACAAACATGTCTAATATAATCAGAAAGAATGCCTTCCCAAAGCTTACATACAATGCATGTCAAACTTACTGGCCTGTAATTTTCAGCTTTATGTCTATCACTCTTTCCTTTATACACAGGGGCTACTATAGCAACTCTCCATTCATCTGGTTCAGGCTGACTTGGTAACACAGAACTAAAATTCACAATTATATTTCAATTTAAATAGGCACTGAATAGACAGTAAATGATTTTAAAATAAAAAGAGACATGTAGACTGTACTACAAAAATATGATACACTAACTTACCATTTATTTACAGACTTCCATTATGCAAAAATAATAAATTTTCTTAACTTGTATCGTTTTTTGTGCATCCAATGAGTATTTTTATTTTGAACTGATGTAAGTTTATAATAGTAGTAAATTTAGATAGACACTGAGTTAATAACATTAAGGAAGAGGAGCATAACATTCACCTGGTTCGATTGACGTCCTGAATTCCTTCTACGTTGTAATTAACATATCCCCTGATTTCTTATTAATTAATTAATTAATTAGTTAATTAATTCAAAAATTAATTTAATTTCCAAATATTATTATTTATGCCTTCCTGAAATGTGATATCAAAGCTTTTATACACACTTGTTGGAGAATGTTTATTAAGACGTCGAATCTGAAGTTGTGATATTACGAACGGTTTTGAATGTGATACTTCTCGTGGATAGAGTTTTCAGCAGTATTAAAATTTTTCCCCTCAACAGGTTGTACAAAAGAAAAAAAGTCATCCCTTTGGGTTCCGCCGCAAACACTCTGCGCGGAACACATGGCGTACAGTCCGGTCACATAAGTTCACTGCCAGTTACAATAGATCTAAAATGTCACAATATATACAATAAGAGTTTTGTCTGTACATTGCTCAGAATTTGAAAAGAATGGCATTTCTGTATCGGTCATGTCCACAGTAACAAGGAAATGGACTTTTTACTATTCTGTAATTTCTGTCTGTATGTACACCCATCACGAGAAAATGGCTTAAGAGAATTTAATGAAAATCTGTATGTAGAGTCGGGAAATGAGCCACTATAATGTAGGCTATAAATCATTGTATTCACACTGAACGAAATGGTAGTTTAGGGGAAGGCCTAAAATTTAATTCTCCAATATTTATATTATTAGTGGCCCTATCGATAAGTACTACATAACTAAGCTTATATAGAATTAAATATCCGATCATTTATGTCTTGTAAATTTTTAGCGTACCGGCTATGATAACACCTATTCATGAATTTGTATTTTTGTTGCCAAGTCCATATCAGCGCCGAGCAACGAGAAAATGGGTTAACAGAAGTTAATGAAAATCGGTATATAGAGTCGGGGAATAAGAAACTACATTGTAAGCTATAAACAATTTTATTCACCCTGCATGAAATTGTAGTTTAAGGGAAGGTGCCTAAAATTTAATTTTTAAATACCGATATTATCGGTCCTATCGAAAAATACTACATAAGTATATCTTTTTTGGCTGGATTTTACTCGAAGGATTTAATTTTAAAGGGCCGCGGTATTTTGACCGTGCAAAGGTAGCATAATCAATATTTTATATTTAAACTACCCTCTGAATTTTAAATTTCACGACTATAACCGCTGGAACAAGAATAAATACCAGAAATAAGAGGGAGTTGTCGTATTGGTGGAATCATTTATTAGAATTAAGGTTATAAATAATAAAGAAATGACAAGAGTTTTTATAGAGGATTTAAGATGTAGTAAAGGAAATATAGGACAGTGAGGATCATTTATGTTTTATTCAACTTTTTACCGTACCGACTATGATAAGAGGTATTTCAGAGTCGGAAGAAAACTAAATGTGAAGGCCTACGATATCGAAAGCGCATAACATTGATCAGCAATTACATTACATTGACCATTGTTTGTTGTGGTGTTCTTTGTCTCTTATACTGCCACTCGACTCCGATAGATGGAATTACTGCTGCGTACCGAGTATAACAGCCTGACTGGATATTGGCGGGAAATGTCTGGGGAGTTAGATAACTTTCTTCTTTAGCATGGCATTCCTCTGTTTCATACATTTTCTGATACTGCTGGTACGTAACACACTGGTTCATCATAGTATTCCAACTATTCGAGTCCTACTCTGACGTGCTGTTTTGAATGAGCAGTGTGCACACTTAAGGTAGAGGCTCACTTACTGTTGTAGTAGTAGTAGTAGTAGTAGTAGTAGTAGTAGTAGTAGTAGTAGTATGACCTGGTCTAGAATTACTATATTTATGACTATTCCAAATTATAGCACCACAATTCGCTAAGTAACTCAAAATTCAACTCTGAAAAGCGCCGTTTCTTAAGAAAAGCTTCTTCCTCTTCACTTTTATTAAATTCTTCGTTCATATTAGTGGTGAAGAGGAGGGGGGGGGGACGGGTGTTCTCCTCTGGCTTCGAGGAAAAGTTTGCCTACAAGTGAGATAGATTTTTTCGCCGCCACTGTAGTGAATTGAAATTTTCCGACTCATCGGGTACTACTAGGAAACAGTGTGTTCTCGGATCACGGCTGTCTGCGGAATGACCAATGCTCATTTCCGTTGGGGAATTTACTAAGACAGTCTTGCTGAGGATGTAAAAAGCCAGGTGGAGAGTGAGTGTTTGCCATTATAATGACAACTCCCCAACCTGATTGTGACTGATGGTAGGCAAGCGGGTCTACAATTACAATGAAAATTCCCTAACCCAATCTTTGTATGAGAAAAGTCGTTTAGTGACTTCCCCGTCGCGTTTCTAGGGTAGCGTTAAGAGCTAGAATTCTGTATACAATGTAGAATTTCGTAGTGAAGTTCTGGTACATCAACTAGTATTACATAATTCACTCACATAAGTGCCCTTGTAATACAAGCATTGGCGGTGACAGGAATGTAATATATTTATCACTCGTGTTAGTATTTATTTATTAAACATAACAGGCGAATCCCCGATACACGCTCACAATGCTCCTTTCCATGCACAAACAACTAACAACAAAAGAAAAGAAACCCGAGAATACTTGGGCATGCCATGAGGTCCATCAGATACTCCGGAAACGTGACACTCCCAAGGGAGGGTCAACACGGCAGTTATCCTCAGTCTCTGCATGCCACGTCCATCGTCTTCATTTAATATTAAGAAACAAAATAAATAAATAAATAAATAAATAAATAAATAAATAAAAGGCCCGTCCTACCCCATCCTCTTAGGCCGCGTTCACACTAAGGCGATATAAGATAAGTGATATATTGTAAGCGATATACGAAACGCGACACGCACAGACAGATACTTGAAAGCTGTTGCGCGATTGCACACATATCGCAAGTGACATATCTCTTGAAGTGCAGCTTGCTAGTCTCTTCAGCGGTTAGTATCGTACAATATTTCGAGCTATGAACTTGACGGGAAGATTCTGTAATACCTTTCATTAATTTAGTGGAACTGATTGGTACAATTTGTAAAAAATGTAAAATATCAAATTAAAACGGCTAAATTTTATTAATACGGCTTTTTATATTCATATCTACTTACCTTATAGTAATCAGAAGTTTTTTATCTGAAGAAATGGCCTTCCTGAAGGGTGTATCTTATTTTTTCAAGGGTTCGTGACACGGCTTTTCAGAAAATGAAAGTTGTCAAGATTCATTCGATAAAACTCCCTCGTGTTGAGACAGCTTTTGAGAAACAACAGCCGAGCTATGGTGCAGGTTGGTAAGATTGTAGGGATGTACCCAGTGTTTCCGTTTTCTTCTCATCCTACTCCTGAACCAATAAGCCACTAAAACGTCTTCCTCACTTGAACTCATATTTGTAACTGATGTAGTGAGAATTGTGTTCGCACCAAATTTTTATCGCCCAGATCGCGCCGATTTATCGCCCAGTGTCATGAACCTTCCTAGCAATATATCGCCGCAATATATTCCTTACTATATATCACTTATCTTATATCGCCTCAGTGTGAACGGCGCCTTACGAGCATGTCTTCCTCTCCTTTACCATTTGCTATACATAAATATTGAGAAAACAGCACATGCCCTCATATATACAACTAAGTGCCATCCTTCTAACGTACTACAATTAATAATACAAATAGTAATGAACAAATAATGATCACAATTAACTACCATAAACATAAAATAATAATTGAATACCCTACAATTCCAGTCCTAAATAAATCCAGTCTAGCCCTACTCTATCCTTAGATTCTACACGTAGCAATTATATCAGGTCGTTGTTACAAAATCCTTCGACATCAGGTTTCATCAACTATTAGCACATGACCTTGCCTGCTTATCTACTGAGTTCGCATTTCTTGTCCACTGACCCACTCTGGCTGAATTCCAGTACACTTTTAGTCAACAGTTACACAATCACCCGCCGTATCACGATCCATAAGGCCTCCTACAGTTATAAAATTAAATCAGCTCCCTACCTTAAAACATTACACTCACCTTCCCTTTTCAATGACTTAAACACACCTCCGTCTTTTCAGCTTTTACACATCCACTTATTCCTCCTATGCCTCATCCTCTCCACTTTTTCTCACACTCTTTTAATGACACATAAGTACCTGTTCAACTCTTCCCACTGCCTGATAATCCACCTCTCATACCCTTTTCCTAATAGTTCACGATGTTTAACACTCAATAGACCATTCCTTAATTTACTCGTTCCTTTACAGTTGCCAATTAAATGAAAATCGTCGTTTACTGCCCCACATAATACACATACCGTCTTATCTCTACCCTTTAACCTCCCCTTGTTCTTGTGGAGTCCCATCAACCACCATACCATCCCATACCTGTCTAGCCTATCAACATAGCTAATAATTATCCCTGTTACTTCTAATACTTTATTCAAAACACTAATGGAACTTCTTAGCCTAATTTCTTCTAATAATCTCTGCCTTTGCATATCTCTAATCCTCTTGGAGAGTACCTTCCACCCTCTGGCATCTGTCTTCGACCAAACCGCATCCCACATGTACCCCAAACCTATCTTCTCCAAATATCCTTTAATTTTTTTCTAGCCAGCATCCCTTGTACATGCTCTTCAGTTGTTGCTTGTCGCGGCTTGCAACAATTTCCCGCCTTCTTCTCTTTTCAAAATCATCCAATATTTAACTATTCTTTTCACACACTCAACTTCCGTATCTTCCCCACATAGTAATTAGCTGTGCACTGCGGGAGCCGCATCACCGACTTACCGAAATTATTAATGATTCGTCTTAATTCCACTCTCTTCTCATCCAACCCCCATATTTCAGCTCCATACATTACCCTAACAAAAAGCACCGATCTTAAAACTAACCTCAAGGTTTTATAACTGGTACGCGGAAATTTAGCCAACAAGTTTTTGACTGAGGCTAGGGCGACCATACCTATGCTTCTCGCTCGTCTTATTTGATCGTCACAAGTCCCTTTTCTGTCAATAATGACCCCTAAATATTCCATCTTACTTGTTCCAACCTTTCTCCCTGCACGACCCATTTCCCATCCTCCTTCCTTCCTTTGTGTACCTTGGCTACTAGCACTTTCGATTTATTCCCGTTAATTTTCAAGGCCCATTTCTTTGCGAAATCCGACACCGCATTTAATCACATCTGCATCCCTCTTTAAGTTAGTCATCAATATCACATCAGCAAAAATCAATCCCGGTAGCTCCAACACATTAATCACCGGCACGGCCCAATTGTTTCCCCCATGTCCATCCAGGATATCGTTAATAAATAAAATAAACAATATTGGCGATAATTTACACCCTTGCTTTAAACCCACCTTACACTAGTGGTCTGCTCAACCTATCGTCACCCAATTTTACACAGCACCTAACCACCTTATATATCGCCTCCACTGCCCTTAACATCTTTTCCGACATCCCCAACCTATCCAATTTCTCTAATAGAGCTCCTCTATTCACCTTATCGAACACCTTTTCAAAGTCAATTGCCGCTATATACACCTTACCTCTTGACAAGCTCATATACTTCTCCAAAACCGTCTTCACTATCATTATATTGTCCACTGTTCTTTTTTCTAAATCCCCATTGGTAATCTGACAATACTTCGTTTCTTTCTGCCCATTCGCTTAACCTGTTCGCTAACACCCCTGTATAAATTTTACTTAAGGAATCTAACAGATATGCCCTATAATTATTCATACTGTTTTTACTACCCTTTCCTTTATATTTTTGACACACAATTCCTGTCTCCCACTCCCTCGGGTACTTCCCCTCATCAAAAATCTTATTGAATAGTTTAACTGTGCCCTCTATCACTGTCCCATTTTTGCTAATTTCTTTCCAAAACTTACTATTGATACCATTGCAACCCCCCGCCCACCAGTCCCTAATTCTTCTTATCACGCCCAAGGTTTCTGCTCTTGTAATTTCCTCGTCTAGTTAAATTGCCACTTCTCTATTCCTCCAAACTGCTTCATCCCCCGTCTCACTCAACCATACCTCCCCCTTCCCCCCGAGTAATTCCCTAAAGTAGCTAACCCAGTACATCCTCAATATTAGTTTTCTCTAGACTCCTTCCCCCCTTAATTATTCTGTTTATCCTTCCCCAAACTTTTCCAGTGCTGTTCAACTTTATTTATGGCTTCAGTTTGTTCCTGTAGCCACGCCTTTTTTAACACATAAATTTTCTTTTTGTACTCCTTCCTTAACTTACAGAAGACCTCTTTCTGCGCTTCCACCTTTTTTCCTATACTCTTCTAACGCTCCCAACACCCTCTTTCGCATACCTTCACACACTTTATTAAACATTCTTCTCCCTCTTTCTTTTTCTTCTTCCACCTTTATCCGTCTGCCCTATCATCTTTATTGAATGTAGCAGCAATTCCAAGGCTTTATCGATATTTTTCTCCTCTAACGCTCTTTCCCATCCGTATTTCAGCAAGTGTACTTCTTTTGCTACCCTATCCAAATCGCTTTCCACTTTCTCTGTCCATTTGTACTTATACCCACTCCCTAGTTCGTCCTTCATCTTAACTTCTTTCCTTATATCTCCTCCTCCCCCTTTTTTAACAGAACCCACACTGGGAAATGGTGTGATTCAATCCGGTCTCCTAATTCCATCCTTACAATATCCTCTAACACTCCCCCTTAGCTTATCTATCACACTACCTCCCTGCTCTGAAACAAAGGTCAATTTCCCCGTACTGTCACCCTTCTTCCATCCATTCAGAATATATAAATTCCCCGCTGCGTACAACTCTAAAAGCTTTTCCCCATAACTGATTATAATGTTATCCTCACTTATTTTACTTGTCAACATACAACTCCTTTCTTCCCTGCTATATACTGGGCTCTGTTCCCCTATTCTCGCGTTCCAATCTCTAAATAACAGCATGTCCTCTTCTTATGCAAACTTCTCTCGTATCATACTAATCTCCACCAATAGCTCTTCAAAAAGATGCTCATTTGTGTATGCGGAACTACTAGGATGGCAATATACGAACGCTAGATTTATTTTCTTTATCCTTCCCTCTACCCATCCCATAGTAAATCTCATCAATATAGCTTCTTGCATATCTGTCTCGATATCTTCTGCTATTTCACTAATGCCTTCCTTAATTAGTACTACCATTCCTCCTGGGGCGCGTCCCTTATTCCTCTCCTGTATTAATCACAAACCCCTTCCATGAAATCTCTTTCCCTATTTCCAACCACGTCTCCACAAGTGCCGCAACGTCGAAACTTTCTACTACTTCTCTCACCTTCTTATTTCCTATTTTGTTTCTTAACCCCTCAATATTCACACATCCTATTTTCCAATATAGTTATAACTTATCCTCCCTCCCTTATTCTTCTTGTAACTCTCGCCCCCTCATTCCCTGTTTCGATTCCTCCTTTTCTTAACATTAGTTGCTGTTCCATGCTCTCCGTATCCTCCGTCCCCTTGCACACTTTACCCCACAAGTCTTTTAGGCTCCTACTTCTTCCTCTGTTCATAACATCTTCACCTTATTGTCGATCACTCTAATCATGTCCTTTCTTGCTCTCTAAACCACTACACACTGCACCCGCCTGTTCTTGCGGCTCATCCTCACTCACCCCTTCACTGGTCTGTTCTTCTGTATCCACACTGCATTGTCCACTTCGACATGGGTTGATCTCCACTCCCTCCTCCACTTCACACCTAGCTTTTCTGCTTCCTGCCTTCCGTCTTGCACTGCCATCACTCCCCTGTCGGAACTGACGTGTTCGTCCATCTCTTTCAGCTTCGACACTGAGTGCTCTCGAACCCATCTCCCATTCGTCACTACTAGTCCCTGACCTCTTATGTGGGCTTTTAGCCCTTGCTGTCTCGTTCTCCAAAGATGCCTGTTCAGAATCTTCATATTTCCCCCACCTTTTTTCGCATGTCTCTTTTCACCCATACGTTCTAACCCTGCAAGTTGTTGCCGTTTCTTAACGCAATTTCTGCCTTTAGGGTAGAGAAAAACTACCCTAATTGATCTCCGTCCTTTTGCTTTGCCCACTCTCTCCACATCGTCTATGTCAACTTCACTGAAATTTATCTTCATCCTATCCCGTATGACCTCTACCACCTTATAGATTAAATCAATCTTTCCTTCCTTCTCACCTTCCACACCTTATATAAATATGGCTTTCTTCATTCTCTCCTGCCTGTACCCCTCTGCTTCCTTCTTTATCACCACCACCTCCTTTTCCAGATGTTTCACCTTCCCTCTTAATAAGTATATTTCTTTCTCATTATTGTACGCTCTATTGTTCGATTCCTCAGTCTTCGTTTCTAACCATTTCGTCATGTTCCCCATCTCCTTTCTCTGCTCTTCCATCAGGTCCTTTATTTCTTGCACCTTATCCTAATGACAAATTTATTGTATCACTTCCTTCACTACCACCTTAAGTGCTGCCAAATCTTCCATGCTGAATTTGCCACTGGTATTTAGGCCTGGGTTTAATTCCACCCCCCCCCCCCTCCAATCCCCCATTGACCAGAAGAACAGCTAACACTGCTGCTACCAGCACCGCTTAACCCCATTTTCCTCCTCTTATTGCCAGTCCATTCTTTCCTCTGCTTCAGCTGCCACCTCCCAATCGCGGCCCGGTACTGCTCGATACCAACCAAGGTAGTTAGAGTAAGAGGTAGGGATCACGCGCAGGTCTCCCCACCACGCTTGGCCGTCGATGACGTCAACATGAACCCTCAGCGCCTTGTCTTCTGCATGAGGTAGGCTAATACACTGCTGTAAGCTATTCTGTTTCAGCCACAAGAGAACTTCATTGATATCTTACCATCACCTAAGAAAATGCATTACACTTCAATATTACAGTAGAGTAATAATAGGAGATCAAGTACAGTGTGAATCCAACTGCGTTTCTGAAGTATTTCGATCTGTATAAAAGCTTGTAACAATGCTAAGACTGTGATCGCAGTGGAATGACCATTCCATATGTTCATGTTCTCAACACCTATGATAACAATAACAAGGGGCTCTAATTGTTACAGACTCGAACATTAAAGCTTGATGACTGCAAGAAATATGTCCGTTGTTACAAGTAATATTGGGAAACTATATACACTGTCTAGTTGCTTTACGTCTTACCGACACATATACACTGTCAACAACACAAACAACAAATGTTAGAAAACTGTCCACAACACAAACAGTACAGTAAATGTTCTTCTCCAAGTACCAGGAAATGACAAATTCCACGTTAACATTAGATAGGCCATATTAATGAGCCTGTATGTTAACATTCTTAGCACTGGTTGCATATAAAACGTAATAAATTGCCTTTCATAAACAAATCACAGGTATGTATTACACAAAGAATAATGCTGATATTAAAAAAAATATAATATCAAACACACTTATCCATAGCATCAGTGGAATTTCTTTGCTTTTCTTTCTTTATCGGCGTTGTATTAACTGAAACCCGGTCTCTTCAATGTCTTACTTTTGTTTAAAGCGTCCATTCGAATAAAAGAACGGATCTCACGAAGCAACTTGCAAGTTCATAAATTTCGGGGAATTTCTTTTTCAGGATATCCGTAAGGTTTGTGATGATGTTAGAACCCTCTTTCAGTTCTTTCCCGTGGTGAAATTGAAACTACCGAGCTCGATAGCTGTAGTCGGTTAAGTGCGGCCAGTATCCAGTATTCGGGAGATTGGGTTCGAACCCCACTGTCGGCAGCCCTGAAGATGGTTTTCCGTGGTTTCCCATTTTCACACCACGCAAATGCACGGGCTGAACCTTAATTAAGGCCACGGTCGCTTCCTTCCCATCCTAGCCCCTTCCTGTCCCATCGTCGCCGTGAGACTTATCTGTGTCGGTGCGACGTAAAGCAACTTGAAAAAAATTGGTACTCTTTTTTGCAATTTAATTTCCACCCCTTGTATTTTGACCTGTTTTCTCTCCGTAATTACTTTCTATATCGAGGTTCTTCTTCTTTATCCTAAAAGCTATATAGCCAGTGAAGTCTTCAAGCAGCTCCTCGAGCTGTTTTACTAGATCTTCAAGGGCTTTAACGAACCTTGCTTATCCTCCGATAAAAATAGGATGTTATGGGCCCAACGCTGGCCTTAGACTAGCACACGATATCCGAGTTTTGATCGAGTTCATTAGTACACATTTGGGCGTAATATTTCATAATCTTCCGGAGAAGAGTTGGAATTTCTTATCGCCTCGGAAGCATTGAAGCTAGAAGCAATGATTTCACCTTTCGCATCACAGCTTTCGGAAGAGGATCATCATAAAGCCTTCCGAAGACTCGAAGCTGAGAAAGATAGCTTTCGATAATGTCTTGATTACTTCTGTCACCATTTATTTACGTCAGTGGTTTTAGGGAATACATGAAAGTGTATGTTACGTTCCTTCGCGTGCCTGCTATGATTTGTGCAGACTGCAATGGCATGACAAAGCATACTGAAAAGTGTACCCTGTTACTGCTTTTTACGTTTTATCTCATAAACACACACGGTTTCTTATACACCACCGATATGTTACTATCGTGTATTATTAGCACCTAGCTTCTGCGTGCACAGCGATTCTTATTCGAACAACCTCTACCTCATTCAGGCAGATTCAACGCGAGTGTCCTGCGTGACGTCACAGCTCTGCTTTGCCACTGCGCACCTCTCTCGTGGTCCCTACCTTGTATTCTACGTACCTTGGATACCAACCATGTTTACGGCACGCACTGTACAACGCGACCTCGGTCGCTCAAGCCAGACTGATTTTACCACTAGTAGAATAAACTACTTCTTGCCTCGTGATTGTAATATTTATCACACAACTCGCCTGCTGAACTTGACATATGCGGTGTTAGCATATGGCTGTCAACCCTCTCGTAACTTAGATCGCTATCATCTATTTTCCTTTTTACAAACGAGATTATGTATTTGCCGCCGACACAGGCCTATAATCTCGCGGCAGAGATCAGATAACCAGGAAGAAAATAAAAACAAAAATTACGACTCGCCAAACGAGGATGACACGTGTACAAAGCCATCTAACATGAAGATATAACACTGTGTGTCCAAAACACTCCATCAGACACAACGAAACTGTCACAGTACAGTGTGTGACTTTCACCGCTATAAACACTCCCTGGCGTTCGTTCCTTTTCCACTTGGTTTATTGAATGCATGCCATATCGGCGCTGCAATTCCGCCTCTTCTTCCGGCCCCTCCATTGGCTGGTAGAGCTCGCAAACTCTCCTCACAGTTCGGGTGGGGGTGGCGCGGCCCTAGCAGTCGTATCATCATCATAGATACGGCCAAGTCATGAGGTCTGACACCGTGGTTAGCCGGTTCGAGTCCCGTTGGTGGAACAAAATTTCACCGCCAGACTAGGGGAGGTGGTGGTATGCAATTTCTCATCACTAGATTGCGTGCCAAAAGCTTGCATTCGATTCCAAACCTCTCCGTAGTGTTCATATGGCGCTGTTGATGGTGATTCGTCATCGGATGGGGACATTAAGCCTTAAGCAGACCCCTTTTTGGTATTCGACAGGAGTAGGGAAAGTGCCGTTGTTACTAGTCCAAGCCAAGGCTTGGAAGTGGAAACCTCACTCACACATGCTACAGAGGCATCCATGTTACCTCCGCATGGGTAATATGGTGGTTCAGGTGAAGTGGGTGCTGGTGATTGAGGTAAAAGCTCACTTCGTTGTGCTGGAACCAACTGATCACTTTGCCCTACGTAGCCTGAACGAGCCGCGGGTTGGGAACGGGGCGAACCCAACCTAGGGGTAACCCATGGCTGTGAACTCAGTCATGGTTATGCCAAGTGGGAACCACGTGAGTGGGTCTACTGAAGGTGGAACAAACCTGGCTAGGTTCGGGGCAGGGGCGGGCTGTTGGGTGGACGGCTGAGGGGCGTGGCGGCTGCCACCGAGAGCCTGAGTTGCGGGAGGACAATGTCTGGCGGAATGCCTCATCAAGGATGGTGAGAAAGCCGCTCAGGACCCTAGAAGGGGCGAAAACCCTACGTCATATGGAACCATGGACATTCCAAATGAACCACTTCAACAAATGCCAAGGGAAGCTATGGAAGTTCCAGAAGAGCAGCTCCAGCGGCAGGCCCAGGAGGTGAATATGGAGGTAGAAGTCCCAGTAGGGCACGCTGAATCCAAATCTGAAGAAACAGAAGAAGCAACAGGAAAGCAGACTTCTGGACAAAAGGAAACAGGAATTTCACTGAGAAAGTCCTGAAGGTATCGGCATCGAAACTAAATAGGATGCACAAGTGCGAGGAAAGAAGCCAAGATAGTGGCTGGGACTTGGGTGGAGATGAAGCCAAGGAACTGGGATCGGCGAAACGCTATGCCATTGACTACGCCCAAAAGGCCATGGTCGGAGGAAAGCACGCCATCAAGTTCGGCTACAAAACCACCATCCAAGGAACAGAAGGAAGAAAGTCATGTCCTTTTTGGAAAGATTCCTCAGTTAAGGTTGCAATAATACTTTCCAGATTGAAAACTCAAGGAGGAAGACGTACCTAACTGAATTGTCATCCGTGAGTCACCAAGACTGAAAAGTGGAGCTTTGGTACTTATCTGTGCAAATCCAGAAACGAAAAGTTGGCTAGAACAGACATTATCAAATTGTAAGCCATGGAAAGGGGAGACCGTAGAGGTGGCGGATGCAAAAAAAAAAAAAAGGTGCTGAACACGACAACAAAGGTCATCACCAAGTTCCCACCTCCCTTTGACAAGATGAAAGTGGATGATGTTCTTATGAGAATCAATCAGCACGATACCAAACTTCTGACGCAAGGGTGGAGAGTTCTGAATGCCACTCAAATCGACAAGACAGGAAGGACAGTCGTTTTAGCCCTTGCTGAAAGAGACTTTGAAGAGCTCAAAAAGAGTAGCCTTAAGGCTAAGCTCGGACTTGGTCAGATCTAGTTTCAGGTCATCAGGGTAAAAACGAAACCCAGTGTTGATAAAGATGGTGCGGAAGGTCCTTCGGGCCAGTCTTCAGCATAACAAAGCAGCTATGGCCAATTTCGCCAGGAAATTCAAGTCTGAGGCTATTGATGTGCCCTTATTCAAGAGCCTTGGATAGTCCAGGGCAGAGTAGCAGGACTGGCGGAATCTGGAGGTAGCCTGATGTACGATACAACATCGGAAATACCCAGAACACGTCTCCTTGTGAACAGGAATCGTCTTTATGTTGCAGAAACACTGTTTGCGGGACTTAACCGTGGCCAAGATTAAACTTGGAAATTGGGAGGGACCCAGAGAAGTAACCATAGACTCTGCATACCTCCCATATGACTCAACTAATCTACCCCCATCAGAAGAAGTTGAGAACCTAATTTGCAATGCAAAGAGGAAAGGCGAACACCTAGTCCTTGGAGCAGATGCAAATTCACACCACACGGCATGGGGCGGCATGAACTGCAATGCAAGTGGTGAGGCTTTACTAGAGTTAATTATTGGAACTGAGTTGACGATCCTAAACCTAGGAAACGCCTACATTTATAAATAAAGATCGTAGGGAGGGAATAGACATTACACTAAGCACTACGCATATTGCAAACTTTATTAAAGACTGGAGGGTGCTGGAGGAACCATCTTTGGCAGACCACCAGCACATCCAATTTGCAATAGATGCGAGACTTTGTGGGATTGAGATGTACAGAGACCCAAAAGAACTGGGATAGATACAGAGAAGTTCTAGGGAAGGCTGTGCAAAAAATTCCAACTAACGTGAGAGGACAGAAAGAATTGGACTAGGCAGTGGAACTATTAGAAGAGGCCATTATAGACTCATTCCATGACAACTGTCCTCTCAAAGAAAAGAAACTCCAAAAAAGGAAGGTGGTGGAACAACAAACTAGCCAAAATGAAGGGAGGTTAGGATGTTGTATAGTATATCGTCTAAAAATGGTATGTGGGACGTATATCATAGGAAACTCACTGCGTATAACCTAGAGATACGGAAAGCAAAAAAAAATCTTGGAGACAGTTCTGTGGGAAAGTGGAATCACACACTGAAACAGCAAGGCTCCAGAAGGTTCGGAAAGCAAACCACATAAATCAGATGGGGACACTGGAGAATTCAGATGGATCGTTTACTTAGGCCGGGAGTGACACGCAGGAGAATCTATTAGCGTGTCACTTTCTTGAGGCTGAGGAGATGACAGAAGAAGAAACGGTTGGAACAGAGACCGGAGCTCGAAGAGCAGACTGGAAATGTGCTAACAGAATAATAAAACACAACCATGTAAAATGGGCGATCGACACGTTTCAAGCTATAAAGGCTCCGGGTTCAGATGATATACTTCCGATACTCCTACAGGAAGGACGGGAGATACTCGTCAGTGCCCTGGCAGACCTCTTCAGAGCTAGTCTAGCTTTAGGGTACGAGCCGAAATCATGGTCTGAAGCTAAAGCAGTATTCATACCTAAGCCTGGAAGGGCAAATTATGCCCAAGCCAAAGCATACAGACCATTATGTTTAACCGCCTTCATGCTGAAAACAATGGAGAAAATTCTGGATAAATATATCAGAACAACGGTGCAACTGAACTCAACGTTTCATGAAAATCAGTTTGCTTATAGGCCTGGCGGATCCACTGAACTAGCACTCCGTCAGTTGGTTTGTAAACTAGAGGAAAGCCTAGGATATATATGGAAATTGCACTGGCGGCATTTCTACAGGGTGGTGCACGAAATGTCATACATCGGAAATGTTTTATAAAATGTGTAAACCTGGGCTCACAACCATGTCCTTTCGTGAATAGAAACCTTATTTCATGCGTGATCCGACAAGCAGCACCACAAGTCGCGCATGCGTACCGGCTGCTAGAAAGGGAGATTGACGCGTGAACAGAAGGTGAAGATAGTGTTGTTTTATGCGGAAACAAAACGTAGCTCGGACCCAGGAAAGGTTTCGTGTTCATTTCCGTACTCGGTGGGCTCCTTACCGGTAGACGGTATACAGACTGGCGAGGCAATTTGAAACAGAAGGCAACGTACTGGAGAGAAAACGGCCCCGCCTTAAGCCGGTCTGCTCACCGGAGAATGTTGTTGCTGTGTGAGCGGTTGTGGCTCGGAGCCCCTCCAAATCGACCAGAACTGCATGTGTTCAGCTGGGCATCTCTCGTCGGCCAATTCAGAGAATACTGCAGTCTGACCTTGACGTGTTTCCATACAAAATGACAACAGGTCATAAACTAACGGCGCTTGACAAGCAACGGAGAGTACAGTTAGTTGCGTGGGCTATTGCAGAAGGTAATCCCGTGTTGCACAACACATGGTTCAGTAATGAGGCATACGTCTATCTCAATGGTGCAGTGAACAAACAGAATGCGCGAGAGAACGGCCTGCTATTGTGCACGAGGTTCCATGTTAGGCGGAAGGAAGATAAAAACAACCCTGTTTGTAGAAACGCTGACGGTTAGGGCCATCCGAGGTTGTGCTCAGGGAGGAGTTCTTTCGCCTCTGCTGTGGAACCTCGTGGTGAACAAAATCATAGCTATGCTCAACGAACAGGGTTTTTATACACAAGGATACGCAGATGATCTAGTCATTGTGGTAAGAGGTAGGGTGATGAGTGTTATCCAGAACCTCATGCAAAGATCACTTAACCTTGTGGAGAACTGGTGTAGGGAAGAACAACTATTAAGGTCGATTCACACATCTCCGGGACGTGACGGCGCTTTCCGTGCCGTGACGGCATCTTCCGTGAAAATAAAATATCGTCGCCATGTAAACGAAGGGATGAGTTCATACACTTCCGTTGACGTCATTCGCCGTGACCTTCAGTGCTTCTCCGTGATCCGTGCCGGCAATACGTATTCGCTCGCCAACGATATTTTCTTGTTTTCACGGACGTGATTTCTCTCATTGCGCCTTCCTGCTTCTCTGCTTTCGTAGAGTACTGAGGTTATCTGTGTACGTTTGAACTTTATCTCCCAAAATGAAGGACGAACTGCTGATTGAATTAGTGAAGGCACACTCTTTTCTGTATAATTTAGCTGATTCGAAATATATGGATAGTGGTTTGAAGAAGCGTGTATGGGAGGAAATTGGCGAGAAAATGGAAGCTGAAGGTAGGTAACCAATTTTTTCTGCTTTTAAGATGAAGAAAATCAGTCTATCTGTACATAGGCACCGACTTTATCGTGACAAGGCACTTCCTGCCCCCAACCTACAAAGTCAGAGGCATTAAAAATTAATCAACAATTTCATTTATTTAATTTTTCAAGTAATTAAAAGCAAATGTAGTGTACTAATACCATTAATACCTTCTTCTCTAGTAGTTGTAGTAAATAATTTACTAATACCTCACTTTATTGCACAACCCCCCCACCACCACCACCACCGCCACCTTCTAAATGTTTAACAAGTCGACGCCTATGTACCTGTGACAATGTGAATATCAATCCAAATTTAATATAGTTATAAACATAACATTATAAACAATTGTTATAACAATTATACGAGTATAATCATATACAGTAGGCCTATATAAAATAATATAATAATCATAATATACTAATTATGTTGACATTCTCAGAACTTAATATACTAGCATATCGGAAAGGTCTTCAGCCACTCCCTAAGTGACGTTATCGACATCTTTCAATGTGTTCTTGCCACGGTACTGAACCAGCTTCTGAGCAGAAATAATCTTTTAACTTATCCCTTATTCAGAAAGCCTCTCTGGTCGAATTCCCACCACGAGGGGGTACGTTTTGGAGCTGTGGATTGACAAACTCTTGGTTTGTGGAATCACTTGTTCCTTCCTCTCTTTCTCCTCTTCATCCAAGATTATAGCTATCATTAACAGTTCATCATCACTAAGAAAACTCATCATGGAACACTTGATTGCCGACTTATAACTGCACGGAACTGAAGTGTGAGAACAGACGTGAAATATTCATGTCGGAAAGGACGGATACGGAAACGGAGATGTGTGAATCGACCTTATGTCAGCCCGAACAAGGTAACTCTGGTCCCTTTTACAAGAAGGAGAAAATTAGAGGGAAAGAGATCACGGAAGCTGTTTGGACAAGAAATGTATTTGGAAGAACAGGCACTGCACCTAGGTGTAGTGTTAGGCCGCTATTAGCCGTGGCGACTAGTGGGGCAACGAGTTGCTCTGGCGAGTCACGGACCATTGGATCAAATGGAGCATATTAGGCGCGGGCGACTAGTGGCGCAACTGAGGAACTAGTTGCTGGCCGTCATCTGAGCCGGCAACTGCTCTGGCGACTTTTAGTTGCTCAACTGCGTGACGGGGCGTTGCAGTAAATGTAGCCTATTAGCCGTGGGCTAGTGGCGCAACTAGTCGCCGGATGTACCTCTCTGCGCATACGGAAACGTCACTCAAGTTCGTGTTCTCACACCAGCTTGACGTAATGCGGACGATGGAACGCAATTGAATCAGCGATCCACCTAACCATTATCTCTCTTCATTACCTTATTTGGTCTCGTGCTGTGGCAGAGTAAATATTTTACTTATTGTGATAGTTTATTTATTGAACATGGAGACATCAAATAAACCACAACAGCAAATGAAGGAGATGGCAAAATAATTTGAAAGGCAAATAAATAATGAAGACCATTTTTGACTTAGAATGAAAACCGGTCACTTTGGATTCCAGAACTGAAGCTTAGGCCTACACTGACAAAATAAAAACACTGAATCCTTGAAACAGCATTTTAAAGAACTTTAGGTGAGTATTATATATTTTTTTGCTAGTGTACGTCGCACCGACACAGATAAGTCTTACGGGGCCGAGGGGTAGGAAAGGGTCAAGAGTTGGAAGGAAGCGGCCGTGGCCTTTATTTGCCAGGTGTGAAAATGTGAAACCACGGAAAACCATCTTCAGGGCTGCCGACTGTGGGATTCGAACCCACTATCTCCCGGATGCAAGCTCACAGCTGCGCGCTCCTAACCGCATAGCCAACTCGCCCGGTGTGTATTATAAAACGTTTACTACTCTTATATGGAAATACAGTATGTAATGCCCATATAAAATCTATAATCGTTTACATTTACAAGTACCATTGATCCATTAAATGGCTCTATTAGTGAATTACAGCTCAACTTGGAAACACTTGTTTAGTCCTATGTCGTTTCCCGTTATTTCTTCTTTTATGTGGCCAAGCAGTTCACAAAATGACGACTTTGACATGCGCAGGTAATTGAAAATTTTACTATCATCCTCATTTAGATCGTCAAACAATGTATAATATAATCCTCTAGTCAGCCAAAAAAACAAATATAGGATGTTTCCGCACTTTCCTAACCCTTCGGTTTTTCCATTTTAATAGAAGAGCAAGAAGAAGTAGTTCTTCGTAGGACGGCATTTTCTCAACTGACTATTCCCCGGTATGAACCGAGCAAATAATCACAAGTTGCGCCACTGATCGCCCGGTACGTAAATCCACTAGTCGCCCACGGCTAATAGCGGCCTTAGATAAAAATCTAACCTGGAATACACATATAGAAAGAAACATAACACGGGCCAAGAACTTGCCGTATGCATGTAAAAGAGCCGTCGGGAAGACGCTGGGCCTAAGACCATCGTTGGTAGTGTGGATATACACAATGATCATTAGACCGTTGATGGCCCATGCTGCAATCATCTGGTGGCAGAAAGAAAGGCAAGGAAAAGTCAGCAGTAGATTGGATAGCTAACTTTGGCTATGAGAACTAGCCGACAGAAGCCTTGAATACTTTATTAGACCTCCCATCACTATGCAATTTCGTAAAAGGACAGGCTAGAATGAGTTCGTATAGATTGGGACAATTTTACCTTACCTATGGCGCGACGGCCCGTTTTCGGGTCATGGCCTCCCCAGTTGCTCTCCGCCAAACTTGTCGATTTCGCGCAGCAACTCTCCAATTCCGGATTTTGAGGATGTGTGCTGCGTCCTGATGTACACCTTCTTCCCATCTGTTACGTGGCCTTCCCACAGGCCTTCTTCCTCCAAAGTCTCCTAAGAATACCTTCTTTAGGATTCGGTGTTCTTCCATCTCCACGAACCTTCTACGCTGGCGTAGAAGGGGGAGAGGTGATACTCCCACGTGGGGCGTCCCAGGTGGCGGATAGAGGGGTCCTAACCGGCTTGCCGGCGGACTTGAGAGAAATAATACCTCTCGCGGACCAAACACACTACCCCCTGCGGGTGAGGGACGCACATGTAGAATACACCCACGGTATCCCCTGCCTGTCGTAAGAGGCGACTAAAAGGGGCCCAAGGGGCTCTCAACTTGGGTGTGTGGATTGGCTTACTTGTGCCAGGGTCCTCACTTTCGTCTATCCTGTCCGACCTCCCTTGGTCAACTCTTGTTCTTTTCCGACCCCGACGGTATTAGAGCATTCGAGGCCCAGGGGGTCTTTTCTTTTCACGCCCTTCGTGACCCTTGCCTTTCTTCGTCCGTTACTTCATTTTTCGAAGTGACTGATCCCTTCTTTCCTCTTCTTTTCTCTCTCTCTCTCTCTCTCTCTCTCTCTCTCTCTCTCTCCTGTGGGTGGGGGACGCAGACGAAAAATACACCCACGGTATCCCCTGCCTGTCGTGGGAGGCGACTAAAAGGGGCGACGAAGGGATGATTGTCTCTGAACCATGAAATGGTTGGTACCATCACGCGGGGAACACCATGGATCGCCTTTACTTGCGAGTTGTACCACTATATTACAAGGTGTACAACTTTGCTTCCGCCGTTTTGTCCCCAACATTGGAGGTTTTAATGAAACAGGTTACTTACTCATGTATCATTCAAAGTAGTGTCCATCCCTGGCCGCGACTTTCTCCCATCTTTCGGGCAGTGTTCGAATCCCGTGTCGAAAAAATTGTTCATCTTTTGAAGCGATCCACGAATCGATCCAATTTGACTTCTTCATGAGATCGGAAGTGTCGGTCAGCCAGCCATGCGTCATTGATCGAAACAGGTGATAATCAGAGGGAACAATGTCTGGATAATACGGCGGGTGAGGTAGGACGTCCCATTTTAACATTCCCAGGTATGTTTTGACTTCTCTTGAAATGTGGGGTCGAGTGCTGTCGTGTTGGAAAATCACTTTATCGTGCCTCTCGCTGTATTGCGGCCGTTTGTCTTTCAATACTCTGCTCAGACGCATTAATTGCGTTCGATAACGAGCACCTGTGATTGTTTCACCGGGTTTTAACACCTCATAGTACACGACGCCGAGCTGGTCCCACCAAATCCAGAGCATGACCTTGAGCAGTGAATATTCGGTTTTGCCGTCGACGTTGAAGCATGGCCGGGATATCCCCATGATTTTTTGCGTTTAGGGTTATCGTAATGAACCCATTTATCGTCCCCATTCAACGTCTCTTGGTTTCAACTCATACGGGACCCAAGTTCCTTCTTTCTGAATCATGCCCATGGTCTAGAGACGTTTTGAAATGGCTTGCTGTGTCACTCCCACTGATCGTGCCAATTCTTCTTGAGTTTGACGCGAGTCTTCACTCAGCAATGTCTCCAATTCTGCATCTTCGAAAACTTTCTCTCTTCCACCACTATGCCAATCACCGTTCTTGAAGTGTTGAAACCACTTCCTCCACTAATAGCGTCCTCACCATATGTACGTGAGAGCATTCCATGAGACTCAGCCGCTGCTTTCTTCATATTGAAACACCTCCCGCAAATGCGCGCACACTGCCATGCTCAGTCGAGAACAACTTTATGATGCAGACACACATCCACTAAGTTCGAATGGGGTTATGTTGACCGAGGTCCAAGCTAACTGCCTGACGTCTGCTATCTGTTTCGTTCGACCGCTACGTACCGTTGTCGCCATCCATCGGCAAACGGCGGAAGCAAAGTTGTACACCTTGTAGGTACGAAGCAGGTTTGTGATTAGTAGCAGCAATGAGTTGGTTCTCCTGTTGGTTTCCAGTACCCCCGAGTCGTACCCTTGTGAGCGACACCGTCGGTCTGCGTTGCCTGTGATTGGTGCCCACTATGTGAGGAACACCACGGGAATACCGGCACCCGTGACTAGTACACCTAGGTAGGGAACATCATCGGTTTGCGTTGGCTATGAGTGGCGCCATTATGTGAGAAACACCGTAGGTCTGCGTTACCTGTACGACGTACAATACTTGTGAGTAGTCCCATCATATGTGGAACACCGTGAGTCTTCGCTACTTTTGATTAGTACCCCAACATGACAAAAATACCACGGTTCTACTTTACTAGCGATTCTGAGAAGCCTTTGACCTGGATTTTGGACCCCTTTAGACATCAAGCATCCTCGATTCAGGATTGTGCTTTAAAAGTGGTCCCTTGATCAGTAATACTATTATTTATAGTCTTTTTTGAGTCGGATCCACTGTTTTTGGGGGTGGGGTTCATGTCCATCCATTCATTCTTCATGACTTTTTTGGTCAGTGGATGATTTTGACCTTTTTGTTTGTCATTTCATTTCGTACCATTAGGAGCCGATGACCTCGATGTTAGGCCCCTTTAAACAAGCATCATCATCATGTTCTTCCATCCTAATTAGATGACCTGCGACAGGGAATATAGTTCATTGTTATATCTAATTCTCCATTCCCCTTGTACACATATGTATCCATACATTCTCATCAGGATTTTCCTTTCGAAAGAATCTATCTTCTCCACGGCTTTCTTTGGGAGGGTCAACCTATCACTTCCATACATCACTGTACTGCAAATGAGGGTTTTGTATAGCATAACTTTTAGGCTCTGGTTTATATCTCTACTTCTGAAAAGAGGTAGTTCTGCGAAGTATGCTCTATTGGCAGCTTGAATTCTTGCCTGTATTTCTACCATTTCCTCATTCTTGTTGGTTATATGTACCTGTATCATTACCTTCGTCTTTTGTTCATTGATCTTCTCTACTCAAGTCTACAAATGCTTTTTTATCTGCCCTTGTTGTTCTTCCCATCAAATTAATGTCGTCAGCATATCCAACTAACTAGTTGAGTTGTTTTATATAGAAGTGTTCCACTAGTGTCCACCTATAACTTTGTAATCACTGTTTCTAGTGCTAGGTTCAATAGAATTGGTGCTAAGCCATCTCCTTGTTTCAATCCCTGATTCACTTCGAAGAAGTTGCCTAATTCAGTCTGAATTTTCACTCCCACCATCGTATTTCTCATAGTTAATTCCACTAATCGCACCAGCTTTTCTGGTATCTTGAACTCGCTTAATATCTCCATTCCACGAACCTACTACGTTGGCGTAGCAGGGGGAGAGGTGATACTCCCACGTGGCGCGTCCCAGTTGGCGGATAGGGGGGTCCTAACCGGCTTACCGGCGGACTTGAGGGAAATAAAATACCTCTCGCGGACCAAACACACTACCCCCTGCGAGTGGGGGACGCACATGTAGAACACACACGCGGTATCCCCTGCCTGTCGTAAGAGGCGACTAAAAGGGGCGACCAAAGGGATGTTTGAATTAAGGCGGGATTCCACTGAGGCAACATTTGGGCGACATGGAGCATGCGTCTGGCAACAAATGTTGCTCTTTGTAGCATGCGGCTTGTCAGTCGGACACAAAAGAATTGGTATACTACATGTGTTGCCGGGTGTAGCATGCGTTACTTGTGGAGACTTGTCGCCAGCTACAAACGTTATTCCATCAAGGCAACCAAGACAACAGTTCCTCACTCGACTTTGACCGGCTGGTGGCATCTATACTTCCTTTTTTTCGAATTTCTCAACCTATCATCTCACGAATCATCCCGGAAATGTGCATGCCGCGGAGTGATCCAAGCTGATAAGGCATGGATCCCTTGGCAAACAAACCACGTCGGAATTTTCAAGAGGCGAAAGCCATTAGTGATGATTTTTTGGAGTACTTTGTCAGATTAAGGTCGTGTACCATGACAGAATCTGTATGCCTAGAGGTACGGGAAGATTTAGAAACTACTTGTTCACTGGAATTTAATAATATTTAAAAAAATTTAAATGTATTAGTTTTAAGCAGAATATCCTAACCCTATTCTGATTATTTTACCCCCTTATAGTTCACATTTCTAATACAGTTATACTAGGAGAATGAAAGATAACTCGTGGCAACTATGACAATAAGTAGACAAAAACTCCATGGCACTACAGCCCTTGAAGGGCATTAGCCTACCAAGCTACCGCTGCTCAGCCCGAAGGCCTGCAGATTACGAGGTGTCGTGTGGTCAGCACGAAGAATCCTCTCGGTCGTTATTCTTGGATTTCTAGACCGGGGCCGCTATCTCACCGTCAGATAGCTCCTCAAGTCCAATCACGTAGGCTGAGTGGACCTCGAACCAGCCCTCAGGCCCAAGTAAAGATCCCTGACCTGGCCGGGAATCGAGCCCGGGGCCTCCGGGTAAGAGGCAGGCACGCTACCCCTACACCACGGGGCCGGCAATAAGTAGACATAGTGGGGAAGGAAAAGACAATGATGAAACAGTGTTGGAAGACTGCGTAATTAGAGTAGCAGCGAAGAATATCCGAATAAAAAGTAGATTAATTGTTGTGTGTTAACAGTGTAGAAAAGAGAACCATTTGTTATGCTATTAAACGACGTATTTACAAGAAATCCATAGGCATGGAAATGCCATAATATACTGATATGTAGAATTTATTATTATTATTATTATTATTATTATTATTATTATACAATAATGTTATTGCCTTCAAGTCCCACTAACTACTTTTACGGTTTTCTGAGTCGCCGAGGTGCCGGAATTTTTTTGCAGCAGGCGTTATCTTACGTGCCAGTAAATCTACCGACACGAGGCTGACGTAGGTCTACTAGAACACCTGCCAAGTTTATTATTATTATTATTGTAGTTAGTACTATGATGTCATTAAATTATATTTTAATAGTTATCTCTAATTTATTTATGTCTAGTGCAAACTAGTGCCAGTACTAATAAGGATAAAACCAGGAACTCTATTATAATAATAATAATAATAATAATAATAATAATAATAAAGGCTTTACGTCCCACTATCTACTTTTACGGTTTTCGAAGACGCCGAGGTGCCGCAATTTAGGTCCGCAGGAATTCCTTTAAGTGCCACCGTCACGAGGCTGACTTATTTGAGCACCTTAAAATATCACCGTACTGAGCCAGGATCGAACCTGCCAAGTTGGGGTCAGAAGACCAGTGCCTCAGCCGTCTGAGCCACTCAGCCCGGTGGGCATTGAATAAATCACAATTTTATTTACAGAAGTTCATAAGCAGTTAACTTATTTCATTTATTAGAGGAAAACAGTAACATAAAATCAATTCACCTCACGTTCCTCATTGTCACCTGACGTTTGGAGCATCGATGTCAAGAAGAAAGGTAAGTAGATTATACACGAACCACAGATTTCCTCTCAATGGAGAAGCAACAACAGTTTTCATTTTCTGAATTTTTTATGCTCTCGGTGGAAAGCTGAACGCATTTTTTAAATTTTCTTCAGTTCGTGGACACTGCAGTCATATTTTTGTGGGGGGCGTTTTAACGTATGCTTTCTTTCCTACTGTTTTTATAATCACTCAATGTTACATTCCGCAATTCCGGAGCATTGTGATAATTCCCAATTAAATTCGCAGTGTTTTCAATGGCCCTCTTCATCTTGTCGCACGGAAAATGTAGCACCGATCCACACACTGTTGGATCCCGGGCGACACTGTTCGACAAGCATATTTTTGAGGCATGCGGCACCAGGGAGTGTTCGACAGGTGGCAACATGTCTCATGCCACACAGCCGCACGCTACATGTCGTGCCGTGTTTCTTCAATTGAAAGTCGACTGCAGCATGCTCCATGTCGCCCAAATGTTGCCTCAGTGGAATCCCGCCTTTATAACCATGAAACTACTTTTGATTCGTACCATCATGCGGGGAACACCATGGGTTGCCTGTACTTTGCGAGTAGTACCACTATATTAGGTACGAAATAGGTTTGCGATTCGTAGCAGTAAAGAGGCGGACCTGGGGGTTTCCAGTACTCGTGCGTCGTACCCATGTGAGCAACACGGCGGGTCTGGGCGTAGCCTGTGTGTTGTACCGCTATATGAGCGGCACTGTCGGTCTGCGTTGCCTGTGATTGGTGCCCACTATGTGAGTAACACACTGGAATACTGGCGCCCGTGATTAGTACACCTAAGTGAGGAGGCTCATCGGTTTGCGTTGGCTGTGAGTGGCGCCATTGTGTGAGAAACACCATAGGTCTGCGTTCCCTGTACGAAGTACAATACTTGTGAGTAGTACCATCTTGGGTGGAACACCGTGAGTCTTCGCTACTTTTGATTAGTACCCCAACATGACAAATACCATGGTTCTACTTTACTCTCGACATGTACCATTCTGAGGGGCCTTAGACATGGATTTTGCACCCCTTTAGACATCAAGCATCATCGTGCTTTATAAGTGGTCCCATGGTCAGTAATACTATTTTATTTACGATCTTTTTTTGAGTCTGATCCACTGCTTTTGTTTGTTTGTTTTTTGTTGGGTTCATGTCCATCCATTCATTCTTCGTGACATTTTTTATTTTATTTTGGTCAGTGGGTAAATTTGTACTTGTCATTTCATATCGTACCATTAGGGGCCGATGACCTCGATGTTAGGTCCCTTTAAACAACAAGCTTCATCACCATCATCATCATCATCATCATCACAATATCTCCATTAATTTATCCCTGTCAATAGAGTCGTATGCTTGTTGAAAGTTGATAAACATCTGTACCACATCTATGCCCCGTTCCCAACACTTGTTTAACAGTAAATATCTGATCAATAGTGGATCTTCCCTTCAGGAACCCTGCCTGGTATTCTTCTAGAATTTCTTCTCCCAGGGTTTCTAGTCTCTTCTTCAGGATGGAGGTGAACAGCTTATATAATGTACACAGCAGTGTGATCCTCTATAATTGCTACTGTACATACCATCTTATCCCCTTTCTTGTAAATTGGGCATATGATGCCTTTGCGCGAATCTTCAGGCAATTCTTTTGTATTCCACACACTCACAATTAGCTGATGTACTCTTGCTTCGTTACGGAATTCTACATTGTGTACAGAATTGTAGTTTAGGTAGAGTGCACGTTGTAAGGAAGACTGTATTAAATTGCATAGCTTTTAACGTTACCCTATAAACGCGACGGAGGAATCACCAGACGTCTTTTTTCTTATGAAAACTGCGTTAGGGAATTTTCATTGTTAATGGTAGGCCCGCTTCCCTACCATCAGTCACAATCGGGTTGGAGAATTGCATTATAATGGCAGACACTCACTCTCCACCTGCCTTTTTACATCCTCAGAAAGACTGCCTTAGTGGTTTTCCCAACTGAAATGGACATAAGTCATTACAATGACGTCAGTAGGAATGGCGCGATCAAAAGCAATGCTTTCATATGAAATACTCCATCAAATGAAAAACCATACATTTTCTCACTTTTAACGAACAGTACTGCGCTGCCAATCTAACAGTCCAAAGTTCCAGAGCTGGAATGGCCAGGCCGCAGACAGCCGTGATCCGTGAAGACTTAGTCTTTTATCGGGGGGGGGGGGGGGGTCGAGAATAGTGGAAAGTCCCGGGGCAAAAACTATGCCCTTTTACTAATGTTTCCTAAGAGTACCCGATGAGTCGGAAAATCTCAGTTCACTACACTGGCGGCGAAAACAATCTATCTGACTTGGAGGCAATTTTTTCCTCCAAGCCGGAGGAGAAACCCTCTCTTCACTGCCAATTTTGAATAAAATGAATGTAGAATTTAATAAAAGTGAAGAAGAAAAAGCTCTTTTCAGGGTTGATATTTGAGTTATTTAGTGAATTGTTGTGCTATAATTTATAATATGCCTAAATTGTAATTCTAGACCACGTCATACTACTACTACTAGTAAGTGAGCCTCTGCCTTAAGAGTGCACACTGCTCATTGAAAACAGCACGTCAGAGTAGGGATGGAATACTGTGATGAATCGGTGAGTACGGTATCAGAAAATGTATGAACCAGAGAAATTACATGCTAATGAAGAAAGTTGTCTAACTCCTCAGCCATTCCCCGCCAATATTCAATCAGGCTGTTATACTCGGTACGCAGCAGTAATCCCATCTATCGGAGTTGAGTGGCAGCATAAGAGACAAAGAACATCACCGCAAACAACGGTCAGTGTAATGTTATTGTTGATCAATGTTATGAGCTTTCAATATTGTAGGCCTTCACATTCAGTTTTCTTCTGACTCTGAAATACCACTCTTATCATATTCGGTATGGTAAAACTGAATAAAACATAAATGGTCGGAAATTGTATTCTCTATAACTTTTTTTATGTAGTACTTTTCGATAGGACCAATAACATAGGTATTTAAAAATTAAATTTTAGGCGCCTTCCCCTAAACTACAATTTCATACAGGGCGAATGAAATTGTTTATAACTTAGACTGTAGTTTCTTATTCCCCGACTCTATATACCGACTTCCATTAAATTCTGCTAACCCTTTTTCTCGTGGCTCGGCGTTGATATGGACTTGGCAACAAAAATACAAATTCATGAATATATGTTTTAACAAAGCCGGTATGGTAACAATGTATGCCATAAATGATCGGAAATTTAATTTTATCTAACTTTAGTTATGTAGTATATCGGTAGGACCACTAATAATATAAATATTTGAGAATTAAATTTGAGACTTTCCCCTAAACTACCATTTCACTCAGTGTGAGTAATAGCCTGGATTGTAGTGGCTCATTCCCCGACTTCACATACCGTTTTTCATTAAATTCTCTTCATCCGTTTTCTCGTGATGCGTGTACATACATACATACGACAGACAGACAGACATTACGGAAAAGTAAAAAGTGCATTTCCTTGTTACTATGAACATGACCGATACAGAAATACCATTATTTTCAAATTCTGAGCAATGTACAGACAAAACTCATTTTATATATATACAGATATAGCTTCTTGTAGTGTGGTTCCTCCGTATTTCCGTAACTCTGCAGCGATTCCATCGATACCTGGTGCTTTATTGTTTTTCAGTTGCTGTATGGCTTCTGTCACTTCTTGCATAGATGGTGCTGTGACTTCCGATTCATTTGTCTCATTGTTATTCCTTGAGGTAGTTGGTGTTTTCCCTTCCATTTCTACTGGGTTCAGGAGGTGTTGGAAATATTCCTTCATCTATCTTGGATCCCTTCTTTATCTCCCAAAAGGTGTCCATCTCTGTCCTTACACATGTTTGTTCTTGCCTTGAATCTTTCTTTCACTTCTCTGTAAGCCATGTAGCTATTATCTTCTTTTAATTCCTCCACTATTCTAGACATTTTTTCATTTAATTTTCTTCTCTTCTTCGACGTACATTCCTTACTTTTTTATTCCGATTTTCAGCCTCTTGTTTCTCCACCCTTGTTGGTCTCTAAATATGCTGTATATGCCTTATATCTTTCTTCTATAGCTTTTTGGCATTCCTCATCAAACAATTCCCTTGTGTTCCTTTTGGGTACAATGTCTAGTGTGTCGTTTGCTACGGCCTTAATGCTTTCCTTCAGAGCAATCCATTTAGTTTCGACCGTTGCTGTTTGGTCCTTATTATATTTCTCTACCAGAACTTCTGCCATTCTTTCCCCAGATCTTTCTGGTACTTCCTTATTCTTCAGTTCACTAGTATTGTACTTTTCTATCCTTCACCCCTTCCTTCCTTGCTTTCATAATGCGGCACCTTGAGATTGCCTTAACTAGAACGTGGTCGGAGCCACAACTTGTTCCTCTGAATGATCTGACATCCATGATAGATAGATAAGGAATGGGTGAGCTCCACACGTAGGTCTGTGAAGACCCTTTGTGTCTCTTAAACGGGTTTGCTTAGTCCAACCCTAGTGCTCCTATAAAGGATGCCAGTGTCTGGATGTTGGCGTTCCTGATTTCTTCCAGGCTCACAGAATATGAGCCATCGATGTCTAGTGCTTGCAAGAGCCTCGCACTGACACAACACATGCGCGGAGGTCTCTTCCTCCCTACCGCATCTTCTACACATCGGATCCTGACTGATTTTCATGATGTGTAGGTGTCTCTGTAAGGTATTGTGGCCTGTCAACAGTCCAACTACGATTCGCGTTCTGGTCGTATTCAAATTTATCAGGACCTTATAAAAAGGTTCACTTGCCTGCCTTGCTATGGTTAACCTCTTCCAAATGTCTGAGACTGGTTCGTCCACTGGGATATTACCAGTTTCACGCTTCGGAGTGACACTCCTAGGAAGGGCTCTGGTCCTATGAAAGGACCTTTTGAGCCTTGTTTCGCTAGTTTGTCAGCTTCTTCATTTCCGCTGATTGCTGTGTGTCCAGGGACCCATATTAGTGTAACTCGGCTAAGTTCACACAGTTGATCTAACATCCTTTGGCACTCCCATACATTTTTGATGTTGTTCTAACTGCGCATAGTGCTTTTAACGCTGCCTGGCTATCACTGCAAATGGTGATGCATCTTCTATCTTCAGGCATGTTCCATATATATACAGCACAGGCCAGTATTGCATATACTTCGGCCTGGGAAACGGTAGCATATTTACCCTTGGGAAGGGAGAGCCTTGTCTTAGGCCTCCAGACCCCGGCGCCTCTGCCCGTCTGTCCGCGAGCCGTCTGTGTACCATGTACAGCCCCCAGACATAAGACAGGCCCAGCATCCGCTGCCCACTCCTCCCTTGTGGGTATCACCACTGTGAACTTATAATGCAGATTAAAACTAGGCTTCATCAGGTCCCCGATCATCATTGTCGTAGGGCAGGTCTGGCGAAACCTTGTAAGAATAGAAGCTTGACCTCTATTCGGATTCTTGAAGGACCATCCTCCGAGTGACCAGAGGTTGTAAACATTAATTCCCGCTATTTCCTTAACATATAAATGCAAGATGACTCTAACTTCAGTTGGGATGCAGAGAGCGTTAAATAAAGTGTCACTGTTTGCGGGGCAATGAGGCTTGAAAATTAATGGCAATAAATCTAAAATAGTAGTAGCCCAGGTAAACAAGGGAAGAGAGGCGTAAGGGAAATGGGTACTTCAAGGAGAAAGGTTGGAACAGGTAAGGAAGTTGGATTATTTAGGAGTTATTATAAACAGTAAAGGAACCTGGAACGATCAGATCTGTAGGGTGAAGAGCAGAGGATTGGCAGCCCTAGCCTCAGTCAGAAATTTACTAGCTAAATACCCGGGTATTAGTTATAAAACCTTGAGGCTAGTGTTAAGATCTGTTATTTTCGGGAGGGTGTTGTATGGCGCAGAAGTGTGGGGATTGGATGAGAAAAGAGAGGAATTAAGAAGTATTATTAGTAGTTTTGGTAAAATAGTAATGGGTCTGCCAAGGTGCACAGCGAATGCGGGGGCGGAATTAATGTATGGGGAGGATTTAGAATCGGAGTGTGTGAAAAGAATAATTAGATACTGGATGCATTTAAAAAGACAGGGAGGTGGGAGAGTTTTACAGGCAGCGTATCAACAGCAACGTAAGAGCATGTATAAGGGCGGATGGCTAGAAAAAATTAAGGGATATTTGGAGATGATAGGATTAGGGCATCTGTGGGGGGAGGTATGGGCGAAGACAGAAGTTAGAGGGATGAGGGTGCTTGAGAGGAGGATTAGGGACATTCATAGGCAGAAATTATTGGGGGAAAGTAGAATAAGAAATTCTTTGAATGTTTTTATTAAAATAGAGGAGGTAGCAGGGATAAATATTAGATACGTTGACAGGTCAAAAAGATATGGGATGATGTGGTGGTTGATGGGATTGCATAGGAATAAGGGTTATCTACAAGGGAGGGACAAGACAGTGTGTATACTTTGCGGGGCAGTGAATGACGATTTTCACTTATTAAGTGACTGTAAAGAAATGAAAAAGATAAGAAATAAATTACTGAGTGCCGAGCATCGTAAACTATTGGGAAGAAGGGATGAGCAATCTATTTTAAGATGGATTATAAAGCAGTGGGAAAGCGGGGGTGAGTTGAACAAGTATTTATGTGCGGTAAAAATGTCTGGTGAGAAGAGAATGAATGAGGGAGAGCTGGAGGGTGGACACGAGGGTATTTGTGTGGAATAGTGATGTATGTCTATGGGAAGAGTGTTTAATAATAGGATGTTATGCAATGGATGGAGATAGTATGATAAAATTTAATGGAAAAGGGAGTATTGGTGCTGAGTACATAGTTACGTGGGTGGAGCTGGGCAAGTGATATGTGATTTCATAAAGGTAGGGACTTTTTGTTGTGTTATGGCTGGTTGGTATGTAATTGCTGACTGTCCAGGTTTTGGTATTGATCGGGAGTAAGTCAAGAACAATGAGAGTGACGAAAGTGGATGAGCGCATTAAGGTCACGTGATACGGGAGCCATGAGTCGGGACTGCTACAGCTGTTATAATTTTGGTTATTATTTATTCCTATTATTATTATTATTATCATCTTTTCATTGTGAACATGTATTTGGGGCTGAACGCATGTTATGTTCAAGAATAAAATATGAATGTAAGGGGGAAGACCTAGGGTGGCCTCCATTGCACGTAATGGTGTAGTATCCAGTGCTCCTGTTATTCTTAGACACGCACGTCTTTGGACACTGTTTAACTTGGTGGTCACAGTTTTACTCTCCGAACCTGGCCACCAGACTAAAGATGCGAAGGTGATCGTGGGCCGTACAATAGAAATATAGAACCACTGGACCACCTTAGGTCCTAGGTCCCAAGTCTTTCAGACGGCCCTGCGACAGGCCCACATAATCTTGCGAGCCTTATCCACCTTATGTTATGATATGTTTCTTCCAACTCAGTCTTACCTCAAGGATTACCCCTAGGTATTTAACTGAGGTTGTCTTAACTACTTTTTTCTCAATTAGGAAAGGCTCTGACAGTCCGTCTAGCCTCCCCCTCCTGGTAAGTACCACGAGTTCCGTCTTGTCGGGATTAACCGACAAGTCCGTGTCGTGGCACCATCTTTTTTTTCTGCTTGTTTTACGTCGCACCGACACAAATAGGTCTTACGGCGACGATGGGACAGGAAAGGGCTAGGAGTGGGAAGGAATCGGCCGTGGCCTTAAGGTACAGTCCCAGCATTTTCCTGGTGTGAAAATGGGAAACCACGGAAAACCATTTTCAGGGCTGCCGACAGTAGGGTTCGAACCTACTATCTCCCGAATACTGGATACTGGCCGCACTTAAGCGACTGCAGCTATCGAGCTCGGTGCACCATCTTTCCGCCCTACGTAGGGAGCTCTGAAACTGTACTGGGGAAATTTCACACCGCCATCAGGCTAATGTCATCTGCATAGCCTTGGGCATAAATTCCTCCAACATTTAACCTGGTAACCGTAATGTTGGTGATAATACTCCCCCCTGTGGACACCCCTTGTCTATATTAGCTCTCAACATTACTGCGTTGAGGGTAAACAGAACTTGACGGCCCTGCAGTGAGGCCATAATCCATTTTATGAGCATCCTGCTCACTCCTCTTCTCTCTAGACTAAGTTCTATGGGGCCCAAAGATGTATAGTTAAAGGCCCCTTCTATATCTAGGAATACCACCATAGCAAGTTATTGCTGATCCAAGGCTCTCTCCAGCCTTGAAACAAGCTGGTGTAGTGCCGTTTCTACCGACTTCTCTGGTTGGTATGCATGTTGATGAGGATGCAGGGGACAGTCTCTTAATACTTTCTCCCTGATATGTCTATCCACCAGTCTTTCCAAAGTCTTAAGAAGAAAAGACGTTAGACTACTGGGTCTTAATCCTTAGGTCTAGTATATGAAGACCTTCCGGGTTTAGGTAT
The DNA here is from genome assembly GCF_040414725.1 of Anabrus simplex. Lineage (NCBI taxonomy): Eukaryota > Metazoa > Arthropoda > Insecta > Orthoptera > Tettigoniidae > Anabrus > Anabrus simplex. The sequence goes on from NC_090270.1 coordinate 4,334,348, forward strand.
ATACACTATCTTCGCCTGACGCCACAAGGAGTACACGTACCCCATAGTGAGACAGGCTCTAAACATTCTGACCAGGTATGGTACAAGGACCATGCCCGCTTCCTGAAGAAGTGCTGGGAAGATCCCATCCATTCCTGGGCTTTTATAAGGGGCAAAAAATTCTAATGACCTAAGTTCCTTGAAACTTCCTGGGATAACAATTTCTGCGGCTTCCTTCCAACCACTTCTATCGGGTCTGAAGGATTCGCTCGATTCTACTTCACTATTCCTGACTACTGAACCTGGAAAGTGGGCATCAAGCAATAAGCTCAGGTTCTCCCTCTCAGTGGATGTATATCCACCCGAAGGTGACTCCAGTGAGCCCAGCCTTGCCCTTCCATCCAAGGTTAGAATTTTATGAAACCTTGCCTCTTCATGTTGACTCTCGATGGAGTCACAAAACTGTCTCAAGATTTCTTAGAAGACCTTTTGACTTCTGACTTGTACTTTCTTTGTGATTCTTTATAAGAATCTAGACTTTCTTGATCTTGAAGTTCTCCGTATTTATTCCAGAGCCTTCTTGTGTTTCTCCTCAGGTGTTCAAGATAGCTGTTCCACTTGAAGCTTCTTGTTACTCTTTTTGCCCTAACAACTGGGCAGTTTAATTTATAAGAGGTAACTAGTGTCTGTGTGAGAAAGCTCACACCGGGCTCCAGCTTCTCCTTGTTCTTAATTATATTTGAGGGTCCTCCTTCCAGTCCCCTCCTTACGTCCTCCCTAAAAGACGACCGATTGGTTCTTCTAGGGTTTCTCTAAGATGGGATCTGGAAGGAGCCCTCTATATGAAACACAATGTGCCTATGATCTGACAAGGAAGGTTCTAAAGAAACTTTCCAGTCTTTAAATCTAGACTTTCCCATGGAACCCAGGGTAAGATCTATGATCCCCTCACTCCTATTATTATGAAGGTGGGGGTATAACCTACGTTCATGATCTCAAGATCAGTTGTACATAGAAATTCTATGAAATTCTCACCCCTTCGGTTTGTGTATTTACTTCCCCAAATGCTGTGATGAGCATTGGCGTCACATCCTACTATGAGGTTAAGTCCTTGTTTCCTACAGTATAACACCAGTCTCTTGAACTCCTCCTGGGGGGGTGGAGATTCAGAGTCTCCTGGGAAATATGCAGAACAGACAACCAGGTCTCTTGGCTGTCCGCCCTCTTCATATCTCACTAGAACTGCTATAAGGTATCTAGTAATGAAGCCCGGTGTAGCCCAAGCGTTATGATCCTTAACTAGTATACATGCTCTAGGCTGCTTCTCCGCTACTCCACTGAACATTTTAGTCCCATGATATGGCCCTGTCTAAGCCAGGGTTCTTGTATCAGGGCGACCGAAAACCTACCTTTCTAGATACTTCTTACAAGTACCCTAGAGGCCGCTATAAAATTTTGTATGTTTACTTGTATGAAAGTAATCATTCCTTACCTTCATGCAATACTTTACCTTATGCGGTGTCCGGAACGTGCAGCTCCGTCTCTCGCGATGAATCCTGAGGCTTGGCTGGCCCCGGCTCCTGCCCAGGCTCCCGCTCTTCGCCCCTGCTAGTCCCAGTGTTGTCTGTGGTGGGGTTGGTCCTCTGCTTGTCGCGCTTGCCCTCCACCAGGGTGAAGGTAGCAACATGCACCCCGCAGAAGATCTTCCCCACCACTTTTTCCACATCTCCGGAGTCCATGCTGACCACAAGGCGGACACCTCTCTTCTCCTTGCGGCCGTAGATTCTCATGCTGTTGGGATTTAGGCCATGGTTGTGGCGTGCCATTCTTCCCAAAAGGACGTTGTTGTCCTTTGGTTGTCCTGGTATCCAGACCATGACTTTCTTATAGGAAAGGAGTTTATCCATGCCCACAATTGTGAGCCTGGCTCCTTCCCACGGTTGCATATCTGTAACAAGACTAGAAAGCCATGCTACAGTCTCGTCATTCTCTGCGATAATGATGGCCGTACCTCTCGACAGATAGCAGTCCAGGAACTGAGGCTTAATGGGCCCCTGCTCCGGAAGCTCATCTATCAGATTGGTGATGGCCTCCTCCACATACTCCACCTGTTTTTCAGCTGCCGGTCAGGATATCCTACAGGCACTATGGCCATCCTGATCCCAGCTTTAGCTATCCTGGCATACTCCACCTTGGGTCTTTTACATCCATGATATTGGATGCCCATCTTTTCTCCATCACTACAGGGTCTCTTTGATTACAGGTCTTTGTATCAGGCGATATCCATGTTTGCTTGTGTACCTCTTTATGAGGGGAAACAAGTTGACATCACTTTCATGTTTCTGCTGGTAGCAAGGTTAAGCAATCTCTGTCCATTGTCATTAGTATTGTTGTGTAAACTATGGATGCATATTATTCCTTGATATATTTCCTCCTTCCCAATTTGTGCATTTAAGTCTCATATTATCGTCTTAGCATCGTTTGATGGGATTGAATCTAGCACTCTTTCCAGTTCAGCATGGAACTGATCCTTGACTATCTGTTCCTTGTCTTCCGTTGGAGCATATACATTTACGAATGTTAAATTATAGAATCGCATTTTAACACGCTGTGTTCCCAATCTTTCATTTACCCCTTGCGGGTGGGGGACGCACATGTAGAATATACCCGCGGTATCCCCTGCCTGTCGTAAGAGGCAATTAACAGGGGCCCAAGGGGCTGAGAGTGTGGATCGGCGACCACGGGGCCCTTAGCTGAGTCTTGGCATTGCTTCCACTTATTTGTGCCAGGCTCCTCACTTTCGTCTATCCTGTCCGACCTCCCTTGGTCAACTCTTGTTCTTTTCCGACCCCGACGGTATTAGAGCATTCGAGGCCTAGGGAGTCTTTCATTTTCACGTACTTCGTGGCCCTTGCCTTTCTTCGTGCGTTCCTTCATCTTTCGAAGTGACGGATCCCTTATTTCTTCTTCTTCTTCTTCTTCTCTCTCTCTCTCTCTCCCCTGTAGGTGGGGGACGCAGACGAAAAATACACCCACGGTATCCCCTGCCTGTCGTAAGAGGCTAAAAGGGGCGACCAAGGGATGATTGAATTAGAACCGTGAAACTACTTTTGATTCGTACCATTATGCGGGGAACACTTGCGAGTAGTACCACTAAATTAGATACAAAATAGGTTTGTGATTAGTAGCAGTAAAGAGGCTGGCCTGGGGGTTTGCGGTACCCGTTGCCTGTGATTAGTACCCAGTATATGAGGAACACCACGGGATAGTGCGAGTCCCTGTGGTTAGTACACCTAGGTGAGGAACCTTATCGGTTTGCGTTGGCTATGAGTGGCACCACTGTGTGAGAAACACCATAGGTCTGCGTTTCCTGTACGAAGTGCAATACTTGTGAGTAGTACCATCTTGTGTGGACCACCGTGAGTCTTCGCTACTTTTGATTAGTACCCCAACATGACAAATACCATGGTTCCACTTTACTCGCGACATGTACAATTCTGCGGGGCCTTAGACGTGGATTTTGCACCCCTTTAGACATCAAGCATCATTGTGCTTTAAAAGTGGTCCCTTGGTCAGTAATACTATTATTTACGATCTCTTTGAGTCTGATCCACTGGTTTGTTTGTTTGTTTGTTTGTTTGTTTGTTTGTTTGTTTGTTTGTTTGTTTGTTTGTTGGGTTCATGTCCATCCATTCAGTCTTAATGACATTTTTTTATTTTATTTTGGATCAGCGGATGAATTTGAACTTTTTGTTATTTCATTTCGTACCATTAGGGGCCGATGACCTCGATGTTAGGCACCTTTAAACAACAAGCATCATCATCAATCTTTCATTTACTGCTAAAAACTGTAGTACATCACCTTTGGCTTGTTTTCGTACTATAAAAGCTACTCGTCCTCCTTGTGCATTCATTGGCTTCCCAGAACTAAATATTGGTTTTGGTGTCCCAGATCTCATCCCTTCCTGACCATCTTGTTTCCTGGATGGCTGCTATGTCCACTTTGTTGACTTCTAGTTTCTGCGTCAGTACTTTCAATGCTCGGGCTCGTAGAAGGGTGCGTACATTCTGTGTACCAATTCCGTAGTCCATTGCCTTTAGCTTAGCTCGTCGTCTGTTAAATCCACCATTCCGAGGCATATTCTGGGGCTTCGCAACAGTTTGTTTTCCGGAACGAGGTTGTTAGCCTTGCTCCAACCCCCAGCAATCCTGGAGGACCGACGTTTTCTGTTAGGGTTGTCTCCCTTAGCTGATTGGTCCCCATTTAAGCGTCGGGAACTCGCTTTCTGCTCTTACACGACTAAGGGCCGGTTCTACCACCTACTGGTAAAGTAGCGCGTAATTTGCCCCCCGCGTAAAAGGATGTTTCCGTTCGACCACCCCCAAGTAGCGCTATCGGCAGCATAAATCGTAGTTACCCGGCGCGTAATTTATCGACCACTTCGAGGGCCCGATAAGACTTTACCTGCCGGGCAAGTTTTGAGAGTTGAACATTATTAGCTGTATTTCTGGTGACATACAACTTAAATTAGCTTGAAAATGAAAAGCTACAACCTGTTCTCCAGTCTGTGATCGGGTCAGGGATGTAATGAATGAATCAGATATAGGCTGTTATTACGATGGGGTCGCCACTCCCAAAGTGATTTATATTAATGAATGATAGATGCTATGAAATGAGAATGGAGAGTGTTGCTGGAATGAAAGATGACAGGGAAAACCGGAGTACCCGGAGAAAAACCTGTCTCGCCTCCGCTTTGTCCAGCACAAATCTCACATGGAGTGACCGGGATTTGAACCATGGTATCCAGTGGTGAGAGGCCGACGCGCTGCCATCTGAGCCACGGAGTTAAATTAGCTTATTATACTGAAAAAAAGCATGATACTGTAACAGTGGCCGATATTGTATTGCAGGATCTTGAACATTAATGCTTCCCTTGAGTTGCAACGGTCACACCAGCCTCTCGCATCGGTAGCTTAGGGAACACATTTTATAAGTCAAGCGTTCGTAAAGAAACTTTAAAAGGATATAAAATCAAAATCTATTTGGAAATCATTTCAAATGGGCTTTAGTTTTCTACTTTTTCAGTTTTCAGACACGAGATATAACTTAATATACAGTATGTGTCCTAAATATTCAAGTGTTCTCGTAACGTAATGGCTAACAGGCTCACTTCGTAATACGAGGTATGCAGGTTCGAGTCTTTATTATGACGAATCTTTTTTATTTCCATTATTAGCGTTGTGTTAATCTGTATGCCTCTGTTCATACGTTCTTTTGTTAATATATTTCATTGACGTATTTAATCATAATATTATGTCTACTAGGAAATTGCTTTATATTATTCTTTATTATTATTATTTTTCTCTAGATCACAGTAAACAAATACCCAATAGATCCATTGAATGAGAAAAATAACAGCGTCCAACTTCAGCCACACACACAACTTCTACTAACTTTAAAACAAACAGACATGGTTAATATACTGGCAAGACAAAAAGAAAAGAACAGCACATAAAAAGAAACCTACTGTCCGGCCGAGTCATCACCCCTGGTGAGAAGAAGACCGCCTTCCCGATGATGACCCGACCGGCCCTGCCCGTGGAGACGACCTGAAGGCCCCAAGATCTAACCAGATGACAATGTTTTCCCTCTCACCATTCCATTTCCAAACGTACCCCTTGGACATGCCATGAAGTCCTTCGGATACTCCGGATATGTGCCTCCCCCTGATAGGGTCACCCAGTAGTCATCCTCAGTGTTTTCATGTCATGTCCAAATTGCTTTATATGTATGCTATTTATAGAAAGTGATGTTATGATAGGACTGTCGCGCAGGTAGCAGATTCCCTATTAGTTGTTTACATATTCTTCTTGTAAATTATTTCGAAGAAATTGGAAACTATTCCATTCCCGAATTCCTCTTCCTATGAATGGATATTTATCCCGATTAGTTCTTTACATTTACAGTACCTTCCAACTTTATCTTCATAAAGTTAAACATTAGAATGAAATGCTTTATCAATAAATGAAAGCATGTGGAACTAAACGAGGTCACAGAACTACTTGCAAATAGAGCATCGTGGAGATACTTAATCAATTCACAGAAGCCTGCAGATAGAATGCTCAAAGGCAATAAGTCCGTAAGGAAGATGTGTGTGTACATAGGCCTACGTATATGGAAGCGCGTAAAAGAGAGTTAATAACAACGGCAGGGAACGAAAACACATTTTAAATGTAAATTAGAAATACGATGAAAACCTGCGTACCTTCTATTATGGAGCGAGCAACTTGACCAATCTACAAGAATACTTTTCAAAAACGCTGCCTTACACGACAGGTTATAACGGGCGTAAAAAAATGTAATCTCAAGATTTTAATCCCAATTAGGTATTGATATTGAAGATCATAGATTAAAATCACGAAAGCCTGACATACCTCTTAAAACTCCCCTTATTAGGCTTTTTGGTGATAATAAGCAAACGCAAGCACAGGGAAATAAGACAATCGAAATGAGTTTCATGCATCTGACGATAGATGGCACCACACTCGAAAGCGAGAAGTCGCTGAAAATCAGTCTAGCCAACTTCGTATATCGGTGTCTAGCTCCGGGTAGCTACCTAGCGCTTGCGCGGTGGTTGGACGCAAGCCAAAGTACCAGCCGATTTACACCTCCAGGTAGTTTACTTCCCGGGCAGCTGCCAGCCACTTTACCAGCAGATGGTAGAACCGACCCTTTGCCGTGTACCTTGAAGAATGTACCCGTTGCTCAGAGGCCACGGCGTGGACGTGCATATATCGGACTTGGTAGGAATAAATGGCATTTGCTGTGTTTTGCTAGTGCACTCCCATCAACAAGAAGTGCACCCACAGGGCCACATACCCCCCCCCCCCCACTTCGACCCCCGATTGGCACAATCAGAGTGCTGGAATGCACAAAGACCCGATCTAGGACACTAAAATTAACAGAGTAATAACAGAGGAAGTTCTACACATGCCTTCTGATCATATGGTACCAAAGTACAACTTTGAAAAACTGTTTGAGACCCAGATAATTAAAAAAAAAAAAAGACTGGCATATCAACAAATGGAATACTGAAAAGAAGATATAGTGTGGTGGACTGATGGCTCAAAGACTGTGGATGGCACAGGAGGAGGGATCAACGGGCGAAGACCTGAGAAATCAATCCCAGATGAGCCCGGGCAGACACACTACAGTTTTTCAAGCGAAAGTGATAGCTATCACATGTCTTGAAGAAAATCTGAAATGAACTATAGGAATAAGAACATTTTCATTTTTACGGACTGCCAAGTGGCCATTAAGGCACTAGAAGCAGTCCGGATAATATCCAGAATTGTCTGGTATTGCCACTCACTTTTCCTGAAGCTGTCAAAGTACAACATTGTCAAAATAATATGGGTACCAGGGCATGCAGGTATAGAAGGAAATGAAAAGGCAGATAAACTGGCCAGGAAAGGGGCCGAAACACATTTTTTAGGCCCAGAACCGGTATGCGGGATTTCCTATGGACAAGCCCGACACTACATAGGAAAATTGTACAAAAGAAACAAATGGAGAACTGGAAAAATACTCCACGATGCAGGCTTGCAAAGGAACTGATAAAAGGACCAAACAAGAAGCATACCAAAGGACTGTTGAAACTCAGCAGAGAAAATATAAGATGGGTAGTAGGACTGTTGACAGGACACTGCCGTCTGAAAAAACACCTACTTAGAATTGGAGTAATAAGAGACAGTATATGTAGGAAACGCAATGAAGCAGTGGAATCAGGTGAACACAGGCTTTTCGAATGTGAAGCGCTGGGTAGAATCAGACTCTCCACTCTAAGACTACCAGGTGAAGAGAGAGAAAAAAATCCAAGAAGACCCAATAAGAACAATCTGCAGCTTTGTGAAGGGGGCAGGTATATCTAGGTGGGAATGAAGGAAAAACCATGGTAGCAAAAGGTCTTAACCCCCTGTGGGTGGGGGCCGCAGACGAAGAATAGACCTACGGTATCCCCTGCCTGTCCTAAGAGGTGACTAAAAGGGGCGACCAAGGGATGATTATATTAGAACCATGAAACTCCTTGTGATTATTACCACCACGCGGGGAACACCATGGGTCGCTTTTCCTTGCGCGTAGTACCACTATGTTAGGTACCAAATAGGTTTCTTATTAGTAGCAAACGAGAGCTCGACGGCTTTTACAGTATCTGTGATTAGTAGCACTATATGAGCGACACAATGGGATGACGGAACCCATGGTTCTGGCTTACCTATGATTAGTACCCGCTGTATGAGGAACACCACGGGATAGTGCGGGTCTCTGTGGTTAGTACACTTATGTGATGAACACCATAGGTTTGCGTTGCCTGTCAGTGGCACCGCTATGTGCGAAATAGCGTAGATCTGTAATATATGTGCGAATTTTATTACCTGTGAGTAGTACCATAATGTTTGGAATACCGTGAGTCTACGCTACTCATGATTAGTACCGCAACGTGACAAATACCATGGTTCTACTTTCCTAGCGATAAGTACCATTATGAGGGGCCGATGGCTTGGATTTTGGACCCCTTTAAACTAAAAGCATCATCGATTCAGTATCGTGCTATAGGAGCAGTCCCTTGGTCAGTATTACTATTGTTTTACGCCAGCTTCTCTGCACTGTGGGTCGTTTCCACTGACCGTTTTAAATTCATATCCATCCTTCCATTCATTCTTCGTCATCACGTTTTGAATTGTGGTCAGTGGAGGATTTTCGGTTTTGTCATTTCATTTAGTACCATTCGGGGCCGATAACCTAGATGTTAGGCCCCTTTAAACAAGCAGCATCAATCAAAGATCTTAGATGTCGACGCTAATTAGGAACTAATATTTAGAGCCCCCGCGAAGAACAGAAGAAGGCAAAGTGCCGACGCCGGGTTTCACCCTCTCCCTATATAATAATAATAATAATAATAATAATAATAATAATAATAATAATAATAATAATAATAATCCAGACGCACAAATCGCCCATGGGAGTCAAATAGTGAGACCTGCAGTATGCGAGCCGAACATGTCCTCCCAGCGCTAAAAGCCGTACGATAAATAAATAAATAAATAAATACGAACATACAGAACTACATGCCTTTCAGCGTTCAGTCTGCAAGGCTCTGTGAATTTACTGATTGCCGCCACAACCCTATATTTGTAACTGCCCTTTGGCCTCGTTTAGTTCCATACCTCTTATAATTGGAAACTCAGTCTAACCATCGTCTTGGTCTATCTGTACTTATGTTACCCTCCATAACCTATCCTCCTCCATTCGCGTACAGCTTCTTCAACCGAGTTCATTCCTAACTTGGCCTTTATCTCCTCATTCCGAGTTCTTCTGACTTATCAATACGATGTCATGTGTCCATCCAGCGTTCACTCTCGTGGTCTCAAAACAGACTGATAGTTCCGTCCGAGACCTGGCTTACTTCTCACAGAAGGCTTCGAACTCTGCATCTTGATTCCGTCTCACTACTATCCTGTATGGCCAACCAGACATCCAGTTTTCTTAGTTTCCTTACCTTCTGGCACCACTTGAATGTTCGAAAGACTGATTTTTATACCATACTCATTGCACCACTTTTCAAGTTAGACTACAGGCTAACGGCATGATCTGCCATTAACCCTACACTGCATGAACGATTTACACCCTCTACTTTGACGTGAAAATTAGACATGAAACAACAGATTTTTGATGTATTTGATCATACTGCTGACTAGGGGTATCATAACTATTCACAGCTTCAGTTACCATATCATAATTTTAATTTTGCTCAGTGAAAAGAGCCTTCCCCTTTTTTTATGGTAAAAAACTATGGCCAAAATTAGTACGAATTTTTCAAATTATCGCATCCATAAAAATCGGGTCACTTACAATTGTGAATATAATGATAGTGATCCTTATAACATCGAAACCTTTTGTTATGTAAATGTCTATAAATGCCAGGTCTTTGAAATTAACTTGTGATATTTGTGGCAGGCACATTTTAGGTCTGGAGTGGCTCAAGTTTGTAAGCAATATTCGTGGGAGTTGGACAAATTAGCATCCTAATGTGCTCTGCAATTAAAGCAGCTTACTTTTTCCGAGCTTAGTACTCGATACAACATTCTGAACCTATATTATATAGTTAAGCTAGATCGTTATCAATAGAATAACTTACTTCTTGTAAAAAATTCTTTACAGAAAAAACGCTTAAAAGCTGGTCTACCTAGCCCACGATCGAGTCCATTAGCTTTGCTGACCTGATCTGTAGCGTGAAGAAGATCAGGTTGTTAGTGTTATTTTTCGGCTCCTTTGTTTTCCTTCCCCGTTAGAGCTTAGATACGGCCCTGGTACAGTATAAACTGATAATTTTATGTCATGGAAAAGGAAAAACGTGAATATCTAAGACAGTGGCGCTTCCGTACCGGGCGGGCATACATGGAAACTTCCGAGCTCGCCCCTAGAAGTATTCGTACATTTATAAAAGAATTAAAAGCGAGACTGTGTAACCCGATAGCGCTCGCATCGTGTCCGGGTGAAGCGCCAATTTGGAAATTGTGATGGCGCCTTTCCAACGCGGATTTTTTGCGAGCCCGGAGCTAATGGTGGTGTCACGAGCTGTCGTTGGAGAGATGGTAGACAAATAATCTCGAGTAAAGTTTTAAGAGGATAATTTGGGGCAATTACGCGTTTATGAAAGAGGGATTGCAGTTGTCATGTGAGCTGTTTGATGACTTTCCAACCACCCGTACTTTGAAATGATTTAAGAAAATACTGCCGTAGGTAATTTACCATCTGGATGACAGCTCTAAACCCCCTGTTGGTAGGGGCGGTAGAATAATATCCACGGTATCGTCTGCTTGTCGTAAGAGGTGATTAAAAGGGGCGCTAATGACTCTTAACTTGAGAGCGTGGGTTGGTGACCACGGGGCCTTTAGCTGAGTCCTGGTATTGCCTCCGCTTGTGCCAGGCTCCTCACTTTCATCTATTGTATCTGACCGCCTCTAGTCAGCTCCTGTTCTTTTCCGATCTGGACGGTATTAGAACATTCGAGGCCTAGGGAGTCTTTCATTTTCATGCGACCGGGTAAGTTGGCCGTGCGGTTAGGGGCGCGCGGCTGTGAGCTTGCATGCGGGAGATAGTGGGTTCGAATCCCACTGTCGGCAGCCCTGAGGATGGTGTTCCGTTGTTTCCTATTTTCACACCAGGCAAATGCTGGGGCTGTACCTTAAGGCCACGGCCGCTTCCTTCTAACTCCTATCCGTCGTCGCCATAAGACCTATCTGTGTTGGTGCGACGTAAAGCCAATAGCATTTTCACGCCGTTGGTGGCCCTTGTCTTTCTTTGGCCGATACCTTAATTTTTGGAAGCGCTGGAACTCTTTGATCCTCCGCCCCCTCTGATCAGCGTTGCCTAGTTGTACTTCCTCTTAAGACAATAATCACCACCAGCAGCACCACTGTCCAGATCACTGGTGATGGATTTGATCAATTGATTGACTGAACATGCAGAATTTTCCGGTAAGTAAAACAAAATATGCGTGTTTTTTCAGCAAGAAACCAGTCTGCTTTCAGTGTTATCCACAAGCAGTGCTGTAAAATTTCTGAAACTTATACTGTGAACTAATTTGTAGGAGTGCGTTTTCCTTGAATTCGTGGTTTATTGAGGAGACAGAAGTGATGTGGGCCATTGAACCTCCCAGAGGGGTAGGAAACGGGATAATTCTTAAAGTATAGCGTTGCATTACCAAACAAATTTAATTTCAGTGAATTTTTTTCTGATTTTATATTTATAATAACACCTAGTACTTGTCCCCTCCATAATTTAGTCTTCCTTTTCGAACACCAACATAATTTGATAGCAGCAGTCATTGCGTCGTGTGATGCACAAGCATTAAGCAAGTTAGAACCAATAATTTGATAATCAATATCACCTTTGTCACGTAAGGTGTAATTGTGTGTGTGTGATCATTACAATTCAATATAGGTAATTTTTAGCAGTTTGCTGCCAGATTTGTTGTTGACTGATATTTTGAAATATTTTTGAAGGTTAATAGCAAGCGATGGTTGAGTCATTTTATGCTTTCTTGATCGATATTTGTTCCCCTTTCATATCTAGAACAAAGACCGGCTCCAGGGAGGTATTGTAGTTGGTCTTTACTCAGACCTTAATTCTACTCTCGATCTTTCAGAGATGGCGAATTGAGTAGCCGGATATGTTGGAAACCTGGGTTTGTTTTGGTTTGTTATCGTATTCAGTCGCTGTTATTTCATGAAAGTTGAGGATAAACCTTAGGTTCTTTGTAGAATGTAAGCGTGTGAGTGTATTTGAGTCAGTAGACGTTTAGGATGTGTAATTATACGCAGTTCGATATGAGTCGCTCATGCTGTGTGCTGGGTTGTAAATCAAAACTACACCAACGCCTTTCGTACTATTGTTTTTTTCTTCTTTCAGTTTGCTAACGAAAGTGGATTAGGAGTATACACTGTGACAATTTTGAAGTCGGTAATAAACCAGTAGTGTGCATACGCCATTTTGAGGATAAGTTTGTGGTTAGGGAAGATATTTTTTCACTTCTATGTGGCTAAGAGTAAACACAAAGAAAACGAAAATGATGGTCGTTCAAAAGAAGACTGAATTGAAAACAAACATTAAATTAGGCTGTGAGAAAATAGATGACCTTAAAGAATTTTGTTATCTGGGTAGTGTTATTACCAACGATAATCATTGCCTGACAGAAGTCAAAAGAAGCATTGCTGTGGCAAAACAAGTGTTTCAAAACAGGGAAAATCTATTGTTAAATAAGCACATAGGAATTGAAACCAGGAAGAAATTTTGTTGAAACCTTTGTTTGGAATGTGCTAACTTACGATTGTGAAACCTGGACTTTGGGAAAACAAGCACAACAAGCTACGGAAATGTGGTTGTGGAGAAGACTGACATGGACGAGTTGGACAGAAAAAAGACTAATATCCAAATCTTGAATGACGTTAATGAGAAACGGACCTTAATTTATTCAATAGAGCAGAGAAGAGCTAAATTTCTTGGACACGTCTTACGACATGGCACCTTCCTCCTAGGTTCTAGGGAAGAAGTCGAGAGGAAGACCACGTCTCTCATAACTTAGGAACATAATCACTCGGCTGGGTTATGCTTTCTATATCACGATGAAAAGGACTGCAGCGACAATAGATAATGGATGGATGTGGAGAACCTATTCGCATTCCTCGAAAATGTCCAAAGTAATGATGCTTACCTCACAATTTTTCTTAACCATCTAACAGTGAGGCTTAGTAAAGGAAGGAAGGATCTTGAAGAACGTGTGCAGCATATATTACAAAGAGATGAACATAATTTTAATGAATGGTGCGAACAAGATACTCTTGCAGATTTTTATTCCTTCATTTGTAAAATTAAGAATAGGTAGGTACATCAATTCACGACGATTATGAAGCAAGACTACGGTAGTTTCGTTACAATAGATGATAATGGAGATCGAGATGTTCCGTCAGTTTCTGTGTGCTTCATTGTGTCCAGTAATGCAGATGTAAGTGTTGAGCCACACCCCCACCCTTACCGACAACACACCTACGCCTAAAACGCACACGTCGGAGATTCGAGGCGTGGACCTCGACTAGGAAAAGCCAAAAACAGCCCTGAACTGGAAACGGTGCTCATATCAAAATCATAACAGGAATAACACTACTGCTACAAGCAATAAAACGCCAAGAAAATTTAGAAGAGGGTTTATTATAATAACAAATCAAGAGAAAATAAGAAATGAAGCCAGCAATTAAATAAAGTAAATAAATAATACGTGCATGTACACAGCCCATCCAATTGAAGTCATGACGCTAATGGGTGAACACAAACTTATCAAATACCAACCTCAAATTATTCATAACACGGGCTCGCCGTTATATTCTCAATCTCACAGCATAATCTGGTAATGCAAATACAATACGTACGGGTTATTTTCGTCATTCTTTCGCGAGATTGATAAAATTCATTATGAACCCGTCTATATCACTTCCACATCCACAACAATTACAACACATAAAAGCTTCCACGCAGCATGGAGGGCAAAAGTACAGAGAAAAAAAATGCGAGAGATCGCGACATAACAATAGACAAACATCTCTGGACCACGGAAGTAAAATTTAAACTCAAGGAGCATCACAGGCATGCACATGGCCTGAATAAGAAAAGAAAATAGCGGCCTCCTAGGCAAACAACGGCCGCGATAAAAACCAAGGCAAACCAAATATTATCGTGCCGGAAACAAACATGAGGCACAGAAACATGGTTAAAATATAAAATAAGCAGATCGATATGTCATCCCTTCTCCCCATTCACTCACAAGCACACTCCCAAACATTCAGACATTGCCGGAACGGCAAACAATCTGAGTATGAGCTCTCATAAATAAGTCGAACTCAATCACAAGTAGTATGACTCACACGTCACAAACCAGGGTCTCGCGTATGACAGAGCAGCGTCTATAGCGCGCACAATTACCAGCAGGATAATACGGACTCAGTAGTCACCACTGATCTCTATACATGGATCGCTGATGGCAGCTCTCCGCTGCAGGAGAAAGTACGCCAAGTTGAGCGCGCGGTTCGCCATGTTGGTGTACCCATCCTAGAGCTCTCCTTATGGGGAAGCAATGATAATATAATAAATTTTAAATCTGAATTAACGGCGCATTGGAATAATTAAAAATATAGGGACATGTTCACTCAAAGCATAAGGACGTTAGGAACACCGACACGTCATTCCGAGGTCAACAAATCTCCAGGTTAGCAATGAAAATGAGTGTATAATAACGGCCGACAAATATTAACTTAGGTGCTGAATACATGCAATTAGCGATCGGTAATGCAGTACGAGTGAAAAACAGTTTCTGGAAATAATGCTGTAAATTGTATACATGTATGCCACGAAATTATGCATTCATAAGGGGAGGTATGACTAAATTTTCCGTGTTTTGAGCCAAAAAGTCGGTTTTTCTCCTTATTCGTACAAAAATAGCCCTACTCTTCCTCTTTCAGAAAATGTTTTTGTTTTAGTAATTTCGGCTTGTTTAAAGCTTGTAGAAGCCATTAAATATGAGCCCGCAGGACATTTACAAGTCGAGAACCACACCCACTTCTCCTGTAACGGCATAATGATAGTTATTGTGTGTCTTTCGCTGGATATTCAAGTATTTCGCGGCGTATTTGCCGTAGAAGTACACCTGGGCATGCTGTCAGTCACTTGTTTACTACGTAATCAATACAATTACGTTATGTTGGGAAATATTGTAATTTGAACTGACGGAGAGAATGCTGTACCTCTTCCAAATAGTGCTCAATTTATATCTGCCACACATGTATACTTTGATTAAATATATTATGTATTTGTATTATTTACATTTAGGAATTCGTATTTGTGTTAATCGTAGTAGTCAAAAGCACGGCTCTCTTGTTTGTTTATATTTTACTAACATGTAGAAGTAACATGTGGTTTCAATTCAGCGAGTAAAATATCTAAACTAGTGATTTTAATTGATGCATTTCAATTTAATTCATATGTAAATGTGTGGGATATTGCAATAAAACAGCACAGAACACCCGTGGAACTACAATAGGGAGGCCTGGCGTCCCTGAACTAAGTATAAACAAAGCAAGCGCGCTTCTAGTGGTCTACTGCACCGTGCGCTCGCTGCCATCTTACTACGCCAGTCATCTTCTATTTGGCTTAGTGCTACCCAAGCTACCAGCCATCCATGTATAGAGATCAGTGGTAGTCACACATAAAACAATCATCTCACGCGCTGCGTACGACTCGAATGGAACTCTGCGTCGACACGCAGGGTGTGGATTCATTGGCGGCTAGACACAATACCATGAAGTGCACGAAAATAATCAATCAGAGACCCGGTTATTAATACATCGCAGTCACATCAACCACAGACACACGGCCCATTCATGCAGTAGAGCACGAGGTTGCATATCAACCGGCCATCATTAGTAAAGGCGAAGGGCACAATTTATGCAGAGTAATAATATAAATACAAGATTTACCGTACCTGCCATATCAATACTCAAGACATCAAGAAGGTAGTACGGATCAAGTTTAAATCTGTTAAAGATCCATTTGTGGCACAAAAATGCCACTCCAATTTGCATGGGGTCCATGTTTTACATTTCACACACGTAACAAAGCAAGGAAGGGCTCAAAAGAGATAAGACTACTCTCTCGCCGAAAGAATGATTTCCCATGCTCACGACCGAGGGAGCTGTCCTCTCTGATACAAACATGGAAACACTTAAGTGGATTGAGGCGAGGCCGATACAAATTTGCCTGGATCTTGGAGTGGAAGTGTAATGGAAACAAAACCTACAGGTGCGATAAATGGAGCAAGATGAAGACTGGTGAATTTTCTTGCTAATTATAATGAGGAAAATGTCTGTATCTCTCTCTGAAAGAGTAACTTCATTGGTAAATATTACAAAGGAGGACTTGCTATTCGATGCTGATATCATTGTAGAGAGGGCTAGAAAGCTAAAATTTGCATGAGAACAGTTGGATCTTGCTTTAGCCTGTCAAATTAAATAATCAGATCTTTTAATAAGGGCTGCAACTACTCACATCCAGGGGCTTATCAATCTTTGAGAAGAACAAACATAATGACACTACCTCACCATGTTTATCCGAGACAATTCCTGTCCGAAATAGGTCCAAACGGTACCGGTATTGGCCCTTTACAAAAATCATTTTCAAGAGAATAGAATAAGCTCCTGAATGATAACTGAGTGACAACTTTCTGTCACTGTTTTGCTGGATTAGATCTATGGTAATTCCAAACTCTCTTATAAACCAGGGAAAGTAATAAGGATGGCTGAAAATGGCCTCCGGCCACTACTAGTCAGGCTTTCTTTACATTCAGACACTAAAGATATAATAGCTCTTTTCCCTGTGAGAAACATGACTCTTAACCCTTGATGGACCAAAGTGAGTGTGTTGCTATTTCTGATAGGGCTGTCCAGTTTTTGAAATTAGTTTCTTAGTGTAATTTCTAATGTTCAGCAGCCAATGAAAGAAAAATGCACCCAAAATGATGATGATGATAAATCAATTAATGGCCCACTCTTAAGACATACTGTATTTTGAGATATGGCATAGCAACACCTTACACAATGAGGGTAAAGTTAGTAATGTGACGTTCTTAGCTTTTACCCACACACTCACTGGAGTTATTCAGTTATTCAGATATATTTTTAATATTTAACCCCTGTGGGTGTGGGCCGCAGATGAATACTCCCGCGGTATCCCCTGCCTGTCGTAAGAGGCAACTAAAAGTGGTGAACAGAGGATGATTGAAATAGAACCATGAGACTGTTAGTACCATCACGCGAGGAACACCATGGGTCGCCTTTACTTGCGAGTAGTACCACTATGTTAGGTACGGAATATGTTTGTGATTAATATCAATAGAGGATGAATCTGTGTGGGTTTTACAGTACCCGTGATGAGTACCACTATATGAGCGACACCGTGGGTCTTCGTTGCTTGTGATAGTACCCACTATGTGAGAAACACCGTGAGTCTACGTTACTCATGGTCACTACCGCTACATGAGAAATACTTTCCTAGCGATAAGTACCATTATGAGGGGATTTCGAACCCCTTTGGTCAACAAGCATCATCGATTCCGGATTGTGCTTCGGAAGCAGCTCCTTGGTCAGTATATCCTATTGTTTTAAGATAGGCATTGCGGGTCAGATCCACTGATTGTTTTAAGTTCATAATCATTGTTCATCTCCTCTTTTTTAATTCTAGTCAGTGGATTAATTTTGGAATAATTTTTAACTTTCAATATTACGAGTTGGATCCGCTGATTATTTTAAATTCATATTTATCCATTCATCATCGCGTTTTGAATTCTGGTCGGTAAATGAGGTTTTGGACTTTTAAATTGTCTTTACATTTCGTACCATTAGGGCCGATGGCCTAGATGTTAGGCCCCTTTAAACAAAAAGCATAACCATATTTTCAATAAATATGTGGTCCTATATTCTGATAAACTACAGATGGACAATCTAGAGGGCAGATTCTGAGTGTACAGAAGGTTGAGTGGTTGCACGTGGAATGTCTCAGTAGGATAAGTGCTAGAATCTAAACGAAGACTCAAGGACGTGACAATTATTTTCAGCCAAAATAAAGTAGTCGAGAGCTTGGACACATTTCAGTCTGCCTTGGATGAAACACCTTTAGTTCGATTTGGCTTGAGACGCTAAAAATAATTGTATGCATTGCTAGTTACACGAGCATGAAGTTTTTGTTAGTTAGGGAAAAGTGGAAAGTGCACACAGTGTAAGCAAGTATTACAATCTGAAGTCGACTTAATCATAGATTGTGACAAGCAGAACCTTCTGTCTTACTTCAGTGAACTCAATAGGGGTGGATTGAAGTGTCCTTCGCTTTTTATGATGTGTTTATGTTGTGACATGTACAGAATTGTTCAGGTAGACTACTCATTAGCAGCAGGTTTGAGCCTGAATTTTTAAAGTGGGAAAATCTGAGGGTTGCTGTGATTACGTTAGGGATTCAGTTTGTAGAGAGCAATATAAGCAATGTTAGTCATGAATGCAGTTGTGGCGTTGCTTTGATAAAAATTGTTAATAAGTAGCCTATGTGAATGTGTGAGCAAACATATTTGTTAATAATTATTGGAAAGTGTAACGTGATAAAAATGTGCCCTGGGAATTGTCAAAGAAACTTGAGAACCAGGCATAAAGAAGGAAACTTACTGAGGAACTTGGAGTAAGGAGTTAAAACTCGACATTAACTAAGGTAGACCTTAATCATATTTTACTGTCCGGCTCCATGGCTAAATGATTAGCGTGCTGGCCTTTGGTCAGATGGTCCCGGGTTCGATTCCCGTGAGGGTAAGGAAGTTTAACCTTAATTGGTTAATTTCGCTGGCACGGGGGCTGGGTGTATGTGTCGTCTTCATCATTTCTTCCTCATCACGACGCGCAGGTCGCCTACGGAAGTCAAATCAAAAGACCTGCATCTGGCGAGCCGAAATTGTCCTCGGACACTCCCGGTACTGAAAGCCATATGCCATTACATTTCATATTTTACATCCATTTATTTGTCTGTAGCTTGCTTACCTCATTCTAGAAATACTCAGCCCCATTTCCTCAGCAGTTCTCTGCTCGATAATATACTTCTTAAAATGTTTGAATCCCTCGGAGCAAAAGGCAACGTTTTCATAGCTCTCATGAATATGAACATATTGAAAAATGTTGCACCATAATTTATTTTTAAACGCACAAAATATTATAAAATATATTTAAACAGTTTTATCATCTTTTCCCATTATCCTGTGAAGTGAAATTGAAAAGAGAATGAATATTGAATTTTCACGACCGCATTGTAATCGAAACAGACTTTAAACTTACTAGGTCGTGTTACGTACATGTAGTACGTAACACGACCTAATAAGTTGAAAGTCTGTTTCGATGAAAAGAGAATGTTATGCGACTAACGAGTAAGTGACATTTCTAAATAGCTTGCCGTTCCTTTTTACTTTGGGGTTGTCCATTTACAGTACTGTAGTAGACGTGCTTCTAGTTGATTATATGTGATGGGTAGTTGTTGCCGATGCGTTTTCACACGTGCAACAGTGGTTTCCCTGTGATGTTACATTGTCATATTGAATTACCACCATTGTACTTGATTACCTCCATTACCTCATTCTAGAAATACCAGCCAATACTAGCCAGTCCGGCTGCTGCGGCCGCCATGTTTTTTTTAATAGTCTGAGGCAACGTCAGCAACGGTCTGAGAATTGAGACTGTCTTGCTGAGCATCGTGACCTCATGTTGTCACTTTGTTCTGCTGCTTCGTTCGTCACTTGTGCACTTAATTAGGTGACGGTGTGTATTCTATAGGTGGGCCGGCGTAAGGTTGCACATGACAGCTGTGCACAATGTTGGTTGCACTGCAATGGCACACGAAGTGATGTTGCCGCCGTAACAACAGCTGATTGCAAGACATGTGAGTTTTTAAAAACAAGGGAGAAATGCTTATAATGCCATCGCGATGATACACAATACAAATGAAATCGGCCGGCAAAAATCGAACTTTCAACACAACTATTAAGTTTTCAATAAAATATTTCATCACACAAAATGATATGAGATAATTCTACTACGAAGTTCTTATTATCATGATATTAGAAAATAGGTACAGAAGAAATCGGCCGACAAGAATCTTACTATACATACACCAATAAATGTTACAATAACACATACCGGTGCTAACACACAAGGTTCAAGTAAAATGTATTAAATTTGCAAAAGTTTCAGAAACATTTTCATACCTGATTCACACTGGTAGAGGGTCGATACTGGAAGGTATCACTACCGTTGCCTTCGTTGTCATTGTCGTCGTCTTCGTCTAGACAGATCATCAACTCCTGACAGTCCCTGATGATGTCATGTAATGCCATTGCCGAGTTAATGAATGTTGCGACATGGCTAACTTTTTCTAATGCCTGACTATTAAGGACCACTCCGCGGCGCAAAGGATTTTCACTTCGCGGTTCATGACTATGTTGTCGTTTCCGTAACATCGCACTACACTCGTTAAAATAAAATTTTACAATTATCTCTCAAAGAAAACAAAACTTTCATAAACGTGCGAATCACACCTGACCACGTTCTAGCAGCGACAGGCAAAACTGCAACACTTCAGTACGATAGTCAAGCTAGTTATAGATGGCACCACTATAGTATAAATATTGCCACCAACAATCAAGAGGTTCATCCCATGACAAGACCTGCCAAAGGCAGAATACCTAGCTGAGCTGGCAATCAAATGAAAATAGTTCGTATTTATTTTGTGGCTCGTTCAAACCTTATAATATTTTTAATGATCATATTTTTGAAAGCAAATAAGATTATACGTTGAAGGCTGGTTAAAAAACCAGACCGAATAAGTGGAATAATTATAAATACTTGAAAAGTAAATCTATCAAAACAACAAGGTTAAAGATAGGAATTTTGAAAAAAATTACGGTGTAGCACAACAGTACTGAAATTGAGTCTTAACACTCAAGTCTCCACCTGGGAGTAATAAGTTCAAGAAAAAGGGGACCTTTTGTCGAGTATCTTCATTATTCGTTTAAGAACTGTGGTAATGAGTTTGCAGACGAACCAGCCGACATCTGGGTAAAACATGCCCATAGACACAAATTAGGTAAAACCAGTCATTAAAAAATAATTCAATAGATACTGGTGCGAAGACCAAGCCTAAGCCGGTGTTATCATGTTCAAATGTAAAGTACGAGCCCGACAAGGCCACGTCGGTGCAGCTGGCTGGCTAACATGCTTAGAGCAAACCAGACCTGAGCGATGAAGGCGAGGTAAACAACCTCGAGTTGACTGTAGCAAAGATGCACGCTGAAGAGAAGTTGCTATTACATATGCGTGCAGCGAATATGTTTCTCAAGAAGGTACAGCATAGTAACTGCTGCGGAACACCAGTCGGCGATTCTGGCCAAATCCGGAATGATAAGGCGAAGCATACAGGCAGGCATGTCGCTTAAATAGCACAAAGGAAGATTCCAGATGCGACGCAACATAGTACTGGAAAACTAACAAAAGTAATTTACAAACTGTGCATGGAAATCTTAGCAAAAAATAACCAAACGATAAGAAAACGGGAACCCAGAAAGAATATCCTTAAAATTTACAATTAATAAATATAATAAATACTAAATGCAAATAACGAAAAGAACCAATAAAAGAACAAGAAAGCGCGGAAGGATACACTTTCGGTACCAATCAAGAGAAAAGTTGCCAGTGACGTAAGCAGTCATGTTAAGGTGCTGCAACCAATCAGAAACCAAGAAGGAATGACGTAGGGCAGAGCAAAGTGAAGGAAAATATGTGCACAGAGTTCGTTTAATCGGTAACATGAGTGCACGTCGAAGGAAACTTGTAAGCAATCAACGAAAAGTAGCCAGATCGAAATAAAAGTAATTAAGGTAAGAACAGCATGTAACTTAAATTCAGAGAAATATGAAAGGTACCGAAAACAGCGAAAATTATCATCAAATGGTACGTTCATGAACGCATGAACCACATGGCGACCGCCACGAGTCGAATCGAAGCGAACGGAACAGGATTCTCTGCCAAGACAAGAATATGTTTCGTCTAGCGGAGTGGAATCGAACAGAATTATCAACATTCGTGTAATTTCGTAAACGATCTGCTCCTTTCGGACGGTGATTTGGCGGCAAATGTGTATCAGCTGGAAGTCAGCCGTTTCCTACACATAGTCGAGACGTTTTAGTTTTACGATAGTTTATTTACTCTATTTATAATAATGGACACAGAAGAGCTAATCAGTTTAGTTCAGAAATACAGTTTTCTGTATGACAAGTCCCACAAGTACTATTGTAACAACAGTGTGCACGAAATCTTCGGAACTGTTTCGTTAATGTGGTTCTGTCATCTGAAATGTTTTTGATATTTCAACACACTCATTCTGAAGTACGTTTCACCGCGCAATAAATATTCAAATGAAGTTGCCTACTCTCATTTCGGCTCTCTTGTTAAATTAATTGCATGTACCCAGAATCTTCTCCGATATCTTTTCCTCTCATTCTCTTCATTTTCCGCCTCTCCACACAACAGTACTAGCGCTATTAAAACGTCCATTGCGTGCCTTAATGTTTCCCGCGTAGAACCCCGTTCGATTCGATTCCACTGGATGGGAGCGGGCCTTTAGTCGCCTTGTCGGTTGAACGATACGAACTATGGCAGATCCACCGAGGCATGCTCGTAAGTCGGCTTCATTTCGGCAATGGTCGCTGCTCTGTTTGAGAGACCTTCATGTCCTGTTCTTAGTGGAATTAGCGGTTGTGTGTACATCGAGGGACGAATTCATAAAAACACAAACATCAAACCCCGTTAGGCACAGGAATTAATCCCCAGACTGGCCGGGAATGGAACACGTGACCTTCAGAACCGAAGGCTGACAGTTGGCCAAAGAGTCGGATCATTACTATATACCGTAAAAAGCCTTGAGCGACTCTTCTTTCCAGTGTTAACTACAAGCGGGTCGGCCTCTTGGCTACTGGCAGAAATAACTTGCATGCTCATTTTCGTACAGCAGCATACATAATATTCAAAATGTCATGTCAGCATAGTTAATAGAATAAGTCAAATTGTTTCTAAACAATACCAGATTTTCTGGAAAATATATAAAATAATAAGATTATGCAGTATTATAAACCTACAGAACATGTCATGCTATGTGGTGAATTGAGTCGGCGTGCTTTCTCTGAGGAGTGACGTTCCCCGGTCATAGTCGTTCTCAGGTATCGTGTGCTAATTTTACTCTGCCATTCCTGCAGTCACAATTTTCAATAAATATTTCATTCCCCTGAGACACCCTTTTTTTAGTAATTACAGTACTTAGGCATAATTTTGACAAGAGAGCATTGACTGTATGAGTAGTATTTTCCTCATTTTGATGATATAGTTTAGGAAAGTTGCAGAGGAGGTTTGAATTAATGAATATGGATGAGCAGCAGAAACGCCTCAAAGCATATCCGTATTTTGGGAAAAGCTGTTTCTTGCACATTGTTGTGTGATAACTTTGTCTTTCTCTCTTTGCTGTCTGGTTTCTGTTGTCCTTAATACTTCTCAAAGTTGGTTTTTCTTTTCGAAATTTGGCAGACCTGATGAAACAAAATGAAAGTTGCTGTAGTTATACGATACTAGGAAATATAACATCATTCTGGGCTCGTCTACGCACAATAGGCAGTAATAATTAACATAAAATTAGAATTACAATAATAAAATATAATCTACACTGACTGACAGAGCAAATGCAACACCAAGAAGGAGTGGTTCGAAAGGGATGAAAGTTGGGGAAAAAAACAGAGACAGCACGGACGAATAATTGGTGTTTATTTCAAACCGATATGCAGGTTACACAATGCGCACGGCATCGACTCAGTAGGATGTAGGACCACCGCGAGCGGCGATGCACGCAGAAACACGTCGAGGTACAGAGTCAATAAGAGTGCGGATGGTGTCCTGAGGGATGGTTCTCCATTCTCTGTCAACCATTTGCCACAGTTGGTCGTCCGTACGAGGCTGGGGCAGAGTTTGCAAACGGCGTCCAATGAGATCCCACACTGTTCGATTGGTGAGAGATCCGGAGAGTACGCTGGCCACGGAAGTATCTGTACACCTCGTAGAGCCTGTTGGGAGATGCGAGCAGTGTGTGGGCGGGCATTATCCTGCTGAAACAGAGCATTGGGCAGCCCCTGAAGGTACGGGAGTGCCACCGGCCGCAGCACATGCTGCACGTAGCGGTGGGCATTTAACGTGCCTTGAATACGCACTAGAGGTGACGTGGAATCATACGCAATAGCGCCCCAAACCATGATGCCGCGTTGTCTAGCGGTAGGGCGCTCCACAGTTACTGCCGGATTTGACATTTCTCCACGCCGACGCCACACTCGTCTGCGGTGACTATCACTGACAGAACAGAAGCGTGACTCATCGGAGAATACGACGTTCCGCCATTCCCTCATCCAAGTCGCTCTAGCCCGGCACCATGCCAGGCATGCACGTCTATGCTGTGGAGTCAATGGTAGTCTTCTGAGCGGACGCCGGGAGTGCAGGCCTCCTTCAACCAATCGACGGGAAATTGTTCTGGTCGATATTGGAACAGCCAGGGTGTCTTGCACATGCTGAAGAATGGCGGTTGACGTGGCGTGCGGGGCTGCCACCGCTTGGCGGCGGATGCGCCGATCCTCGCGTGCTGACGTCACTCGGGCTGCGCCTGGACCCCTCGCACGTGCCACATGTCCCTGCGCCAACCATCTTCGCCACAGGCGCTGCACCGTGGACACATCCCTATGGGTATCGGCTGCGATTTGACGAAGCGACCAACCTGCCCTTCTCAGCCCGATCACCATACCCCTCGTAAAGTCGTCTGTCTGCTGGAAATGCCTCCGTTGACGGCGGCCTGGCATTCTTAGCTATACACGTGTCCTGTGGCACACGACAACACGTTCTACAATGACTGTCGGCTGAGAAATCACGGTACGAAGTGGGCCATTCGCCAACGCCGTGTCCCATTTATCGTTCGCTACGTGCGCAGCACAGCGGCGCATTTCACATCATGAGCATACCTCAGTGACGTCAGTCTACCCTGTAATTGGCATAAAGTTCTGACCACTCCTTCTTGGTGTTGCATTTGCTCTGTCAGTCAGTGTGTATGTGTATATATATATATATATATATATATATGAATTTTGTCTGTACATTGGTCAGAATTTAAAAAAGGATGGTGTTTCTGTATCAGTCGTATCCACAGTAACAAGGAAATGCACTTTTTATTTTTCCCTAATTGTCTGTCTGTCTGTCTGTCTGTCTGTCTGTCTGTCTGTCTGTCTGTCTGTCTGTCTGTCTGTCTGTCTGTACACGTATCACGAGAAAACGGCTGAAGAGAATTTAATGAAAATCGGTATGCAAAGTCGGGGAATAAGTTACTGCAATCTTTGCTATAAATAATTGTATTCACGCTAAGTGAAATGGTAGTTTCGGGGAAGGCCTAAAATTTAAATTCTC